>NW_028270163.1:33886091-34218743 GCF_037043375.1 Chiloscyllium plagiosum
GGAGAGTGGGGTGTGTGTGTGAGGGAGAGTGGGGTGTCTGTGTGAGGGAGAGTGGGGGTGGGTGTGTGAGGGAGAGTGGGGTGTGTGTGTGAGGGAGAGTGGGTGTGTGTGTGAGGGAGAGTGGGGTGTGTGTGAGGGAGAGTGGGGTGTGTGTGTGAGGGAGAGTGGGGTGTGTGTGTGAGGGAGAGTGGGGTGTGTGTGTGAGGGAGAGTGGGGTGTGTGTGTGAGGGGAGTGGGGTGTGTGTGTGTGAGGGAGAGTGGGGTGTGTGTGTGAGGGAGAGTGGGGTGTGTGTGTGAGGGAGAGTGGGGTGTGTGTGTGAGGGAGAGTGGGGTGTGTGTGAGGGAGAGTGGGGTGTGTGTGTGAGAGGGGGGGGGGGTGTGTGGGAGAGTGGGGTGTGTGTGTGAGGGAGAGTGGGGTGTGTGTGTGAGGGAGAGTGGGGTGTGTGTGTGTGAGTGAGTGGGGTGTGTGTGTGTGAGTGAGTGGGGTGTGTGTGTGTGAGTGAGTGGGGTGTGTGTGTGTGAGGTGAGTGGGGTGTGTGTGTGTGAGTGAGTGGGGGTGTGTGTGAGTGAGTGGGGTGTGTGTGTGAGTGAGTGGGGTGTGTGTGAGGGAGAGTGGGGTGTGTGTGTGTGAGGGAGAGTGGGGTGTGTGTGTGTGAGGGAGAGTGGGGTGTGTGTGTGTGAGGGAGAGTGGGGTGTGTGTGTGTGAGGGAGAGTGGGGTGTGTGTGTGTGAGGGAGAGTGGGGTGTGTGTGTGTGAGGGAGAGTGGGGTGTGTGTGTGTGAGGGAGAGTGGGTGTGTGTGTGTGAGGGAGAGTGGGGTGTGTGTGTGAGGGAGAGTGGGGTGTGTGTGTGTGAGGGAGAGTGGGGTGTGTGTGTGTGAGGAGAGTGGGGTGTGTGTGAGGGAGAGTGGGGTGTGTGTGTGTGAGGGAGAGTGGGGTGTGTGTGTGAGGGAGAGTGGGGTGTGTGTGTGTGAGGGAGAGTGGGGTGTGTGTGTGTGAGGGAGAGTGGGTGTGTGTGTGTGTGAGGGAGAGTGGGGTGTGTGTGTGAGGGAGAGTGGGGTGTGTGTGTGAGGGAGAGTGGGTGTGTGTGTGTGTGAGGGAGAGTGGGGTGTGTGTGTGTGAGTGAGTGGGGTGTGTGTGAGTGAGTGGGGTGTGTGTGAGGGAGAGTGGGGTGTGTGTGAGGGAGTGTGGGGTGTGTGTGTGTGAGGGAGAGTGGGGTGTGTGTGTGTGAGGGAGAGTGGTGTGTGTGTGTGTGTGAGGGAGAGTGGGGTGTGTGTGTGAGGGAGAGAGGGGTGTGTGTGTGAGGGGGAGTGGGTGTGTGTGTGTGTGAGGGAGAGTGGGGTGTGTGTGTGTGAGTGAGTGGGGTGTGTGTGAGTGAGTGGGGTGTGTGTGAGGAGAGTGGGGTGTGTGAGGGAGTGTGGGGTGTGTGTGTGTGAGGGAGAGTGGGGTGTGTGTGTGTGAGGGAGAGTGGTGTGTGTGTGTGTGAGGGAGAGTGGTGTGTGTGTGTGTGAGGGAGAGTGGTGTGTGTGTGAGGGAGAGTGGGGTGTGTGTGTGAGGGAGAGTGGTGTGTGTGTGAGGGAGAGTGGGTGTGTGTGTGAGGGAGAGTGGTGTGTGTGTGAGGGGGAGTGGGGTGTGTGTGTGTGAGGGAGAGTGGGGTGTGTGAGGGAGAGTGGGGTGTGTGTGTGAGTGAGTGGGGTGTGTGTGAGGGGGAGTGGGGTGTGTGTGTGTGAGGGAGAGTGGGGTGTGTGAGGGGAGAGTGGGTGTGTGAGGGAGAGTGGGGTGTGTGTGAGTGAGTGGGGTGTGTGTGAGTGAGTGGGGTGTGTGTGAGTGAGTGGGGTGTGTGTGAGGGTGAGTGGGGTGTGTGTGAGGGAGAGTGGGGTGTGTGTGTGTGAGGGAGAGTGGGGTGTGTGTGTGTGTGAGGGAGAGTGGGGTGTGTGTGTGTGTGAGGGAGAGTGGGGTGTGTGTGTGTGAGTGAGTGGGGTGTGTGTGTGAGTGAGTGGGGTGTGTGTGAGTGAGTGGGGTGTGTGAGGGAGTGAGGGAGAGTGGGGTGTGTGTGTGTGAGTGGGGTGTGTGTGTGTGAGTGAGTGGGGTGTGTGTGAGTGAGTGGGGTGTGTGTGAGGGAGAGTGGGGTGTGTGAGGGAGTGTGGGGTGTGTGTGTGTGAGGGAGAGTGGGGTGTGTGTGTGAGGGAGAGTGGTGTGTGTGTGTGTGTGAGGGAGAGTGGGGTGTGTGTGTGAGGAGAGAGGGGTGTGTGTGTGAGGGGGAGTGGGGTGTGTGTGTGTGTGAGGGAGAGTGGGGTGTGTGTGTGTGAGTGAGTGGGGTGTGTGTGAGTGAGTGGGGTGTGTGTGAGGGAGAGTGGGGTGTGTGAGGGAGTGTGGGGTGTGTGTGTGTGAGGGAGAGTGGGGTGTGTGTGTGTGAGGGAGAGTGGTGTGTGTGTGTGTGAGGGAGAGTGGTGTGTGTGTGTGTGAGGGAGAGTGGTGTGTGTGTGAGGGAGAGTGGGGTGTGTGTGTGAGGGAGAGTGGTGTGTGTGTGAGGGAGAGTGGGGTGTGTGTGTGAGGGAGAGTGGTGTGTGTGTGAGGGGGAGTGGGGTGTGTGTGTGTGTGAGGGAGAGTGGGGTGTGTGAGGGAGAGTGGGGTGTGTGTGTGAGTGAGTGGGGTGTGTGTGAGGGGGAGTGGGGTGTGTGTGTGTGTGAGGGAGAGTGGGGTGTGTGAGGGAGAGTGGGGTGTGTGAGGGAGAGTGGGGTGTGTGTGAGTGAGTGGGGTGTGTGTGAGTGAGTGGGTGTGTGTGAGTGAGTGGGGTGTGTGTGAGGGTGAGTGGGGTGTGTGTGAGGGAGAGTGGGGTGTGTGTGTGTGAGGGAGAGTGGGGTGTGTGTGTGTGTGAGGGAGAGTGGGGTGTGTGTGTGTGTGAGGGAGAGTGGGGTGTGTGTGTGTGAGTGAGTGGGGTGTGTGTGAGTGAGTGGGGTGTGTGAGGGAGTGAGGGAGAGTGGGGTGTGTGTGTGTGAGTGGGGTGTGTGTGTGAGAGTGAGTGGGGTGTGTGTGAGTGAGTGGGGTGTGTGGGAGGGAGAGTGGGGGTGTGTGTGGGAGGGAGAGTGGGGTGTGTGTGGGAGGGAGAGTGGGGTGTGTGTGTGAGGGAGAGTGGGGAGTGTGTGTGAGGGAGAGTGGTGTGTGTGTGTGAGGGAGAGTGGGGTGTGTGTGTGTGTGAGGGAGAGTGGGGTGTGTGTGTGTGTGAGTGAGAGTGGGGTGTGTGTGTGAGTGAGAGTGGGGTGTGCGTGTGTGTGAAGGAGGGTGTGTGCGTGTGTGTGAGGGAGAGTGGGGTGTCTGTGTGAGGGAGAGTGGGGGTGTGTGTGGGAGGGAGAGTGGGGGTGTGTGTGGGAGGGAGAGTGGGGGTGTGTGTGGGAGGGAGAGTGGGGGTGTGTGTGGGAGGGAGAGTGGGGGTGTGTGTGGGAGGGAGAGTGGGGGTGTGTGTGGGAGGGAGAGTGGGGTGTGTGTGGGAGGGAGAGTGGGGGTGTGTGTGGGAGGGAGAGTGGGGAGTGTGTGTGAGGGAGAGTGGGGAGTGTGTGTGAGGGAGAGTGGGGTGTGTGTGTGTGTGTGAGTGAGAGTGGGGTGTGTGTGTGTGTGTGTGTGAAGGAGGGTGTGTGCGTGTGTGTGAGGGAGAGTGGGGTGTGTGTGTGAGGGAGAGTGGGGTGTCTGTTTGAGGGAGAGTGGGGTGTGTGTGTGTGAGGGAGAGTGCGGTGTGTGTGTGAGGGAGAGTGCGGTGTGTGTGTGAGGGAGAGTGGGGTGTGTGTGTGAGGGAGAGTGGGGTATGTGTGTGAGGGAGAGTGGGGTGTGTGTGTGAGGGAGAGTGGGGTGTGTGTGTGAGGGAGAGTGGGGTGTGTGTGTGAGGGAGAGTGGGGTGTGTGTGTGAGGGAGAGTGGGGTGTGTGTGTGAGGGAGAGTGGGGTGTGTGTGTGAGGGAGAGTGGGGTGTGTGTGTGAGGGAGAGTGGGGTGTGTGTGTGTGTGAGGGAGAGTGGGGTGTGTGTGTGTGAGGGAGAGTGGGGTGTGTGTGTGAGGGAGAGTGCGGTGTGTGTGTGAGGGAGAGTGGGGGTGTGTGTGGGAGGGAGAGTGGGGGTGTGTGTGGGAGAGTGGGGGTGTGTGTGGGAGGGAGAGTGGGTGTGTGTGTGAGGGAGAGTGGGGTGTGTGTGTGAGGGAGAGTGGGGTGTGTGTGTGAGGGAGAGTGGTGTGTGTGTGAGGGAGAGTGGGGTGTGTGTGTGAGGGAGAGTGGTGTGTGTGTGAGGGGGAGTGGGGTGTGTGTGTGTGAGGGAGAGTGGGGTGTGTGAGGGAGAGTGGGGTGTGTGTGTGAGTGAGTGGGGTGTGTGTGAGGGGGAGTGGGGTGTGTGTGTGTGTGAGGGAGAGTGGGGTGTGTGAGGGAGAGTGGGGTGTGTGTGAGTGAGTGGGGTGTGTGTGAGGGAGAGTGGGGTGTGTGTGTGTGAGGGAGAGTGGGGTGTGTGTGTGTGTGAGGGAGAGTGGGGTGTGTGTGTGAGGGAGAGTGGTGTGTGTGTGAGGGAGAGTGGGGTGTGTGTGTGAGGGAGAGTGGTGTGTGTGTGAGGGAGAGTGGGGTGTGTGTGAGTGAGTGGGGTGTGTGTGAGGGAGAGTGGGGTGTGTGTGTGTGAGGGAGAGTGGGGTGTGTGTGTGTGAGGGAGAGTGGGGTGTGTGTGTGAGGGAGAGTGGTGTGTGTGTGAGGGGGAGTGGGTGTGTGTGTGTGTGAGGGGGAGTGGGGTGTGTGTGTGTGTGAGGGGGAGTGGGGTGTGTGTGTGTGTGAGGGGGAGTGGGGGTGTGTGTGTGTGTGAGGGAGAGTGGGGTGTGTGTGTGAGGGAGAGTGGGGTGTGTGTGTGAGGGAGAGTGGGGTGTGTGTGTGAGGGAGAGTGGGGTGTGTGTGTAAGGGAGAGTGGTTGTGTGTGTGTGAGGAAGAGTGGTGTGTGTGTGTGTGAGGGAGAGTGGGGTGTGTGTCTGAGGGAGAGTGGGGTGTGTGTGTGTGTGAGGAAGAGTGGTGTGTGTGTGTGTGTGAGGGAGAGTGGGGTGTGTGTGGGAGGGAGAGTGGGGGTGTGTGTGGGAGGGAGAGTGGGGGTGTGTGTGGAGGGAGAGTGGGGGTGTGTGTGGGAGGGAGAGTGGGGGTGTGTGTGTGGAGGGAGAGTGGGGTGTGTGTGTGGGAGGGAGAGTGGGGGTGTGTGTGGGAGGGTGAGTGGGGTGTGTGTGGGAGGGAGAGTGGGGTGTGTGTGTGTGAGGGAGAGTGGGGGTGTGTGTGTGTGAGGGAGAGTGGGGTGTGTGTGTGTGTGTGTGAGGGAGAGTGGGGTGTGTGTGTGTGAAGGAGGGTGTGTGTGTGTGAGGGAGAGTGGGGTGTGTGTGTGTGAAGGAGAGTGGGGTGTGTGTGTGTGAGGGAGAGTGGGGTGTGTGTGTGTGTGAGGGAGAGTGAGGTGTGCGTGTGAGGGAGAGTGGGGTGTGTGTGTGTGAGGGAGAGTGGGGTGTGTGTGTATGTGAGGGAGAGTGGGGTGTGTGTGTGAGGGAGAGTGGGGTGTGTGTGTGAGGGAGAGTGGGGTGTGTGTGTGAGGGAGAGTGGGGTGTGTGTGTGAGGGAGAGTGGGGTGTGTGTGTGAGGGAGAGTGGGGTGTGTGTGTGTGTGAGGGAGAGTGGGGTGTGTGTGTGTGAGGGAGAGTGGGGTGTGTGTGTGAGGGAGAGTGGGGTGTGTGTGAGAGGGTGAGTGGGGTGTGTGTGTGAGGGAGAGTGGGGTGTGTGTGTGAGGGAGAGTGGGGTGTGTGTGTGAGGGAGAGTGGGGTGTGTGTGTGAGGGAGAGTGGGGTGTGTGTGTGAGGGAGAGTGGGGTGTGTGTGTGTGAGGGAGAGTGGGGTGTGTGTGTGTGAGGGAGAGTGGGGTGTGTGTGTGAGTGAGTGGGGTGTGTGTGAGTGAGTGGGGTGTGTGTGAGTGAGTGGGGTGTGTGTGAGTGAGTGGGGTGTGTGTGAGTGAGTGGGGTGTGTGTGAGTGAGTGGGGTGTGTGTGAGTGAGTGGGGTGTGTGTGAGTGAGAGTCGGGTGTGTGTGTGTGAGGGAGAGTGGGGTGTGTGTGTGTGAGGGAGAGTGGGGTGTGTGTGTGTGAGGGAGAGTGGGGTGTGTGTCTGTGAGGGAGAGTGGGGTGTGTGTGTGTGAGGGAGAGTGGTGTGTGTGTGTGTGAGGGAGAGTGGTGTGTGTGTGTGTGAGGGAGAGTGGGGTGTGTGTGTGAGGGAGAGTGGGGTGTGTGTGTGAGGGAGAGTGGGGTGTGTGTGTGAGGGAGAGTGGTGTGTGTGTGAGGGGGAGGGGTGTGTGTGTGTGTGTGAGAGGGAGAGTGGTGTGTGTGTGAAGGGGAGGGGGTGTGTGTGTGTGTGAGAGGGAGAGTGGGGTGTGTGTGTGTGTGAGAGGGAGAGTGGGGTGTGTGTGAGAGGGAGAGTGGGGTGTGTGTGTGAGGGAGAGTGGGGTGTGTGTGTGAGGGAGAGTGGGGTGTGTGTGTGAGGGAGAGTGGGGTGTGTGTGTGATGGAGAGTGGGGTGTGTGTGTGAGGGGGAGTGGGGTGTGTGTGAGGGGGAGTGGGGTGTGTGTGAGGGAGAGTGGGGTGTGTGTGAGTGAGTGGGGTGTGTGTGAGTGAGTGGGGTGTGTGTGAGGGAGAGTGGGGTGTGTGTGTGTGAGGGAGAGTGGGGTGTGTGTGTGTGTGAGGGAGAGTGGGGTTTGTGTGTGAGGGAGAGTGGGGTGTGTGTGTGAGGGAGAGTGGTGTGTGTGTGAGGGAGAGTGGTGTGTGTGTGAGGGGGAGTGGGGTGTGTGTGTGAGGGGGAGTGGGGTGTGTGTGTGTGTGAGGGAGAGTGGGGTGTGTGTGTGTGTGTGAGGGAGAGTGGGGTGTGTGTGAGGGAGAGTGGGGTGTGTGTGTGTGTGTGAGGGAGAGTGGGGTGTGTGTGAGTGAGAGTGGGGTGTGTGTGTGTGTGTGAGGGAGAGTGGGGTGTGTGTCTGAGGGAGAGTGGGGGTGTTTGTGTGAGGGAGAGTGGTGTGTGTGTGAGGAAGAGTGGTGTGTGTGTGTGTGAGGAAGAGTGGTGTGTGTGTGTGTGAGGGAGAGTGGGGAGTGTGTGAGAGGGAGAGTGGTGTGTGTGTGAGGGGGAGGGGTGTGTGTGTGTGTGTGAGAGGGAGAGTGGGGTGTGTGTGTGTGTGAGAGGGAGAGTGGGGTGTGTGTGAGAGGGAGAGTGGGGTGTGTGTGAGAGGGAGAGTGGGGTGTGTGTGTGAGGGAGAGTGGGGTGTGTGTGTGAGGGAGAGTGGGGTGTGTGTGTGAGGGGGAGTGGTGTGTGTGTGAGGGGGAGTGGGGTGTGTGTGAGGGAGAGTGGGGTGTGTGTGAGTGAGTGGGGTGTGTGTGAGTGAGTGGGGTGTGTGTGAGTGAGTGGGGTGTGTGTGAGGGAGAGTGGGGTGTGTGTGTGTGAGGGAGAGTGGGGTGTGTGTGTGTGTGAGGGAGAGTGGGGTGTGTGTGTGAGGGAGAGTGGGGTGTGTGTGTGAGGGAGAGTGGTGTGTGTGTGAGGGAGAGTGGTGTGTGTGTGAGGGAGAGTGGTGTGTGTGTGAGGGGGAGTGGGGTGTGTGTGTGTGTGAGGGGGAGTGGGGTGTGTGTGTGTGTGAGGGAGAGTGGGGTGTGTGTGTGTGTGTGAGGGAGAGTGGGGTGTGTGTGAGGGAGAGTGGGGTGTGTGTGTGTGTGTGAGGGAGAGTGGGGTGTGTGTCTGAGGGAGAGTGGGGGTGTTTGTGTGAGGGAGAGTGGTGTGTGTGTGAGGAAGAGTGGTGTGTGTGTGTGTGAGGAAGAGTGGTGTGTGTGTGTGTGTGTGTGAGGGAGAGTGGGGTGTGTGTGTGAGGGAGAGTGGGGTGTCTGTGTGTGTGGGAGGGAGAGTGGGGGTGTGTGTGGGAGGGAGAGTGGGGGTGTGTGTGGGAGGGAGAGTGGGGGTGTGTGTGGGAGGGAGAGTGGGGGTGTGTGTGGGAGGGAGAGTGGGGGTGTGTGTGGGAGGGAGAGTGGGGGTGTGTGTGGGAGGGTGAGTGGGGTGTGTGTGTGAGGGAGAGTGGGGTGTGTGTGTGAGGGAGAGGGGTGTGTGTGTGTGTGAGGGAGAGTGGGGTGTGTGTGTGTGTGAGGGAGAGTGGGGTGTGTGTGTGTGTGTGTGAGGGAGAGTGGGGTGTGTGTGTGTGAAGGAGGGTGTGTGTGTGTGAAGTAGAGTGGGGTGTGTGTGTCTGAGGGAGAGTGGGGTGTGTGTGTGTGAGGGAGAGTGGGGTGTGCGTGTGTGAGGGAGAGTGGGGTGTGCGTGTGAGAGGGAGAGTGGGGTGTGCGTGTGAGGGAGAGTGGGGTGTGCGTGTGAGGGAGAGTGGGGTGTGTGTGTGAGGGAGAGTGGGGTGTGTGTGTGAGGGAGAGTGGGGTGTGTGTGTATGTGTGGGAGAGTGGGGTGTGTGTGTGTGAGGGAGAGTGGTGTGTGTGTGTGAGGGAGAGTGGGGTGTGTGTGTGAAGGAGAGTGGGGTGTGTGTGTGAGGGAGAGTGGGGTGTGTGTCTGAGGGAGAGTGGGGTGTGTGTGTGTGTGTGAGGGAGAGTGGGGTGTGTGTGAGGAAGAGTGGTGTGTGTGTGTGTGAGGGAGAGTGGGGTGTGTGTGTGAGGGAGAGTGGGGTGAGTGTGTGAGGGAGAGTGGGGGTGTGTGTGTGAGGGAGAGTGGGGGTGTGTGTGTGAGGGAGAGTGGGGTGTGTGTGTGAGGGAGAGTGGGGTGTGTGTGTGAGGGAGAGTGGGGTGTGTGAGGGAGAGTGGGGTGTGTGTGTGAGGGAGAGTGGGGTGTGTGTGTGTTTGAGGGTGGGGTGTGTGTGTGTGTGAGAGTGGGGTGTGTGTGTGTGTGAGAGTGGGGTGTGTGTGTGTGTGTGAGAGGGTGTGTGTGGTGTGTGTGTGAGAGTGGTGTGTGTGAGAGGGAGAGTGGGGTGTGTGTGTGTGTGAGGGTGTGTGTGGTGTGTGTGTGTGTGTGTGTGTGAGAGTTGGGTGTGTGTGAGAGGGAGAGTGGGGTGTGTGTGTGTGTGAGGGTGTGTGTGGTGTGTGTGTGTGTGTGAGGGAGAGTGGGGTGTGTGTGTGAGAGAGGGAGAGTGGGGTGTGTGTGTGTGTGAGGGAGAGTGGGGTGTGTGGGTGTGTGTGAGGGAGAGTGGGGTGTGTGTGTGAGGGAGAGTGGGGTGTGTGTGTGAGGGAGAGTGGGGGTGTGTGTGTGAGGGAGAGTGGGGGTGTGTGTGTGAGGGAGAGTGGGGGTGTGTGTGTGAGGGAGAGTGGGGTGTGTGTGTGAGGGAGAGTGGTGTGTGTGTGTGTGAGGGAGAGTGGTGTGTGTGAGGGAGAGTGGGGTGTGTGTGTGAGGGAGAGTGGGGTGTGTGTGTGTTTGAGGGTGGGGTGTGTGTGTGTGTGAGAGTGGGGTGTGTGTGTGTGTGAGAGTGGGGTGTGTGTGTGTGTGAGAGGGTGTGTGTGGTGTGTGTGTGAGAGAGGGAGAGTGGGGTGTGTGTGTGAGGGTGTGTGTGTGTGTGAGGGTGAGTGGGGTGTGTGTGTGAGAGAGGGAGTGTGGGGTGTGTGTGTGTGAGGGAGAGTGGGGTGTGTGTGTGTGAGGGAGAGTGGGGTGTGTGTGTGTGAGGGAGAGTGGGGTGTGTGTGTGTGTGTGTGAGGGTGTGTGTGGTGTGTGTGTGTGAGGGAGAGTGGGGTGTGTGTGAGGGAGAGTGGGGTGTGTGTGAGGGAGAGTGGGGTGTGTGTGTGAGGGAGAGTGGGGTGTGTGTGTGAGGGAGAGTGGGGTGTGTGCGTGAGGGAGAGTGGGGTGTGTGCGTGAGGGAGAGTGGGGTGTGTGCGTGAGGGAGAGTGGGGTGTGTGTGTGAGGGAGAGTGGGGTGTGTGTGTGAGGGAGAGTGGTGTGTGTGTGTGAGGAAGAGTGGTGTGTGTGTGTGTGTGAGGGAGAGTGGGGTGTGTGTGTGAGGGAGAGTGGGGTGTGTGTCTGAGGGAGAGTGGGGTGTGTGTGTGTGTGAGGAAGAGTGGTGTGTGTGTGTGTGTGAGGGAGAGTGGGGTGTGTGTGGGAGGGAGAGTGGGGGTGTGTGTGGGAGGGAGAGTGGGGGTGTGTGTGGGAGGGAGAGTGGGGGTGTGTGTGGGAGGGTGAGTGGGGTGTGTGTGTGAGGGAGAGTGGGGTGTGTGTGTGTGAGGGAGAGTGGGGTGTGTGTGTGTGTGAGGGAGAGTGGGGTGTGTGTGTGTGTGAGGGAGAGTGGGGTGTGTGTGTGTGTGTGTGAGGGAGAGTGGGGTGTGTGTGTGTGAGGGAGAGTGGGGTGTGTGTGTGTGAAGGAGAGTGGGGTGTGTGTGTGTGAGGGAGAGTGGGGTGTGTGTGTGTGTGAGGGAGAGTGAGGTGTGCGTGTGAGGGAGAGTGGGGTGTGTGTGTGTGAGGGAGAGTGGGGTGTGTGTGTATGTGAGGGAGAGTGGGGTGTGTGTGTGAGGGAGAGTGGGGTGTGTGTGTGAGGGAGAGTGGGGTGTGTGTGTGAGGGAGAGTGGGGTGTGTGTGTGAGGGAGAGTGGGGTGTGTGTGTGAGGGAGAGTGGGGTGTGTGTGTGAGGGAGAGTGGGGTGTGTGTGTGAGGGAGAGTGGGGTGTGTGTGTGTGTGAGGGAGAGTGGGGTGTGTGTGTGTGTGAGGGAGAGTGGGGTGTGTGTGTGTGAGGGAGAGTGGGGTGTGTGTGTGAGGGAGAGTGGGGTGTGTGTGAGAGGGTGAGTGGGGTGTGTGTGTGAGGGAGAGTGGGGTGTCTGTGTGAGGGAGAGTGGGGTGTGTGTGTGAGGGAGAGTGGGGTGTGTGTGTGAGGGAGAGTGGGGTGTGTGTGTGAGGGAGAGTGGGGTGTGTGTGTGTGAGGGGGAGTGGGGTGTGTGTGTGTGAGGGAGAGTGGGGTGTGTGTGTGTGAGAGAGTGGGGTGTGTGTGTGTGAGTGAGTGGGGTGTGTGTGAGTGAATGGGGTGTGTGTGAGTGAGTGGGGTGTGTGTGAGTGAGAGTGGGGTGTGTGTGTGTGAGGGAGAGTGGGGTGTGTGTGTGTGAGGGAGAGTGGGGTGTGTGTGTGTGAGGGAGAGTGGGGTGTGTGTGTGTGAGGGAGAGTGGTGTGTGTGTGTGTGAGGGAGAGTGGTGTGTGTGAGGGAGAGTGGGGTGTGTGTGTGAGGGAGAGTGGGGTGTGTGTGTGAGGGAGAGTGGGGTGTGTGTGTGAGGGAGAGTGGGGTGTGTGTGTGAGGGAGAGTGGTGTGTGTGTGAGGGAGAGTGGTGTGTGTGTGAGGGAGAGTGGTGTGTGTGTGAGGGGGAGTGGGGTGTGTGTGTGTGTGAGGGGGAGTGGGGTGTGTGTGTGTGTGAGGGAGAGTGGGGTGTGTGTGTGTGTGTGAGGGAGAGTGGGGTGTGTGTGAGGGAGAGTGGGGTGTGTGTGTGTGTGTGAGGGAGAGTGGGGTGTGTGTCTGAGGGAGAGTGGGGGTGTTTGTGTGAGGGAGAGTGGTGTGTGTGTGAGGAAGAGTGGTGTGTGTGTGTGTGAGGAAGAGTGGTGTGTGTGTGTGTGTGTGTGAGGGAGAGTGGGGTGTGTGTGTGAGGGAGAGTGGGGTGTCTGTGTGTGTGGGAGGGAGAGTGGGGGTGTGTGTGGGAGGGAGAGTGGGGGTGTGTGTGGGAGGGAGAGTGGGGGTGTGTGTGGGAGGGAGAGTGGGGGTGTGTGTGGGAGGGAGAGTGGGGGTGTGTGTGGGAGGGAGAGTGGGGGTGTGTGTGGGAGGGTGAGTGGGGTGTGTGTGTGAGGGAGAGTGGGGTGTGTGTGTGAGGGAGAGGGGTGTGTGTGTGTGTGAGGGAGAGTGGGGTGTGTGTGTGTGTGAGGGAGAGTGGGGTGTGTGTGTGTGTGTGTGAGGGAGAGTGGGGTGTGTGTGTGTGAAGGAGGGTGTGTGTGTGTGAAGTAGAGTGGGGTGTGTGTGTCTGAGGGAGAGTGGGGTGTGTGTGTGTGAGGGAGAGTGGGGTGTGCGTGTGTGAGGGAGAGTGGGGTGTGCGTGTGAGAGGGAGAGTGGGGTGTGCGTGTGAGGGAGAGTGGGGTGTGCGTGTGAGGGAGAGTGGGGTGTGTGTGTGAGGGAGAGTGGGGTGTGTGTGTGAGGGAGAGTGGGGTGTGTGTGTATGTGTGGGAGAGTGGGGTGTGTGTGTGTGAGGGAGAGTGGTGTGTGTGTGAAGGAGAGTGGGGTGTGTGTGTGAGGGAGAGTGGGGTGTGTGTCTGAGGGAGAGTGGGGTGTGTGTGTGTGTGTGAGGGAGAGTGGGGTGTGTGTGAGGAAGAGTGGTGTGTGTGTGTGTGAGGGAGAGTGGGGTGTGTGTGTGAGGGAGAGTGGGGTGAGTGTGTGAGGGAGAGTGGGGGTGTGTGTGTGAGGGAGAGTGGGGGTGTGTGTGTGAGGGAGAGTGGGGTGTGTGTGTGAGGGAGAGTGGGGTGTGTGAGGGAGAGTGGGGTGTGTGTGTGAGGGAGAGTGGGGTGTGTGTGTGTTTGAGGGTGGGGTGTGTGTGTGTGTGAGAGTGGGGTGTGTGTGTGTGTGAGAGTGGGGTGTGTGTGTGTGTGTGAGAGGGTGTGTGTGGTGTGTGTGTGAGAGTGGTGTGTGTGAGAGGGAGAGTGGGGTGTGTGTGTGTGTGAGGGTGTGTGTGGTGTGTGTGTGTGTGTGTGTGAGAGTTGGGTGTGTGTGAGAGGGAGAGTGGGGTGTGTGTGTGTGTGAGGGTGTGTGTGGTGTGTGTGTGTGTGTGAGGGAGAGTGGGGTGTGTGTGTGAGAGAGGGAGAGTGGGGTGTGTGTGTGTGTGAGGGAGAGTGGGGTGTGTGGGTGTGTGTGAGGGAGAGTGGGGTGTGTGTGTGAGGGAGAGTGGGGTGTGTGTGTGAGGGAGAGTGGGGGTGTGTGTGAGGGAGAGTGGGGGTGTGTGTGTGAGGGAGAGTGGGGGTGTGTGTGTGAGGGAGAGTGGGGTGTGTGTGTGAGGGAGAGTGGTGTGTGTGTGTGTGAGGGAGAGTGGTGTGTGTGAGGGAGAGTGGGGTGTGTGTGTGAGGGAGAGTGGGGTGTGTGTGTGTTTGAGGGTGGGGTGTGTGTGTGTGTGAGAGTGGGGTGTGTGTGTGTGTGAGAGTGGGGTGTGTGTGTGTGTGAGAGGGTGTGTGTGGTGTGTGTGTGAGAGAGGGAGAGTGGGGTGTGTGTGTGAGGGTGTGTGTGTGTGTGAGGGTGAGTGGGGTGTGTGTGTGAGAGAGGGAGTGTGGGGTGTGTGTGTGTGAGGGAGAGTGGGGTGTGTGTGTGTGAGGGAGAGTGGGGTGTGTGTGTGTGAGGGAGAGTGGGGTGTGTGTGTGTGTGTGAGGGTGTGTGTGGTGTGTGTGTGTGAGGGAGAGTGGGGTGTGTGTGAGGGAGAGTGGGGTGTGTGTGAGGGAGAGTGGGGTGTGTGTGTGAGGGAGAGTGGGGTGTGTGTGTGAGGGAGAGTGGGGTGTGTGCGTGAGGGAGAGTGGGGTGTGTGCGTGAGGGAGAGTGGGGTGTGTGTGTGAGGGAGAGTGGGGTGTGTGTGTGAGGGAGAGTGGTGTGTGTGTGTGAGGAAGAGTGGTGTGTGTGTGTGTGTGAGGGAGAGTGGGGTGTGTGTGTGAGGGAGAGTGGGGTGTGTGTCTGAGGGAGAGTGGGGTGTGTGTGTGTGTGAGGAAGAGTGGTGTGTGTGTGTGTGTGAGGGAGAGTGGGGTGTGTGTGGGAGGGAGAGTGGGGGTGTGTGTGGGAGGGAGAGTGGGGGTGTGTGTGGGAGGGAGAGTGGGGGTGTGTGTGGGAGGGTGAGTGGGGTGTGTGTGTGAGGGAGAGTGGGGTGTGTGTGTGTGAGGGAGAGTGGGGTGTGTGTGTGTGTGAGGGAGAGTGGGGTGTGTGTGTGTGTGAGGGAGAGTGGGGTGTGTGTGTGTGTGTGTGAGGGAGAGTGGGGTGTGTGTGTGTGAGGGAGAGTGGGGTGTGTGTGTGTGAAGGAGAGTGGGGTGTGTGTGTGTGAGGGAGAGTGGGGTGTGTGTGTGTGTGAGGGAGAGTGAGGTGTGCGTGTGAGGGAGAGTGGGGTGTGTGTGTGTGAGGGAGAGTGGGGTGTGTGTGTATGTGAGGGAGAGTGGGGTGTGTGTGTGAGGGAGAGTGGGGTGTGTGTGTGAGGGAGAGTGGGGTGTGTGTGTGAGGGAGAGTGGGGTGTGTGTGTGAGGGAGAGTGGGGTGTGTGTGTGAGGGAGAGTGGGGTGTGTGTGTGAGGGAGAGTGGGGTGTGTGTGTGTGTGAGGGAGAGTGGGGTGTGTGTGTGTGTGAGGGAGAGTGGGGTGTGTGTGTGTGAGGGAGAGTGGGGTGTGTGTGTGAGGGAGAGTGGGGTGTGTGTGTGAGGGAGAGTGGGGTGTGTGTGAGAGGGTGAGTGGGGTGTGTGTGTGAGGGAGAGTGGGGTGTGTGTGTGAGGGAGAGTGGGGTGTGTGTGTGAGGGAGAGTGGGGTGTGTGTGTGAGGGAGAGTGGGGTGTGTGTGTGTGAGGGGGAGTGGGGTGTGTGTGTGTGAGGGAGAGTGGGGTGTGTGTGTGTGAGTGAGTGGGGTGTGTGTGAGTGAATGGGGTGTGTGTGAGTGAGTGGGGTGTGTGTGAGTGAGAGTGGGGTGTGTGTGTGTGAGGGAGAGTGGTGTGTGTGTGTGAGGGAGAGTGGGGTGTATGTGTGTGAGGGAGAGTGGTGTGTGTGTGTGTGAGGGAGAGTGGTGTGTGTGAGGGAGAGTGGGGTGTGTGTGTGAGGGAGAGTGGGGTGTGTGTGTGAGGGAGAGTGGTGTGTGTGTGAGGGGGAGGGGAGAGTGGGGTGTGTGTGTGAGGGAGAGTGGGGTGTGTGTGTGAGGGAGAGTGGGGGTGTGTGTGTGAGGGAGAGTGGGGGTGTGTGTGTGAGGGAGAGTGGGGTGTGTGTGTGAGGGAGAGTGGTGTGTGTGTGAGGGGGAGTGGGGTGTGTGTGTGAGAGTGGGGTGTGTGTGTGTGTGAGAGTGGGGTGTGTGTGTGTGAGAGTGGGGTGTGTGTGTGTGTGAGGGTGAGGGGTGTGTGTGTGAGAGAGGGAGAGTGGGGTGTGTGTGTGTGTGAGGGTGTGTGTGGTGTGTGTGTGTGTGAGGGAGAGTGGGGTGTGTGTGTGTGAGGGAGAGTGGGGTGTGTGTGTGTGAGGGGAGTGGGGTGTGTGTGTGTGAGGGAGAGTGGGGTGTGTGTGTGTGAGGGAGAGTGGGGTGTGTGTGTGTGTGTGTGAGGGAGAGTGGGGTGTGTGTGTGTGTGTGAGAGGGAGAGTGGGGTGTGTGTGTGTGTATGTGAGGGAGAGTGTGGTGTGTGTGTGTCTGAGTGAGGGAGAGTGGGGGTGTGTGTGTGAGGGAGAGTGGGGGTGTGTGTGTGAGGGAGAGTGGGTGTGTGTGTGTGATGGAGAGTGGGGGTGTGTGTGTGAGGGAGAGTGGGGGTGTGTGTGTGAGGGAGAGTGGGGGTGTGTGTGGGAGGGAGAGTGGGGGTGTGTGTGGGAGGGAGAGTGGGGGTGTGTGTGGGAGGGAGAGTGGGGTGTGTGTGTGAGGGAGAGTGGGGTGTGTGTGTGAGGGAGAGTGGGGTGTGTGTGAGGGAGAGTGGGGTGTGTGTGTGTGTGTGTGTGTGTGAGAGTGGGGTGTGTGTGTGTGTGTGAGAGTGGGGTGTGTGTGTGTGTGAGAGTGGGGTGTGTGTGTGTGTGTGAGAGTGGGGTGTGTGTGAGAGTGGGGTGTGTGTGAGAGTGGGGTGTGTGTGTGAGGGAGAGTGGGGTGTGTGTGTGTGAGGGAGAGTGGGTGTGTGTGAGGGAGAGTGGGTGTGTGTGAGAGGGAGAGTGGTGTGTGTGTGTGTGAGAGAGGGAGAGTGGGGTGTGTGTGTGTGTGAGGGTGTGTGTGGTGTGTGTGTGAGGGTGAGTGGGGTGTGTGTATGTGTGAGGGTGAGTGGGGTGTGTGTGTGTGTGAGGGTGAGTGGGGTGTGTGTGTGAGAGAGGGAGAGTGGGGTGTGTGTGTGTGTGAGGGAGAGTGGGGTGTGTGTGTGTGTGAGGGAGAGTGGGGTGTGTGTGAGGGAGAGTGGGGTGTGTGTGTGAGGGAGAGTGGGGTGTGTGTGTGAGGGAGAGTGGGGTGTGTGTGTGAGGGAGAGTGGGGTGTGTGTGTGAGGGAGAGTGGGGTGTGTGTGTGAGGGAGAGTGGGGTGTGTGTGTGAGGGAGAGTGGGGTGTGTGTGTGAGGGAGAGTGGGGTGTGTGTGTGAGGGAGAGTGGGGTGTGTGTGTGTGAGGGAGAGTGGGGTGTGTGTGTGTGTGTGAGGGAGAGTGGGGTGTGTGTGTGTGTGTGAGGGAGAGTGGGGGTGTGTGTGTGTGAGGGAGAGTGGGGGTGTGTGTGTGAGGGAGAGTGGGGGTGTGTGTGAGAGGGAGAGTGGGGGGGTGTGTGTGAGGGTGAGTGGTGTGTGTGTGTGTGAGGGTGAGTGGTGTGTGTGTGTGTGAGGGTGAGTGGTGTGTGTGTGTGAGGGTGAGTGGTGTGTGTGTGTGAGGGTGAGTGGTGTGTGTGTGTGAGGGTGAGTGGTGTGTGTGTGTGTGAGAGGGTGTGTGGTGTGAGGGTGAGTGGTGTGTGTGTGTGTGAGGGTGAGTGGTGTGTGTGTGGGAGGGAGAGTGGGGTGTGTGTGGGAGGGAGAGTGGGGTGTGTGTGGGAGGGAGAGTGGGGTGTGTGTGGGAGGGAGAGTGGGGTGTGTGTGGGAGGGCGAGTGGGGTGTGTGTGGGAGGGCGAGTGGGGTGTGTGTGGGAGGGCGAGTGGGGTGTGTGTGGGAGGGTGTGTGGGGTGTGTGTGTGTGAGGGTGAGTGGGGTGTGTGTGAGGGTGAGTGGGGTGTGTGTGTGTGAGGGTGAGTGGGGTGTGTGTGAGGGTGAGTGGGGTGTGTGTGTGGGAGAGGGTGAGTGGGGTGTGTGTATGGGAGAGGGAGAGTGGGGTGTGTGTGTGGGAGGGAGAGTGGGGTGTGTGTGTGGGAGGGAGAGTGGGGTGTGTGTGTGGGAGGGAGAGTGGGGTGTGTGTGTGAGGGTGAGTGGTGTGTGTGTGTGTGAGGGTGAGTGGTGTGTGTGAGGGTGAGTGGTGTGTGTGTGTGTGTGTGTGTGAGGGTGAGTGGTGTGTGTGTGTGAGGGTGAGTGGTGTGTGTGTGTGTGTGTGTGTGAGAGGGTGAGTGGTGTGTGTGTGAGGGTGAGTGGTGTGTGTGTGTGTGTGTGTGTGTGTGGGTGAGTGGTGTGTGTGTGTGAGGGTGAGTGGTGTGTGTGTGTGTGTGTGTGTGTGTGAGGGTGAGTGGTGTGTGTGTGTGAGGGTGAGTGGTGTGTGTGTGTGTGTGTGTGAGAGGGTGAGTGGTGTGTGTGTGAGGGTGAGTGGTGTGTGTGTGTGTGTGAGGGTGAGTGGTGTGTGTGTGGGAGGGAGAGTGGGGTGTGTGTGGGTGGGAGAGTGGGGTGTGTGTGGGAGGGAGAGTGGGGTGTGTGTGGGAGGGAGAGTGGGGTGTGTGTGGGAGGGAGAGTGGGGGTGTGTGTGGGAGGGAGAGTGGGGTGTGTGTGGGAGGGAGAGTGGGGTGTGTGTGGGAGGGAGAGTGGGGTGTGTGTGGGAGGGAGAGTGGGGTGTGTGTGGGAGGGAGAGTGGGGTGTGTGTGGGAGGGCGAGTGGGGTGTGTGTGTGTGAGGGTGTGTGGGGTGTGTGTGTGTGAGGGTGAGTGGGGTGTGTGTGAGGGTGAGTGGGATGTGTGTGTGTGTGAGGGTGAGTGGGGTGTGTGTGAGGGTGAGTGGGGTGTGTGTGTGGGAGAGGGTGAGTGGGGTGTGTGTGTGGGTGAGGGAGAGTGGGGTGTGTGTGTGGGAGGGCGAGTGGGGTGTGTGTGTGGGAGGGAGAGTGGGGTGTGTGTGTGAGGGTGTGTGGGGTGTGTGTGTGTGAGGGTGAGTGGGGTGTGTGTGAGGGTGAGTGTGGTGTGTGTGTGTGAGGGTGAGTGGGGTGTGTGTGTGGGAGGGAGAGTGGGGTGTGTGTGTGAGGGTGTGTGGGGTGTGTGTGTGTGAGGGTGAGTGGGGTGTGTGTGAGGGTGAGTGGGGTGTGTGTGTGTGAGGGTGAGTGGGGTGTGTGTGAGGGTGAGTGGGGTGTGTGTGTGGGAGAGGGTGAGTGGGGTGTGTGTGTGGGAGGGAGAGTGGGGTGTGTGTGGGAGGGAGAGTGGGGTGTGTGTGTGGGAGGTAGAGTGGGGTGTGTGTGTGGGAGGGAGAGTGGGGTGTGTGTGTGGGAGGGAGAGTGGGGTGTGTGTGGGAATGGAGAGTGGGGTGTGTGTGGGAGGGAGAGTGGGGTGTGTGTGGGAGGGAGAGTGGGGGTGTGTGTGGGAGGGAGAGTGGGGGTGTGTGTGGGAGGGAGAGTGGGGGTGTGTGTGGGAGGGAGATTGGGGGTTGTGTGGGAGGGCGAGTGGGGTGTGTGTGGGAGGGCGAGTGGGGTGTGTGTGGGAGGGCGAGTGGGGTGTGTGTGGGAGGGTGTGTGGGGTGTGTGTGTGTGAGGGTGAGTGGGGTGTGTGTGAGGGTGAGTGGGGTGTGTGTGTGTGAGGGTGAGTGGGGTGTGTGTGAGGGTGAGTGGGGTGTGTGTGTGGGAGAGGGTGAGTGGGGTGTGTGTGTGGGAGAGGGAGAGTGGGGTGTGTGTGTGGGAGGGAGAGTGGGGTGTGTGTGTGGGAGGGAGAGTGGGGTGTGTGTGTGGGAGGGAGAGTGGGGTGTGTGTGTGGGAGGGAGAGTGGGGTGTGTGTGTGGGAGGGAGAGTGGGGTGTGTGTGTGAGGGTGAGTGGTGTGTGTGAGGGTGAGTGGTGTGTGTGTGTGTGTGTGTGTGTGAGGGTGAGTGGTGTGTGTGTGTGAGGGTGAGTGGTGTGTGTGTGTGTGTGTGAGAGGGTGAGTGGTGTGTGTGTGAGGGTGAGTGGTGTGTGTGTGTGTGTGTGTGTGTGTGTGAGGGTGAGTGGTGTGTGTGTGTGAGGGTGAGTGGTGTGTGTGTGTGTGAGAGGGTGAGTGGTGTGTGTGTGAGGGTGAGTGGTGTGTGTGTGAGGGTGAGTGGTGTGTGTGTGGGAGGGAGAGTGAGGTGTGTGTGGGTGGGAGAGTGGGGTGTGTGTGGGAGGGAGTGGGGTGTGTGTGGGAGGGAGAGTGGGGTGTGTGTGGGAGGGAGAGTGGGGGTGTGTGTGGGAGGGAGAGTGGGGTGTGTGTGGGAGGGAGAGTGGGGTGTGTGTGGGAGGGAGAGTGGGGTGTGTGTGGGAGGGAGAGTGGGGTGTGTGTGGGAGGGAGAGTGGGGTGTGTGTGGGAGGGCGAGTGGGGTGTGTGTGTGAGGGTGTGTGGGGTGTGTGTGTGTGAGGGTGAGTGGGGTGTGTGTGAGGGTGAGTGGGATGTGTGTGAGTGTGAGGGTGAGTGGGGTGTGTGTGTGGGAGAGGGTGAGTGGGGTGTGTGTGTGGGTGAGGGAGAGTGGGGTGTGTGTGTGGGAGGGCGAGTGGGGTGTGTGTGTGGGAGGGAGAGTGGGGTGTGTGTGTGAGGGTGTGTGGGGTGTGTGTGAGGGTGAGTGGGGTGTGTGTGTGTGAGGGTGAGTGGGGTGTGTGTGTGTGAGGGTGAGTGGGGTGTGTGTGTGTGAGGGTGAGTGGGGTGTGTGTGAGGGTGAGTGGGGTGTGTGTGTGGGAGAGGGTGAGTGGGGTGTGTGTGTGGGAGGGAGAGTGGGGTGTGTGTGTGAGGGTGTGTGGGGTGTGTGTGTGTGAGGGTGAGTGGGGTGTGTGTGAGGGTGAGTGGGGTGTGTGTGTGTGAGGGTGAGTGGGGTGTGTGTGAGGGTGAGTGGGGTGTGTGTGTGGGAGAGGGTGAGTGGGGTGTGTGTGTGGGAGGGAGAGTGGGGTGTGTGTGGGAGGGAGAGTGGGGTGTGTGTGTGGGAGGGAGAGTGGGGTGTGTGTGTGGGAGGGAGAGTGGGGTGTGTGTGTGGGAGGGAGAGTGGGGTGTGTGTGTGGGAGGGAGAGTGGGGTGTGTGTGTGGGAGGGAGAGTGGGGTGTGTGTGTGGGAGGGAGAGTGGGGTGTGTGTGTGGGAGGGAGAGTGGGGTGTGTGTGTGGGAGGGAGAGTGGGGTGTGTGTGTGGGAGGGAGAGTGGGGTGTGTGTGTGAGAGAGGGAGAGTGGGGTGTGTGTGTGAGAGAGGGAGAGTGGGGTGTGTGTGTGTGAGGGTGTGAGTGGGGTGTGTGTGTGTGAGAGAGGGAGAGTGGGGTGTGTGTGTGTGAGGGTGTGTGTGGTGTGTGTGTGTGTGAGGGTGAGTGGGGTGTGTGTGTGAGAGAGGGAGAGTGGGGTGTGTGTGTGTGAGGGAGAGTGGGGTGTGTGTGTGTGTGTGTGAGGGAGAGTGGGGTGTGTGTGTGAGGGAGAGTGGGGTGTGTGTGTGTGAGGGAGAGTGGGGTGTGTGTGTGTGAGGGAGAGTGGGGTGTGTGTGTGTGAGGGAGAGTGGGGTGTGTGTGTGTGTGAGGGAGAGTGGGGTGTGTGTGGGTGTGTGTGGTGTGTGTGTGTGTGAGGGTGTGTGTGGTGTGTGTGTGTGTGAGGGTGAGTGGGGTGTGTGTGTGTGAGAGAGGGAGAGTGGGGTGTGTGTGTGTGTGTGAGGGTGTGTGTGGTGTGTGTGTGTGTGAGGGTGTGTGTGGTGTGTGTGTGTGTGAGGGTGAGTGGTGTGTGTGTGTGAGAGAGGGAGAGTGGGGTGTGTGTGTGTGAGGGAGAGTGGGGTGTGTGTGTGTATGTGTGAGGGAGAGTGGGGTGTGTGTGTGAGGGAGAGTGGGGTGTGTGTGTGAGGGAGAGTGGGGTGTGTGTGTGTGTGTGAGGGAGAGTGGGGTGTGTGTGTGAGGGAGAGTGGGGTGTGTGTGTGTGTGTGTGAGGGAGAGTGGGGGTGTGTGTGGGAGGGAGAGTGGGTATGTGTGTGGGACGGAGAGTGGTGTGTGTGTGTGAGGGTGAGTGGTGTGTGTGTGTGTGTGAGGGTGAGTGGTGTGTGTGAGGGTGAGTGGTGTGTGTGTGTGTGAGGGTGAGTGGTGTGTGTGTGTGTGAGGGTGTGTGTGGTGTGTGTATGTGTGAGGGTGAGTGGGGTGTGTGTGTGAGAGAGGGAGAGTGGGGTGTGTGTGTGTGAGGGAGAGTGGGGTGTGTGTGTGTGTGTGTGTGAGGGAGAGTGGGGTGTGTGTGTGAGGGAGAGTGGGGTGTGTGTGTGAGGGAGAGTGGGGTGTGTGTGTGTGAGGGAGAGTGGGTGTGTGTGTGTGTGTGTGTGAGGGAGAGTGGGGTGTGTGTGTGTGTGAGGGAGAGTGGGGGTGTGTGTGGGAGGGAGAGTGGGGGTGTGTGTGGGAGGGAGAGTGGGGGTGTGTGTGTGAGGGAGAGTGGGGTGTGTGTGTGAGGGTGAGTGGTGTGTGTGTGTGTGTGTGAGGGTGAGTGGTGTGTGTGTGTGTGTGTGAGGTTGAGTGGTGTGTGTGTGTGTGTGTGAGGGTGAGTGGTGTGTGTGTGAGGGTGTGTGTGTGTGTGTGAGGGTGAGTGGTGTGTGTGTGTGTGAGGGTGAGTGGTGTGTGTGTGTGTGTGTGTGAGGGTGAGTGGTGTGTGTGTGTGTGAGGGTGAGTGGTGTGTGTGTGTGTGTGTGAGGGTGAGTGGTGTGTGTGTGAGGGAGAGTGTGGTGTGTGTGGGAGGGAGAGTGGGGTGTGTGTGGGAGGGAGAGTGGGGTGTGTGTGGGAGGGAGAGTGGGGTGTGTGTGGGAGGGAGAGTGGGGTGTGTGTGGGAGGGAGAGTGGGGGTGTGTGTGGGAGGGAGATTGGTGGTTGTGTGGGAGGGCGAGTGGGGTGTGTGTGGGAGGGCGAGTGGGGTGTGTGTGAGAGGGCGAGTGGGGTGTGTGTGTGAGGGTGTGTGTGTGTGTGTGTGAGTGGGGTGTGTGTGTGGGAGGGAGAGTGGGGTGTGTGTGTGGGAGAGAGAGTGGGGTGTGTGTGTGGGAGGGAGAGTGGGGTGTGTGTGTGGGAGGGAGAGTGGGGTGTGTGTGTGGGAGGGAGAGTGGGGTGTGTGTGTGGGAGGGAGAGTGGGGTGTGTGTGTGGGAGGGAGAGTGGGGTGTGTGTGTGGTAGGGAGAGTGGGGTGTGTGTGTGGGAGGGAGAGTGGGGTGTGTGTGTGGGAGGGAGAGTGGGGTGTGTGTGTGGGAGGGAGAGTGGGGTGTGTGTGTGGGAGGGAGAGTGGGGTGTGTGGGAGGGAGAGTGGGGTGTGTGGGAGGGAGAGTGGGGTGTGTGTGAGAGGGAGAGTGGTGTGTGTGTGTGAGGGTGTGTGTGTGTGTGAGGGTGTGTGTGTGTGTGAGGGTGAGTGGGGTGTGTGTGTGAGAGAGGGAGAGTGGTGTGTGTGTGTGTGTGAGGGTGTGTGTGTGTGTGTGTGAGGGTGAGTGGGGTGTGTGTGTGTGAGGGTGAGTGGGGTGAGTGTGTGAGAGAGGGAGAGTGTGGTGTGTGTGTGTGTGAAGGTGTGTGTGTGTGTGAGGGTGTGTGTGTGTGTGAGGGTGTGTGTGTGTGTGAGGGTGAGTGGGGTGTGTGTGTGAGAGAGGGAGAGTGGTGTGTGTGTGTGTGTGAGGGTGTGTGTGGTGTGTGTGTGTGTGAGGGTGAGTGGGGTGTGTGTGTGTGAGGGTGAGTGGGGTGTGTGTGTGAGAGAGGGAGAGTGGGGTGTGTGTGTGTGTTGGAGAGTGGGGTGTGTGTGTGTGAGGGAGAGTGGGGTGTGTGTGTGTGTGTGTGAGGGAGATTGGGGTGTGTGTGTGAGGGAGAGTGGGGTGTGTGTGTGAGGGAGAGTGGGGTGTGTGTGTGAGGGAGAGTGGGGTGTGTGTGTGTGTGAGGGAGAGTGGGGTGTGTGTGTGTGTGTGTGGGAGGGAGAGTGGGGGTGTGTGTGGGAGGGAGAGTGGGGGTGTGTGTGGGAGGGAGAGTGGGGGTGTGTGTGGGAGGGAGAGTGGGGTGTGTGTGTGAGGGTGAGTGGTGTGTGTGTGTGAGGGTGAGTGGTGTGTGTGTGTGTGTGTGAGGGTGAGTGGTGTGTGTGTGGGAGGGAGAGTGGGGTGTGTGTGAGGGAGAGTGGGGTGTGTGTGAGAGGGAGAGTGGGGTGTGTGTGAGAGGGAGAGTGGGGTGTGTGTGAGAGGGAGAGTGGTGTGTGTGAGAGGGAGAGTGGTGTGTGTGTGTGTGTGAGGGTGTGTGGTGTGTGTGTGTGTTTGAGGGTGAGTGGGGTGTGTGTGTGAGAGAGGGAGAGTGGTGTGTGTGTGTGTGTGTGAGGGTGAGTGGGGTGTGTGTGTGAGAGAGGGAGAGTGGGGTGTGTGTGTGTGAGGGAGAGTGGGGTGTGTGTGTGTGTGTGAGGGAGAGTGGGGTGTGTGTGTGAGGGAGAGTGGGGTGTGTGTGTGAGGGAGAGTGGGGTGTGTGTGTGTGTGAGGGAGAGTGGGGTGTGTGTGTGTGTGAGGGAGAGTGGGGTGTGTGTGTGTGTGTGTGGGAGGGAGAGTGGGGGTGTGTGTGGGAGGGAGAGTGGGGGTGTGTGTGGGAGGGAGAGTGGGGGTGTGTGTGGGAGGGAGAGTGGGGGTGTGTGTGGGAGGGAGAGTGGGGTGTGTGTGAGGGTGAGTGGTGTGTGTGTGTGTGTGTGTGAGGGTGAGTGGTGTGTGTGTGTGTGTGTGTGAGGGTGAGTGGTGTGTGTGTGTGAGGGTGAGTGGTGTGTGTGTGTGTGAGGGTGAGTGGTGTGTGTGTGTGTGTGAGGGTGAGTGGTGTGTGTGTGAGGGTGAGTGGTGTGTGTGTGTGTGTGTGAGGGTGAGTGGTGTGTGTGTGAGGGTGAGTGGTGTGTGTGTGAGGGTGAGTGGTGTGTGTGAGGGTGAGTGGTGTGTGTGTGTGAGGGTGAGTGGTGTGTGTGTGTGAGGGAGAGTGGGGTGTGTGTGGGAGGGAGAGTGGGGTGTGTGTGGGAGGGAGAGTGGGGTGTGTGTGGGAGGGGGAGTGGGGTGTGTGTGGGAGGGGGAGTGGGGTGTGTGTGGGAGGGAGAGTGGCGGTGTGTGTGGGAGGGAGATTGGGGGTTGTGTGGGAGGGAGATTGGGGGTTGTGTGGGAGGGCGAGGGGGGTTGTGTGGGAGGGCGAGTGGGGTGTGTGTGTGAGGGTGAGTGGTGTGTGTGTGTGAGGGAGAGTGGGGTGTGTGTGTGAGGGAGAGTGGGGTGTGTGTGGGAGGGAGAGTGGGGTGTGTGTGGGAGGGGGAGTGGGGTGTGTGTGGGAGGGAGAGTGGGGGTGTGTGTGGGAGGGAGATTGGGGGTTGTGTGGGAGGGGGATTGGGGGTTGTGTGGGAGGGGGATTGGGGGTTGTGTGGGAGGGCGAGTGGGGTGTGTGTGGGAGGGCGAGTGGGGTGTGTGTGAGAGGGCGAGTGGGGTGTGTGTGTGAGGGTGTGTGGGGTGTGTGTGTTTGAGGGTGAGTGGGGTGTGTGTGTGTGTGAGTGGGGTGTGTGTGTGTTTGTGAGGGTGTGTGTGTGTGTGAGGGTGAGTGGGGTGTGTGTGAGGGTGAGTGGGGTGTGTGTGAGGGTGAGTGGGGTGTGTGTGTGGGAGAGGGAGAGTGGGGTGTGTGTGTGGGAGAGGGAGAGTGGGGTGTGTGTGGGAGAGGGAGAGTGTGTGTGTGGGAGGGAGAGTGGGGTGTGTGTGTGGGAGGGAGAGTGGGGTGTGTGTGTGGGAGGGAGAGTGGGGTGTGTGTGTGGGAGGTAGAGTGGGGTGTGTGTGTGGGAGGGAGAGTGGGGTGTGTGTGTGAGGGAGAGTGGGGTGTGTGTGGGAGGGAGAGTGGGGTGTGTGTGGGAGGGGGAGTGGGGTGTGTGTGGGAGGGAGAGTGGGGGTGTGTGTGGGAGGGAGATTGGGGGTTGTGTGGGAGGGAGATTGGTGTTTGTGTGGGAGGGCGAGTGGGGTGTGTGTGGGAGGGCGAGTGGGGTGTGTGTGAGAGGGCGAGTGGGGTGTGTGTGTGAGGGTGTGTGGGGTGTATGTGTGTGAGGGTGAGTGGGGTGTGTGTGTGTGTGTGTGAGTGTGAGTGGGGTGTGTGTGTGTGTGAGGGTGTGTGTGTGTGTGAGGGTGAGTGGGGTGTGTGTGAGGGTGAGTGGGGTGTGTGTGAGGGTGAGTGGGGTGTGTGTGTGGGAGAGGGAGAGTGGGGTGTGTGTGTGGGAGAGGGAGAGTGGGGTGTGTGTGGGAGAGGGAGAGTGTGTGTGTGGGAGGGAGAGTGGGGTGTGTGTGTGGGAGGGAGAGTGGGGTGTGTGTGTGGGAGGGAGAGTGGGGTGTGTGTGTGGGAGGTAGAGTGGGGTGTGTGTGTGGGAGGGAGAGTGGGGTGTGTGTGTGGGAGGGAGAGTGGGGTGTGTGTGTGGGAGGGAGAGTGGGGTGTGTGTGTGGGAGGGAGAGTGGGGTGTGTGGGAGGGTGGGAGAATGGAGGGGGAGAGCCTGTGTGTGAAGGAGAGCGGGGTGTGTGTGTGTGTGTTGTGAGGGTGGGTGAATGGAGGTGGAGTGTGTGTGTGTTTGGGAGAGAGAGTGGGGTGAGTGTGTGTTTGTGAGGCAGAGCCAGGCAGAGTGGGGTTGTGTGTGAGAGGGCGAACCAGGGAGAGTGGGGTTGTGTGTGTGTGTCGGAGGTAGAGTGGGTGTGTGTGTTTTTGTGTGTGTGCGAGGGAGAGTTGGGTGTCTGTTTTTGTGTGTGTGGGAGGGAGAGTGGGGTGTGTGTGTGTGAGAGGGAGAGTTGGTGGGTGAGTCTGTTTTTGTGTGTGCATAGAAAGGAGAATAGGGGTGTGTGTGTGAGTGAGAGGAAGGGAGAGTGGGGTGTGTATGGGTGCAGTGGATTTAAGCAATACTGTATGACTGAGTACATAGTCTAGGCCTGGCATATCTAACCTCCAATTCACAGTTTGAAATCGTACCTGTGAATTCCTTTCATTTGCCCCATGAGCCCCACTGTGGATTTTTCTGTTCTTTGTTCATTTATGCACAAAGATCAATTCCATATTGATAATTTTCAAAGTTTCGGGTCAAGAGACTCTTATGTGTCTGCTTCAGGTTTGTCATGAATTCCAGTCAAGGAATTTGCTTTCCTGGCTTGTCAGACTGAGGTTTGAAGAGCTGAGCTTGAAGCTTCCCAGTTTGTGTTGTGGTGACTTAACTGGGAAGAAAATGATGATAATCACGGCCCATTGTTCCACAAGCCTTCAGAACATGTATAATTATATAGTTACCAATGTGACTGTTAAAATGTCCAATTTGCCTGACTGACTGCTTCTCAGGACAAAAGTAAATCTCACATGGTTTCTTTAGTAACAAAAAAAACCCAATTTATTGTAACACGCATATCTTTAACAAGAAACAGTGAAACAAAAGGGTTTCTAATTTATATAACATGAACTATATTCCTTCTAAATCCTAGTGAGCTATCTTGTGTCAGATTTGAAATTGTTCATAATAAAAGTAGGAGTGAAATTTCCAGATAAACATGGTCCAAATTTCATATGTACTGTTATTGGATAGCCAGCTCTTGTTCAGCAATCTCTGTCATAGTGATCTGATATTCATGATTATTAAGACCAGGAGTTTAGGATTTCTTTTCAAACACTATTTTGCAACTCCTGCAGGCCAGTGCCAGGATGCCAAAACTTCATGGGTTTGATTTCTGGAAGACCACACTGAACAGTGCTCGATATGTGGTTGCTCCAATGGTGGATCAGAGTGAGCTTGCATGGAGGTTACTCAGTCGTCGACATGGTGCCCACCTTTGTTACACTCCCATGCTTCATGCCCAGGTATTTGTCCGGGATGCAAACTACAGGAAGGAGAACTTGTATAACGAGGTGAATGCGGAGGATCGACCATTAGTTGTTCAGGTATGGTGTCAGCTGTAGCAGTAATAGGATTAAATTATCTCATTAATGCAACAGGGCCCATGCTTTGCAATTGAAGATTCTCCACGGGGTCCACTTGGCCCCAGACCGCCCTGCTAAATTTAAACAGAACATCTCCAATGTGTCTTACATGTAAACTGAGCACTTACTCATTGCCATTGGTCCTGCCACAGACTGCAGGCATACTGGAGCACTGTAGTAGGCGAAATAGAGAAGGCCTTGGGGACGGAGGTGGAGATGGACCCGGTATCTCCTCCTCTTGGCTTTGTTAATTCACTTTCATTAGATGCATTCAAAAAAAAGTAATTATCACTTTTTGTGTAAGAAAGAACATTCTATTTGGGTGGGTGTCGGAAAATCCCCCAGGGCTGGCTTAAGCTGGTCATGGAGCACATCCCCTTAGACTTTCTTACAAGTGTAGTGTACCATAAAACTGCGAATTTCTATAAGATGTGGCAGCCCTTTTTGGACTCCCGGGTCCAGATCTGTCCGCCATACTAATAAGGGCCTTTATATAGCCATGGCAATTCTATGTAATGAGTCTGATATCCAGAGAGGAGGAACTACAAACATATGAATATGTATAAACTTAGGCACCCAGTGATCGAGGGCTGTTGCTTTGTTTTGCTGAGCTATGTTATGGTTATTATTATTATTATTATTAAGATTTTCCTTTTTTAGCTTAGTTATTATTTATTATTTATCTATGTAATTAATGGGTTTGTTTTTTAACATTGGTTTGAATTATTTGGTTTTGTATTTGTTGTAATCAAAATAAAAATATTTCCTTTTGTTAAATAAAAAATATATTTTTTTAAATTCTCATTAACACTTTGAGCATGAGTTGTAATTATATTTTTCTATAAGCTTAAATGGTAAGGTCATTCTGTTAATGATTTGTATTAAAATACTTGCACAATTTGACAACTGCATTACCACAAAAAAAAATTTAGGTTTGCAATATGCTGGAAGCGTAACGCAAAGTCAGAAAGTGCACTTGGTACTTCGACAGGTACATTCTCAACTCTGCTATTCCATAGTTATTTAAATATGTATCCCCAGTTATTGTTCCTGTCTTGTGTCCTCTTTGCATTGGGTTTACTTTCATACATGCATTCTATAATCTCAAAATCAGTTGCACTGCTGAAATTTCTCTAAGTGTTTGCTGACATAATGGTTGTTTTCGATTCATCCACATAGCTTTAGTTATCAATTGTCTTTTATCACAAGCATCTAAATTTTGAATTGGGTCGAAATGTTCTGTACTTACCCTATTGTTTGATAGCTGCACACTGAGCATTTGTTTATAACAAATATACTTTAATGCCTTCTGCATGCTTGATATGCTGCCTGTGATCTCTTTCCAGTTTGTAAAGTTTCACTATTGAGGCCAATTTTCTGTCCAGTATCTCTCTACATCTCCTTTCTGGCGGGTCAATAATTTCAACATTGAGTCTATAAAACAAAACTTGTTTGAAGTTCAGTGTCAAATCCTACCTGCAATGTCACTAATATCTTTTTTTTAACATCCTCAAGGTTAAACTTGGCATTTTTGTGTCTGTACTTCACAAAGTTAAATATGTTCAAATGATCAAATCTTTAATTTGTGGTCCCCTGAAATATCAAATTTTACTATTCTGTGGTTTCCAGTTCTCTTGGCTCTTCGCTAGAAATTTTGATTCTCCAGAATTATTCACACACCTAGCTTACAGCAATGCTGTGGGGAGACCAATGGGGTGGGGGTGGGCAAGAACTGCCAACTTTGGCAGGTGGGTCACTCATTAACTCGAGTGTAGCAGCGAAAAGAAAGTTTGGGCGGTGGGAATGGACATCTGTAGTGGTGCATCAAGGTCATGTAAAATCCCCAAGCCAATAGCAGAAATCAACCATTATACAACGAGGGGTTAAGCTTCTTGTATTACAGAGATTGATTGTGCCCAATGGCTGATTTATTTATTTTTCTTTCAGTTCTGTGCAAATGATCCAGAAGTGTTTGTCCAAGCCTGTCTGCTAGCTCAGGATTACTGCAATGCCATTGATTTGAACTTGGGTTGTCCACAGATGATTGCAAAACGAGGTATCACAGTTTGCTTTTATTTTCTTGATCAGATAAACTACACTGATTCTGAGGTGATGTAAATAATTACTGACTATCCAGGCAATGGGATCACGACACTGGTTAGCAGTTAGATCTGGCATGTGAGAAATTGTTGGATGAAATGGCAACATTTTTAGACTTAGCTTTTGGCTGTTAATCTCTAATGAAACTGAAATATTTATAGCATTTAACAAAAATGTTTCAATAAGGAATTAAAATTATATATGGATGGTGCAAGACCCTTCCATTCATTGAGTTCATCTTAATAAACTGCCTTTACGTTATGAAAATTGAAGCTTAATCAGTAAAAGTTGTGTTAAATATACCTTGGTGCTATAAATGTAAGAAATAGTTTATTTAGACTAAAATTATATTTTGATGTTTTTCCTTATTTAAATACTGCAACTGAATGTTGTGCTATGAAGCAGCAAGAGTATTGCAACTTATCAGTAATTTGAGAAAGCAAGGATTGAAAGGCAAAGACAATGGCCTGATATTATAATCCTGAAACAGTGTGGATTTACTGGATTAGTAAATTATTATTAGTAAAGATTAGATACTTGGTCAACCACCTGATGAAGGAGCAGCGCTCTGAAAACTAGTGCTTCCAATTAAACCTGCTGGACTATAACCTGGTGTTGTGATTTTTAACTTTGTACACCCCAGTCCAACACCGGCATCTCCAAATCATGAAATTTATAAAACTGATTAAATAAGAATCTTATCTTGATAAGGAAGTTCTTGAATGATGTACTGCTGCACTTACTCCATGTTGAACAATTTCAGTTTGAGTCACGCGAGTAGCTTTCACAGCGTGTATTTAATCTTTGGATTGCAGCACCATCTAGTGTGAAATTCTGGTTGTGCGGTTTATGGTGACATTATACTTGCAAATAATCTTACAAATCAAGGAAACAAATTACTTTCATTGTGGTAATTCTGAGCATTTACATGATTGAAATAACTAGACGTTTAGAACATAGAACATTACAGTGCAGTCCAGGCCCTTCAGCTCTCGATGTTGCACCGACCTGTCATTCCAAGCTGAAGCCCATCTAACCTACACTATTCCATGTACGTCCATATACTTGTCCAATGATGACTTAAATGTACTTAAAGTTGGCGAATCTACTACCGTTGCAGGCAAAACATTCCGTACCCTTACTATTCTCTGACTTACTACTGAGGTAGTAAAGAAACTACCTCTGACATCTGTCCTATATCTATCACCCCTCCATTTAAAGCTATGTCCCCTCGTGCTCACCGTCACCATACTTGGAAAAAGGCTCTCTCTGTCCACTCTATCTAACCCTCTGATTATCTTATATGTCTCTATTAAATCACCTCTCAACCTTCTCTCTAACGAAAACAGCCTCAAGTCCCTCAGCCTTTCCTCGTAAGACCTTCCCTTCATACAATGCAACATCCTAGTAAATCTCATCTGCACCTTTTCCAAAGCTTCCACATCCTTCTTATAATGCAGTGACCAGAACTGTACACAATACTCCAAGTGCGGCTGCACCAGAGTTTTGTACAGCTGCAGTATGACCTCCTGGTTCCGGAACTCGATCGCCCTATTAATAAAAGCTAAAATTTAAAGTTTTGTGGGATGCGAGTAACCAAGATAAAATTCAGGAGGTAATTTAATAGAAACAGGCCATTAGGTCCAATAAGTCCACGCCGACCCTCAGAAGAGTAACCTACCCAGACCCATTCCCCTACCCAATTACTCTACATTTACCCCTGACTAATGCAACTAATCCACACATCCCTGAACACTATGGGCAAGAGTAATTTGATAATCGTTTTGCATTTTTATATGCATCTGGCTGAAAGTTATTTCTAAATGGAAATAAAAGTGGTTTAAGTTTGCTTTTTACAAACTGTTGGTCTGAAACCAATCATTCTTGTTATATGGGAATGTGCAAACAAGAATAAGGTCAATTATAGAATCTCTTAAAAGAAAAGTAAGGCTGTGAGGTGATGTAGTCTGAGGTCCATGCCAGTTACAGCACTAATCTTTACTGAGTTATAAATTCCTTTAATTTGTGAGTTGTGGGAATGACTAGTAATAAGATTGAGCTTAATATTTTTTCCTTTTGGTATGCTTTTGAAAGGTCAATAGCTTCCATAATAATGACATTGAGGATCTCTCTTTATTGTTAGTCTAATTCCCCATATGAACAGGAAAAGTTGCATCAATTGTCATCTTATTTTAGTTTTAAATAACTTGCAGTCTATTGACAGAAACATTTGGTGACTCTCTCACTACTTTTGAGATTGTCTGTCATTAGAAATTTGTGGGTGATATGATCAGTATTTTTCATCCATTTGCATTAAGTGGGGAAGTGGTATTTGCCTGTAAACCCCTTGCTCCATGTAAGGAGTCTGTCCTTGGTGTGGGCATTCTGAAAGTTCTATTCATTGAATCTTTCTGATTCTTGAAAGTAGGGATTCTATTTAATCATCAAGTAGAAGTTATTTCGTATAGAATGGCAAGGCTAACTAGGATTAAATTTGACATCCAAGTGATTGATTTATTCACAGGGCACTATGGAGCATTTCTGCAGGAAGAATGGGACTTACTACACAAAATGCGTGAGTACCTAGTTGGTTATTGCACAGAGATTTGCCCAGAATCTCCTTAGTTTCTTGTGCTGACTTATGTACGTTTTAATATTTGGCCTTATGGACTTCTGAGAGATACTTAAATGGGTGGAGCTTGCTCTCAGATTTTCCCTAACAAACGTTTGCCTCCTCCACACAGCACACAGTAAATGGAAAACATAAAGGTGATTAAGTGAAGCATCTTTATGAGGTGAGAACTCAGAAATTATATCATCAGGCAATTTGCATGTACCTACAACAGATTCAAGCTTTGATGTTACAACATAGTTTTCTTTTAATTCATGGGGATGTGGGCATTGCTGACAAAGAAATTTCCAGTTGCCCTTAGAAAGTGGTGGTAAGCTGTTTTCTTGAACCACGGGAATCTGCATGGTGTCTGTGTACCTGTAACGCTACTATGTAAGGAATTCCATGTTTTTGACCCAGCTGTTAACAATAATTCAGAAAAATACACATGGTCATATTGTCATAGAGATGTACAACACAGAAACAGACCCTTCGGTCCAACTCGTCCATGCCAACTAGATATCCCAACCCAATCTAGTCGCACCAGCATCTGGTCCATATCCCTCCAAACCCTTCCTATTCATATACCCATCCAGATGCCTTTTAAATGTTGCAATCGTACTAGCCTCCGCCACTTCCTCTGGCAGCTCATTCCACACATGTACCACCCTCTGAATGAAAAGGTTGCCTCTTCGGTCTCTTTTATATCTTTCCCCTCTCACTCTAAACCTATGCCCTCTAGTTCTGGACCCAGGGAAAAGACTTTGTCTATTTATCCTATCCATGCCCCTCATGATTTTATAAACCTCTATAAGATCACCCCTGAGCCTCCGACGCTCCAGGGAAAACAGTCCCAGCCTGTTCAGCCTCTCCTTATAGCTCAAATCCTCCAACCCTGGCAACATTGTTGTAAATATTTTCTGAACCCTTTCAAGTTTCACAACATCCTTCCGATAGGAAGGAGACCGGAATTGCACGCAATATTCCAATATATAATTCTCAGTTTAGGTGGCGCAATTAGTACATGGTAAGGGAAGAACATAGAACATAGAAGAATTCAGCGCAGTACAGGCCCTTCGGCCCTCGATGTTGCGCCGATCCAAGCCCACCTAACCTACACTAGCCCACTATCCTCCATATGCCTATCCAATGCCCGTTTAAATGCCCATAATGAGGGAGAGTCCACCACTGCTACTGGCAGGGCATTCCATGAACTCACGACTCGCTGAGTAAAGAACCTACCCCTAACATCTGTCCTATACCTACCCCCCCTTAATTTAAAGCTATGCCCCCTTGTAATAGCTGACTCCATACGTGGAAAAAGATTCTCACTGTCAACCCTATAAGAGTGAATGAAAAGAAGCAAACCACTAGGAAACAAATGATGTGAACAAAAGATTACTTGTTAACTGCCTTAGTAATAATACACATTAATCTGCTCATGTTTGCAGCATTTTAAAGGCATTCTAAACCTACATAGCTGTCAACAATGGGTCAGTTGGTTTTTTGGGTGAGATGTCAAACCAAAAGATATAGGAATAGAATTGGGCCATTTTGCCCGTCGGATCTGTTCTGCAGTTCAATCATGGCTGATCTATTTCTCAACCCCATTTTCCTGCCTTCTCCGCAGAACCCTTGATCCCCTTACAATTAGTAACCTATATATCTCTGTTGTAAATGACTTAAACACTCAATCACTTGGCCTCCAAAGTTGTCTGTGACAAAGAATACTACAAATTCACCACACTCTGGCTGAAGAAATTTCTACTCATCTCAGTTCTAATGGATTGTACTGAGGCTCCATTTTCTCTCAAGGTGAATGTAAAAGATCTCAGTAAACTATTTTGGAGAAGAGTAGTAAGGTTCTCTCAAGTTTCCTGACCAATACTTAACATCAGTCATTAGTAGAAAAAGCAGATTATTTGTCGTTATCACGTTGCTGCTTGTGAGAGCTTGCTGTGTGCAAATTGCCTGATATATTTCTTACATGATAACAGTGACTAGCCTGCAAAAATATTTAACTGATTATAAAGCGATTAGGGATATATTAGGGAAGTCATGACCGGTGCTATATAAGTACAAATCTTTTTTTTAATCACCTTGTGATAAGTTCCTGGTTTTAGCAGGGAACTTGGGAAAGTGCGTTGAGTAAAAACAGATTCATCAGCAGAAAAAGGGAACCGAAACTAGTGGGTGTGCCAACCTAGTGCACCCAGCATTTCAGAGTAAGTTGCATGTTTATCTCAAAAAATGAAAATAGAGGTAGGACAAAGTGAGAAGAAATGTTTTAATTATGTTTGATTTACTCTCCTTTCTCAGTTTCTGAGGCACATAAAAGAATCTCTGTTCCTATCACATGCAAAATCCGGGTTTTCCCAGAAATCAGTAAAACTGTGCAGTATGCAAAGTTGTTGGAGAAAGCAGGTTGCCAGGTAAGTAAATGCATTCTTATTTTATGTTTGAATAATTCTTAATTTTCTGAAAGTTTTAATTCTGTAGGTATTGCTTTATCTGGCACACATTGCTCAACAAAGAGTGTAATAAGAAATGAGAGAATCAAATATGAAGGTAGGCTAGCCAGTAATATTAGAAATAATAGTAAAAGTTTCTTTCAGTACATAAGAAACAAACGACAGGCAAAAGTAGACATTGGGCCACTTCAAACTGATGCAGGAAGCCTAGTGATGGGAGATAAGGAAATAGCAGGAGAACTTAACAAGTACTTTGCGTCAGTTTTCACAGTGGAAGACATGAGTAATATCCCAAAAATTAAAGGGTGTCACGGGGCTGAGTTGAGTATGGTTGCCATTACGAAAGAGATAGTGCTAGAAAAGTTAAAAAGTCTTAAAATTGATAAATCTCCTGGCCCCGATGGGATACACCCTCGAGTTCTGAGAGAGGTGGCTGAGGAAATAGCAAAGGCATTGGTTGAGATCTTTCAAGAGTCACTGGAATCAGGAAAGGTCCCGGATGATTGGAAGATGGCTGTTGTAACTCCCTTGTTCAAGAAAGGATCAAGGCAAAAGATGGAAAATTATAGGCCAATCAGCTTAACCTCGGTTGTTGGTAAAATTCTAGAATCCATCATTAAGGATGAGGTTTCTAAATTCTTGGAAGAGCAGAGTCTGATTAGAACAAGTCAACATGGATTTAGTAAAGGGAGGTCATGCCTGACAAACCTGTTGGAATTTTTTGAAGAGGTAACAAGTAGGTTAGACCAGGGAAACCCAGTGGATGTGGTCTATCTAGACTTTCAAAAGGCCTTTGATAAGGTGCCACACGGGAGGCTGCTGAGCAAGGTGAGGGCCCATGGTGTTCGAGGTGAGCTGCTGGGATGGATTGAGGATTGGCTGTCTTACAGAAGGCAGAGAGTTGGGATAAAAGGTTCTTTTTCAGAATGGCAGCCGGTGACGAGCGGTGTCCCGCAGGGTTCGGTGCTGGGGCCACAGCTGTTCGCATTATATATTAATGATTTGGATGAGGGAACCGGGGGAATTCTAGCGAAGTCTGCCGATGATACGAAGTTAGGTGGACAGGCAGGTAGTACTGAGGAAGTGGGGAGGCTACAGAAGGATCTAGACAGGTTGGGAGAGTGGTCCAGGAAATGGCTGATGGAATTTAACGTGAGCAAGTGCGAGGTCTTGCACTTTGGCAAAAAGAATAAAAGCATAGACTACTTTCTAAATGGTGAGAAAATTAATAAAGCCAAAGCACAAAGGGATCTGGGAGTGCTAGTCGAGGATTCTCTAAAGGTAAACATGCAGGTTGAGTCCGTGATTAAGAAAGCGAATGCAATGTTGTCTCTTATCTCAAGAGGGTTGGAATATAAAAGCAGAGATGTACTACTAAGACTTTATAAAGCTCTGGTTAGGCCCCATTTGGAGTACTGTGTCCAGTTTTGGTCCCCACACCTCAGGAAGGACATACTGGCACTGGAACGTGTCCAGCGGAGATTCACAAGGATGATCCCTGGAATGACAGGTCTAACATATGAGGAACGGCTGAGGATACTGGGATTGTATTCGTTGGAGTTTAGAAGATTAAGGGGAGACTTAATAGAGACGTACAAAATAATACATGGCTTGGAAAAGGTGGATGCTAGGAAATTGTTTCCGTTAGACGAGGAGACTAGGACCCGTGGACACAGCCTTAGAATTAGAGGGGGTCATTTCAGAACAGAAATGCGGAGACATTTCTTCAGCCAGAGAGTGGTGGGCCTGTGGAATTCATTGCCACGGAGTGCAGTGGAAGCCGGGACGCTAAATGTCTTCAAGGCCGAGATTGATAGATTCTTGTTGTCTAGAGGAATTAAGGGCTACGGGGAGAACGCTGGTAAGTGGAGCTGAAATGCGCATCAGCCATGATTGAATGGCGGAGTGGACTCGATGGGCCGAATGGCCTTACTTCCACTCCTATGTCTTATGGTCTTAATCATATTCATGCCACTTCACAATTGGCAGTGTGTCAAAGCTGCCTATTATTCAGTAATCACCTCCGCAGTTCAGTATGATCATACTGGAAGATAGGAAGTAACCTATGTTTCAGAAGTATCAATTTTTTTTGTCAGTTTTGAAAGAAAGCCTAAAATCAACTGGCCAAGTGCTGAAATTTTAAAACATTGGGAGCAGCTTTCTTTCTTTAGCAAAGTAGTTAACTTGCGTATTACAAATAAGAATCAGAACTGAAGATGCTGTGCTGCAGTTAATTGGTGCAAATATGCCTGATTGTTTATATTAACTCTACAGAAGTCTGGGAAACACAATTTAACTAGTGCATATTTTTGCATATACAGAGTTATGATCCCACCTAATGGTAAAACTGGAAAAGTCACAGTAAATCTGATTTAATAGAAGAATTAGAATTAAGTTTATTGTCAATAGATCGTAAGTTTATTCCACTGCTCATGTTCTTTAACAAAATAACAGGTTTGTTTACACAAAAAGCAAAGCTATACTGCATATGTATTTCCAGGTAATAAATGCAGTTCAGAAAAATCTTAATAGAACACATAAACAAAGATTTAACCTTTCTTCCTTGCAGTCTCTGTGATAGTTACTCTATCCAAGTACAATGTCATTCATATCTTAATCTTTTAATTTTTTACTGAACTGACTGCTTCAGTTTTAATCGTCTAGAGAACACCTTCCAGTTTTGATTCCTAGTTTCTTTCTCAATTTTGGTGACCTAGAGGCTAAACCTTTTCACAGTTCTGACAGTTTGAAAACTTATACACCAACTGTCACAGCCTGGAGATTTAATAAACTTTCACAACCTGCTATTATGCTAAGATAAAACTGTTCTTCTGCTCTGAAAACCTGAAGCTATTGAATTCAAGTGATTCGGAACTCAGAAAGCTAGTGGCCCCAATCTCTTTTCTCTGTCATAAAAGTTCAACTTTGTAAATACTTCATTAGCTAATACCCTGGATATCCTGCTGGACACAGAACTGAAGTTTCTTACTTTCTTGGATATGAAGCCCGTAGTTCACTGTTCCAAATTACTTTCTGACTTCTTTTCAAACAAAACATTATCTTCAAAGAACTCTCACAGATTTTACCCCCTACTTTAAAGTCCAAATGATTGTATATTTATAGAATAACAGAATCCCTACAATGTGGAAACAGGCCCTTTGGCCCAGCAAGTTCACACCGACCCTCCAAAGACCCAGTCCCCTATTACTCTGCATTTACCCCTGACTAATGCACCTAACTTACACACCCCTGAACATTATGGGCAATTTAGCAGGGCCAATTCACCTAACCTGCACATTTTTGGATTGTGAGAGGAAACCGGAGCACCCAGAGGAAACTCATGCAAATGTAGAGAGAATATGCAAACTCCACGCACACAGTCGCCTGAGGCTGAAATTGAACTCTGGTCCCTGGAGCTGTGAGGCAGCAGTGTTAACCACTGAGCCACCGTGCCACCCCCTTACATACCTTTTATCACAACCCCCTGCAACAGCCATTGCACTATATTTTGAAGCACTATGCTGTTATAATGTTATAAATGTCCACTAAATGCAAATTTCTTTCTTTCTATAGCTAGAATCCAGATGTTTTGAATTTGGAAAATAAAAATGAGTACAGAAACACTGATTTGTATTCAATTTCAGGAGAAAGTAGCCAAAGCAAAAACTGTAATACATGTATACAGTGTTCAATTATTGCATGCATGAAATGGTTTGGGAAGTCTTTGCACTTTTGCCCTATGGACTGTTAATATCAATACGACTTAAGTCAGGCTTTTAGTTTGGTTGTAAAGACCCCTATCCAATAGATTTGCATTGTTTCAACTCGGCTCCTTGTGGGTACGTACTCTCAACATGAAACCGCATTAAATTTTAAACTTATGAAGACTTAGTCACAGACTCATAAATGCTTTCAGATGTCTTTATTAGAATGTTGTTCTTTTTGTAAATATTATTACTGCTTGGAAGATGAGAATCATTTGCTTTTCAGAAAACTGATATTCAAATGCAGTGAGTTCAATTCTAATTAAACAGATCGACAAAACATTTGGTGGGTCAGAAACAAATGCTTTTCAGATTTATTTCAGTCAAATTCAAAATTGTACAGTTAAAAGAGGAATTACGTTTTTTCTACGTAACTGTTATTCACATTAGTGCCATCTAAGTGTTATGGTTTAAATATTTCTGGTTTTAAATTTGATAAATCTTGAATATGTTTCAGCTATTAACTGTTCACGGTCGTACCAAAGAACAAAAGGGGCCTCTGACAGGTGTAGCTGACTGGGAACACATAAAAGCTGTGAGGTGAGAAGCAAATATTAATAGTCACTATACTGAACAATACACCAGAACTATCAATGAATTCTTCGCAATTTTATGACCAGAAAAGGGAGTAAGTGAAATAATTCAGAATTGAGACCATAAGATATAAGAGCAGAAGTTAGGCCATTTCGCTCATCGAATCTACTCTGCCATTCAATCATGGCTGATAAGTTTCTCAACCCCATTCTCCCACTTTCTCCCTGTAACCCTGGATCACCTTGATAATCAAAAACCTATTTATCTCAGCCTTAAATGTACTCAGTGACCTGGTCTCCACAGCCTTCTGTGGCAATGACTTCCATGGATTCACCACTCTCTGGCTGAATAAGTTTCTTGTTATCTCCTTTCTAAAAGGTCTTTCTATTACTCTAAGGCTGTACCCTCAGGACCTAGTCTCTCCTACCAATGGAAACATCTTCCCAACATCCACTCTGACCAGGCCATTCAGTATTCTGTATGTTTCAATTAGATCCCCCCCACCCCAATCCTTCTAAATTCCATTGAGTATAGACCCAGAGCCCTCAAACATTCCTCATATGTTAAGCTTTTCATTCTTGGGACCATTCTCGTGAACCTCCTCTGAACCACTCCAGGGCCAGTGCATCTTTTCTGAGACTTGGGGCCCAAAACTGCACAAGAATGGAATCTTGGCTGATTTGTGGTCATGTCATCAAAGACCCACAATTAAAATAAAAGCAAACTTTGTTCAATTTAATGTGAACATGAGCCAAGAGTCAAAGGTTTCAATCCTGAAAGTTTCGAATTTTGGAATTTGTCATGACCAGTACTATTTTGTGTCTAATGCTATGAGATAGAGTCATAGAGATGTATAGCACAGAAACAGACCCTTCGGTCCAACACGTCCATGCTGACCAGATATCCCGACCCAATCTAGTCCCACCTGTCAGCACTTGGCCCGTTTCTTTCTAAACCCTTCCTATTCATATATCCATCCAAATGCCTCTTAAATGTTGCAATTGTACCAGCCTCCACCACTTCCTCTGGCAGCTCATTCCATGCATGTACCACCCACTGCGTGAAAACGTTGCCCCTTAGGTCTCTTTTATATCTTTCCACTCTCACCCTAAACCTATGCCCTCAAGTTCTGGACTCCCCCACCCCAGAGAAAAGATTTTATCTATCTACCCTATCCATGCCCCTCATTATTTTGTAAACCTCTATAAGGTCACCCCGCAACCTCCGACGCTCCAGGGAAAACAGCCCCAGCCTGTTCAGCCTCTTCCCATAGCTCAAATCCTCCAACCCTGGCAACATCCTTGTAAATCTTTTCTGAATCCTTTCAAGTTTCACAACATCTTTCCAATAGGAAGGAGACCAGAATTGCACGCAATATTCCAACAGTGGCCTAACCAATTACCTGTACAGCCGCAACATGACCTCCCAACTCCTGTTCTCAATACTCTGACCAATAAAGGAAAGCATACCAAACACCGCCTTCACTATCTTATCTACCTGCGACTCTACTTTCAAGGAGCTATGAACCTGCACTCCAAGGTCTCCAAAATGATGATGATGGGTTTTCTTTGTTATCGTGCAAGACCTAACTGCAAGAACAATATTAGTCTCCTCAAGCCCATTCTTGTTTACACAATATCTTTTGTTTTCCCTTTTTCCATCTACCTTTGAGTAAGTAGTCTCATGCGTAACTTACAAATATTGAATAAAACTCTGTAAAACGGACTGATGTTTACTATGTAGGATTCAATCAGGATCTGACTGATGTGACAATAGCTCAAGCTTTTTTTGTCAACAGTTGGTACCATTTCATTAATTATTTCTATCAACATGTTGATGTTCCCTTCACAGCCCTTTTTGTATTACTTATGTTTTTTTTGTAGCTCCTTTTTTCACATCTTAAATCCTAATTTTTTGGAACAGGATTGGAGTGTGAGAGCTCGTCTAGTGTCACTGCATTCTATCACTTTGCATAGTTCCTAAAGTTCATAGATTTACAAAATGAGAAGCATGTAGAAGGAGGCCTTTAGACCCATTAAGTATGCAAGGCCCCAGATGAGTCATAAGCCAAGTGCCATTCTCCTGCCTTGTTTCCATAACCTGGTAAATTCTTCCTTTTTGGTTGTTTGTTTAATTCTCTTTTGAATGATTCAGTACTTTCAACAAGTTCTCAAGCAATGCACTCCAGGTTTTAACCAATCATTCCTTAAAAAGTTTCTTTTTCTCTTCTTGGCTTTGCTTCATGCCAAGTTTTAAGTCAAATAAATGCTAAATGGAATTTGCTATGTAAATACGAAACGTGATAGGGTTGTGCAAAACATTTAACACATCAGAAGTTGTGATGTAAAATCATCAAACTGAAATGGTAACTCCATTTTTCCCTTGATAGATGATGCCTGAATTGTTCAGTGTTTACAACATCTTCTGTTTCATTTCAGCTTTCCACCATCCACAGTATTTTGATTTTGTAAACCTAGGGTTTATATTGGCAATAGAGACTGTTAGGACAGGAAAATAATCTTACACATTTTAAAAAAAACAAGTTGAGAATTCAAGAAACACGGTATTTGATTTGGGTTGTGAACATTGAATAAAGATATATTCAGCTCTTACAATTAATTATCTTTAAGTAAAATTAAAGATTAGAAGGCATTTTTCTTACCAGAGCAATGTATCCCTTAATCAAAGCTGTAAATTTTCTAACATTGTAAAACATAGGAATGTCTTAGCAGCCATGTTTGTGATAGGTTTTACCCTTAACATAAATTTAGCTAGACGCCACAATTGATCATATTCATCTACATTGATAAGCCACTACAAGTTTGATAACTGAAGATTTTCCTAGGGAAATAAAACGAAGTATGTTGTTTAATGCAGGAAAGAAGTTAACATCCCTGTGTTTGCCAATGGCAACATCCAGTATTTGAGCGATGTAGAGCGGTGCATTCAGGAAACGGAGGTACAAGGTGTAATGAGTGCAGGTATGTGCCCAAAACAAATTTACTTTGGCTACTTTCTAGTTAACATGATGGACTTTAGTTTATATTTTTCTTTGCTACAATATATGTATATATATTATGCCAGCATGTGTTGCCCATTGACTAAACCTTCTCATTGCCAGCATTGTAAATTGCCATTGTAAATTACAATGTCCTTAACTAGAATGGAAGTGGGCTCTAAACCTATCATACTGCAAATATGCAATAACAGCTTAATTTGGAATTTCCAAACTCAGTCTGTACAAAAGAGAAACTTCAGAGCTCTGACCAAGAATTTCAGATTGCTGTCAGTTTTGCTATTTAACTATAAACTACGCATATCAAAGATTGACGTAAAATAGGTATAAAATATTTCTGCACCATAGGAATATTACCTATATTACATATAGGAATATGCAGAATTACCTTTGCAGTCTGATCAAATTATTTCCCTCTCCTCTAATTCCATTTCACTGGCTGACTAACATGTGATCTTCACTTGCTATATGTAATGCCTTTGATATGATACAAGTTAAGAATGAAACAAAGCAAATGAAATTTCCAGGATGGTCAAAAAGAACATTCATAGGAAAACTCCATCCTGTATTGAAAAAAGCTTAGGTTTTTACCAATTATTTAATATGTGCACTTATTTCCAGATTCCACCTATACTTCTGGCATCAAAACAATGGTTTGGTAATCTGTTCCTGGGGTAGTCACCAAGAGTCCAGGATACACTGCACTTGATTTCTGCCTCACTCCTGTAGGACGCAAGAATAGTTTGTTTAGGGATAGTCAGCACGGTTTTGTGAAGGGTAGGTCGTGCCTCACAAACCTTATTCAGTTCTTTGAGAAGGTGACCAAACAGGTAGATGAGAGTAAACCGGTTGATGTGGTGTATATGGATTTCAGCAAGGCGTTCGATAAGGTTCCCCACAGTAGGCTATTGTACAAAATGCGGAGGAATGGGATTGTGGGAGATATAGCAGTTTGGATCAGTAATTGGCTTGCTGAAAGAAGACAGAGGGTGGTGGTTGATGGGAAATGTTCATCCTGGAGTCCAGTTACTAGTGGTGTACCGCAAGGGTCGGTGTTGGGTCCACTGCTGTTCATCATTTTTATAAACGGCCTGGATGAGGGCGTAGAAGGATGTGTTAGTAAATTTGCAGACTACACTAAGGTCGGTGGAGTTGTGGATAGTAATGAAGGATATTGTAGGTTACAGAGAGGCATAGATAAGCTGCAGAGCTGGGCTGAGAGGTGGCAAATGGAGTTTAATGCGGACAAGTGTGAGGTGATTCACTTTGGTCGGAGTAACCGGAATGCAAAGTACTGGGCTAATGGTAAGATTCTTGGTAGTGTAAATAAGCTGAGAGGTCTCGGTGTCCAGGTACACAGATCCTTGAAAGTTGCCACCTAGGTTGACAGGGTTGTTAAGAAGGCATACAATGTTTTAGCGTTTATTAATAGAGGGATCGAGTTCCAGAACCAGGAGGTTATGCTGCAGCTGTACAAAACTCTGGTGCGGCTGCACTTGGAGTATTGTGTACAGTTTTGGTCACTGCATTATAAGAAGGATGTGGAAGCTTTGGAAAGGGTGCAGAGGAGATTTACTAGGATGTTGCCTGGTATGGAGGGAAGGTCTTACGAGGAAAGGCTGAGGGACTTGAGGATGTTTTCGTTAGAAGAAGGTTGAGAGATGACTTAATAGAGACATATAGGATAATCAGAGGGTTAGATAGGGTGGACAGGGAGAGCCTTTTTCCAAGAATGGTGACGGTGAGCATGAGGGGGCATAGCTTTAAATTGAGGAGTGATAGATATAGGACAGATGTCAGAGGTAGTTTCTTTACTCAGTAGTAAGGGTATGGAATGCTTTGCCTGCAACGGTAGTAGATTCGCCAACTTTAAGTACATTTAAGTCGTCATTGAACAAGTATATGGACGTACATGGAATAGTGTAGGTTAAATGGGCTTCAGATTGGTATGACAGGGCGGCGCAACATCGAGGGCCGAAGGGCCTGTACTGCGCTGTAATGTTCTCTGAAAACTAAACAGAGTAGAAGACTCAAATGTCTTGTGTGTTCGCTACTATTAGTGAAGGCCTAGATAAATATTCTAAAATAGTAGTAGACAGTAAAAGTAAGCATCCAAATAATGTAGATTAATTTATTATCTGAATAGTTTAGTACATTCTGAGATCTGTGGATGCCAGTTTACTGATACGATAGTACTAAATTCTCATCTTAAGTCTATACCAAAAGGGAAAGTCACAGACCTCCTACTGGCCATGGCTAAAATGTACTTCACACAGATTTCGTCAAAGAGAAACTTGCTTCCCTGAACTATATTCTCCACATGCATAACAATGAGCACAATATTTTATACTCCATGGCATAATTACAAGGACAGCGCTTCACCGGAGACACTCACTGATGATGTTACCTAGTTGGTGATGAAATGTCTGAAAACAAATCTTGCAGCTCAGTGAGCTTTCTTACATACTTATAATTACGTAGAATATAAACCACAGAAACAGGCCATTTAGCCCAGCTGGTCCATGTGGATTTTACTAGACCCATCCGTCCTCCAGTCCTTCCCCATTGGTACATCAATGTGCTTTAGCATTGAATCATCAAATATTTACAATAAAGAAAATAGAAGCTAGAACATACATTTGCTTAGCAGGAAAATAGCTTGCATTTAGCTCATATTTAACCCCATAGAGGAAACTGGAATGGGTGAAATTACATGGACTTTCTAATTCATAAATGCATATCCAAGTTATTTCATAATTTTTATTAAACATGCAATTTGAAGGACATTTGATTTATGGGAATAAAGGTAGCAAAGTGCAGAAGCATTGGCTGTAAATTCTAAGAAGCAAACCTACTTAGTGAAAAATATGCAAACAGGAGTTAAGTAATTAGAAAATTGTAATTTTGTTAAATAGCGTTGTTTATTTGCTTATTTGAACATAAAAATAAACTGCCCAGTGGGGGGAGATGTTGTCAAAAAAACCAGGATCCTGACAACAAATGGCTCAAGATGTCAGTTTTTTGAAAAATGTTTAGGAATGTATATTTTTTCAAAGCTAATTTTGAGCATGAAAACCTTGTATTAGTTCAATAAACATGATTTATTACAAAGTGCCAATTCTTATCTATTTTCTTTTCTGGTAAAATGCAACTTGCCATAATTGATTATACCATAATAGGAGTTGGAAATGGGAAGATCAGTGTGAAAGACCTTTGACAAGTCAAAGAGGCTTTAATAAAGTCAGAAGTCCTGACCCACTTTGACCCATAATTGCTATTGCAACTGACAATGGGATCAATCATTTCTCACATCTTACTGAATGGTGAAGAGAAACCAATAGCTTTTTGCATCAAGATCACTAAAGCAGAGATGAACTATGCACAGGTAGAGAAAGAAGTTCTGGGAATCATTTTTGACATTAGATGATTCTACCAATGCAAGTATGGTTGGGAATTTGCCCTGCTAACAGATCAGAATATTTGGGCCTCACACAGGGATACCTTCTCTAGCAGCGATGCATATGCAGAGGTGGGCATTGTTGCTATCAGCTCAAACTTTTACAGTTAGGTTTCAGCAGTCCAACTTTAATGGGAATGCTGATAGGCTTTCTTGATTTCTTTTACCAACTGAGTCAACTTTAAATAAGGCTTTCTTGATTTCTTTTGCCAACTGAGTCAACTACAAATAGCCTTTATGTAGACATTTTCTACTTGGAACAAATAGAGTTCACTCCAGTATCAGTTGGACAAGTTAAGTAGTACACTAGAAATGAGCCTCTACTATCAAAAGTGATGGACATGGTACTTTGTGGCAAGATCACAGGAACAACCCCAGAACTGAAGCCATATTGTCACATGGAAACTAGAACTATTTGTACAGGCAGGATGTCTCCTGTGGGGAATGAAGTTCAATCATTCCACCACAGCTAAGGAAACATGTGTTAAATCAACTACATGCAGGTCACTGTGGCATTGTCAGAATCAAGGTGATAAGCAGAACCTATTTTTGATGCCCAGAGTTTGAGGAGAAATTGGAAATATATGCAGCTTGTACAAGCGTTTGCAACCTACCTCCATCAGTGCCATTACACCCATGGCAATGGCCAGAAAGCCATAGCAAAGAATCCATATTGACTACATGAGACCTTTAGAAAGGTGATTTTCTTATAGTGGTTGCCACACATACTAAATGGCCTGAAGTTGCCATAAGTGACATCTTCTGAGAAAACTATTGAAAGATTGGGGAGTATTTTTACGAGGTTTGGTTATCTGGAGCAACTTCTTAGTGATAATGGTCCACAGTTTATATCACGAGAGTTTACAGGCTAATTAAAACAGAATAGAATTCAACAAATCCAATCAGCACACTATCACCCAACTCCATATAGTTTGGCAGAAAGGTTTGTGCTGACAATGAAACATTCTTTTGGATTTCTCATGAACAAGGATTGTTATCCGAAAGACTGAACCAATGTTTGTTAATATACCATAACACAAGGGGGAGGGATGATATGTATTTGAGTAAAGTATGATGGACTGTCACCCAGCCATGACTCCAATCACATAATGTAATTATATTGTCATCATCCATTTTGGATGGGTAGAAAGCTCTTTCTAAGCTTGCTGCCTGCAGAGTGAACACCTCCATAATAAAGGTGCTGCTGTTTAACACTTCAGCCTCCTGGTCCTTCTTGAAACATATCATATTATCATGACTTCTGTCTTTAATGTAGGTACCATGATAGGGTGGCTTAGGACACTTTTCGTTGTATTTTTCTTGTTAAAATACATATGACAATAAATTCTAAATTGAAATGTGTTCTGTTTTTAGAATACAGGTAAAAATCTGAAGAGTCAGAAAAATGATAACTGAAGTGTTTTGCTTTGTAACAGAATGCAATTGACCAACCACGCACAAAAATAAAAACAAAAGTCGAAAAAGTGGGGAAAATAATTACACTGCTAGTAGAAGTAAAATGACTCTTACATTAGTTTGAACAAACTGAAAAAGAACTTGCATTTATGTTGTGTCTTTCACGATTTTGGGAAGAAAATATCACTGACACCAGTGATCTGGGGCTGCAGTATAGTTGAGCAGGAAAGACTTGAGATGCTGCCACTATTTTGAGGAGTGACATTTTTTAAACCATATAGATTTTGACAAGCGTTATTATGCAAGCACTTCACTGTGAATGAGAAATCTGTTAATTTTAAATTGATAACTCATTTTATCAGATAAAACAATGGTAAGCAGAGAGCTAGTGGAGTGTGGAGTACTTTGTCTGAGTGAGTGGGTGAACCTGAAACCATTGTGCTTTGAAGGATAAATTAAATCCATAAATGCCCAGGCTCCAAGCTACACATGTTTTCATTGTGAGAATAAACATGCTTTGTTTGCAGAAAGTATTTTGAGCTAAATAATTAAGACAATTTGTGCTTTGTAGGTGTTAAGTAACAGCTTGCACAAAATGTTTCTCGTAAACATATTCATGTTGCATAGAAATCTGTGTAAAGTACAACATGCAAACTGGATGCAAATGTATAAAATTGTACCAGAGATTATCCTAATATTTTAAAGCTGTCACAACATAGTTTTGAAGCATGTGTTAAAACCTGTGCCAGGGCTCTCCTTATTACTTTGCAAGTTTATCCATTAACTAGCTGAGCTGTATGGACCATGAATTAATCCCAAATCACAATTGACTTCAGCAGGAGCAGTGATTGATGTCCATCCTGTTGATATCTCTGATTACAGAGGAAAATTTATCTTGAAGATTTTTTAAAAATGTCCGAGGGAAGATTCAGTTTCTGATATGAATATTGAGTGAGATCAAGATGAAGCTTAAACATAAGTAACAACCAAGTGGGCGGCACGGTGGTACAGTGGTTAGCACTGCTGCCTCGCAGCGCCAGAGACCCGGGTTCAATTCCCGCCTCAGGCGACTGACTGTGTGGAGTTTGCACGTTCTCCCCGTGTCTGTGTGGGTTTCCTCCGGGTGCTCCGGTTTCCTCCCACAGTCCAAAGATGTGCAGGTCAGGTGAATTGACCATGCTAAATTGCCCGTAGTGTTAGGTAAGGGGTAAATGTAGGGGTATGGGTGGGTTACGCTTCGGCGGGTCGGTGTGGACTTGTTGGGCTGAAGGGCCTGTTTCCACACTGTAAGTAATCTAATCTAATCTAATCAAACCACTAAAGCTACCAGTACTTGGTAGACTGTTATCCATGTAAATGCATCACAAGATCTCTGTGACTTTATGAGAGTGAATTAGAAAGGGGAGAAAACTAAGAGGAAAAAATGTAGATAACAAATGTGATTAGTTATCTATTGTATAGCTGAATAGTTTTTTTTCTTGCTTTTGCTGACAGAAGGCAATCTTCATAATCCAGCTCTTTTTGAAGGACGCAAACCACCTGTATGGGAGATGGCAGAAGAGTATTTGGAGATTGTCAACCAATATCCTTGTCCACTTTCATTTGTTAGAGCTCATCTCTTCAAACTCTGGCATCACACGTGAGTCAGTGAACAAAATTTCATTGATGATGGCTTACTTTACATTTCACTGTGAAAGAATTAATCACAATGACAGTTTAGATAAAACACTGAACTTTTATTTACTGGGTATTTGGTCTTTGTGATTGAAAAGATATGAAGTAGGAAAAATATGCAACCGATTTGCACAGTGAGAAAACAGAAATGAGATAACTGAACAAATAATCCGTTTTCGTGACATTGGTTGAGAAATGGATGTTTGCTTGGCACTATGGAGAAAACAGCCTTTTTTTTGGTTCACCTGAGAGGGCAGGTAACTGTAAAGAAAATATTTGACAAATATTTAGCTAAATGATGGCACCTCCAGTAATATGGCAACATCAAATGTGTCAACTTACTTTGTAATTAAATTTTGTAGTATAGTTTGAATGCTTTTTTTGCACAGATTGCTGTCCCAGAGTCATGATTACATGTTTTATCTCAAAAGATGGTGCATCAGTCCAAAAACCTGGAGGACATGGAATTGTAAAGGCATGCCTTTTGACCAAGTGTGGCACTAAGGGGCCCTTGCAAAATTGAAGTCATTGGGAATTGGGGGGAAATCTCTCCACCCATTGAAGTATACCTAGCATGAAGGAAAATGGTTGTGCTTGTTGGAGGTCGATCCCCTGCATCCCAGGCTATTGTTGCAGGAGATCCTCAGGGCAGTGTCTTAGGCCTAATATTCCCTGCTGTTTTCTCTGTTATAAGGTCAGAGGTGGAAATGTTTGCTGACGATTGCACATTGTTAAATACCATTGCATACAGCAAGAAGTGGACATCATCGAAGATTGGGTTGATATGTGGCAAATAACCTTTGCGCCATACAAGTGTCGGTTAATGGCCATCTCAAACAGGAAAGAATCTGACCGTCTCCACTTGACTTACACAGGAGTTTCGTAGCTGAACCCCACCTTATCAACATCCTGGGACTAGCATTGACCAGAATCTTGAACTGGAAGAGCCACATAAATACTGTGGCTAGAAGTACAAGTTAGAGACTGGGAATTCTGTTGCAAGTATCTCACCTTCAGACTCCCCAAAGTCTGTTCACCATCTGCAAGACACAAGTCAGGACTCTGATGGCGTACTCTTAATTTCCTTGGCTGATCGCAACAGCATTCAATAAACTCAACACCACCCAGGACAAAGCGTTCCAATTTACTGGCACTCAATCCACCACCTTAAAAGTTTCACTCCCTTGACTGCAGCAACTCACCAATTCTCTTTCAACAGCACCTACCAAACCCATGATTTCTGCCACCTGTCTGCCGGAGTTACCTCTGGCAAGGGATTACACTATGGACAGTGGGATCCTGGGAAGTATTGAAGATCAGAGGGACATTGGTGTCCATATCCACAGATCCCTGAAGGTAGTAGAGATGGGAGATAAGGTATATGGTATACTTGTCTTTATTAGTCAAGATATAGAATACAAGAGTAAGAAGGTTATGCCGGAATTGTATATAACACTGATTAGGCAACAAATGGAGTACTGCATGCAGTTCTGGTAACTACATTAAGGCTAGGATGTACTTGCACATAGAGAGGGTGCAGAGGAAATTTACCAAGAGGCAACCTAAGCTATGAGAAAAGATTCGATAGGCTGAGGTTGTTTTCCTTGGAGCATCAAGTTTGAAAAAGGACCTTATAAAGGTGTATAAGATTATAAGGAGATTATAGAGGGTAGTTAGGAAGGCACTTAGTCCATTAGTAGATGAGTCACTAACCAAGGACATAACGTTAACATAAGAGGTAGAAGGCAAAGAGGAAAGTTCAGAGACTTATTTTTACACAGAGGGTGGTAGGACTGTGGAACTTGCTGCTTGAAAGAATGCTTGAGTAAGAAGTACATCATATTTAAATAGTATTTGGGCACCCATTAGTGCTGCTGTAGTGTTCATGGCTTTGGGCAAAAGTTGGAAAGAGGGGTTAGTGGAGTCAGATTTTTGGCATGGACATGTTGCCTTTCTGAAACCACCTATCCCACCAAAACCACCCCTCCCCCCCATCTTTCTGTGCTGTAATCCTCTGTGTCTTTGAGGTGCATGGGTACATTGTGACCTGCAAGTTGCCCTGCAAACCACTCTAAATCCTGACATGAAATGATATGCTATTCCTTAGCTGTTACTGGGTCAAAATCCTAGAATTCCCTTTCTAACAGCACTGTGGGTAGACTTACATCAAGAGAATTGACATGGTTCAAAGAAGTAGTCCTTCACCAAATACTTCAGCGATAATTAAGGATGGGCAATGTTGGCTCAGCCATCGACACACGCATCCTGTGAAAATAAAAGGAGAGTTACATACGCCTGTGTCGGCACATCTCTGGTTCCTGGTTATTGTCAGAGTCTCTACCTTAAAGGCCCTACAGACCCCAAAGTGAAACACACTTTGTACATCTCAATGCTAGCATTTTATACCTAACTCATTAATGGCCTTTACAGATCTGTAGAGTCTTGATCGAATTTAATTCCCACTCACTTGTGACTGTAAAAGGGACATTTTCACCAAGCACGTAGCCAAGGTCACTTGTCAGTCAGAGAAGAGTTCCGCACTTATGGATTCAGACCACCAAGCACTCCTGAAAGAAGTTTAAATTGCCAGACATAGATACCTGAGTGTGTATGTCAGCTATCCAACTACATTCATTCCTCTGTATCTGTGAGGGTTCTGTTCCTGAGAAGCCCCAATAATGTTGAAATTCGCAAGAGCAAAACTGGTTTTAAAAAAATGGTTAGAAATAAATTGAAAATTGTGGATATGCAATTTTTGCCTGTGAATGTTGAACCTTGTCAATGAGTTTCTGATTTCGCAGATATAGAGAATTTACTTTGTCACCTAGAATGATATTGTACCAGCACTCAGTGTCAGCGCAAGCCCTACTTCAGCCTCTAATCAATGATCTTCCTGGTTGTTGGATTGCATAGGGTGTTAAGTGGTTGCTGGGCCTCTTGCTGAGATATTTGTATCATCGATAGTCACAGGTGAGGTGCCGGATGACTGGAGGTTGGCTAACGTGGTGCCACTGTTTAAGAAAGGCGGTAAAGACAAGCCAGGGAACTATAGACCGGTGAGATTGACCTCGGTGGTGGGCAAGTTGTTGGAGGGAATCCTGAGGGACAGGATGTACATGTATTTGGAAAGGCAAGGACTGATTCGGGAAAGTCAACATGGCTTTGTGCGTGGGAAATCATGTCTCACAAACTTGATTGAGTTTTTTGAAGAAGTAACAAAGAAGATTAATGAGGGCAGAACAGTAGATGTGACCTATATGGACTTCAGTAAGGCATTCGACAAGGTTCCCATGGGAGACTGATTAGCAAGGTTAGATCTCATGGAATACAGGGAGAACTAGCCATTTGGATACAGAACTGGCTCAAAGGTAGATGACTGAGGGTGGTGGTGGAGGGTTGTTTCTCAGACTGGAGTCCTGTGACCAGTGGAGTGCCACAAAATCGGTGCTGGGTCCTCTACTTTTTGTCATTTACATAAATGATTTAGATGCGAGCATTAGAGGTATAGTTAGTAAGTTTGCAGATTACAACAGGATCTGAACCAGATGGGCCAATGGGCTGAGAAATGGCAGGTGGAGTTTAATTCAGATAATTGCGAGGTGCTGCATTTTGGGAAAGCAAATCTTAGCAGGACTTATGCACTTAATGGTAAGGTCCGAGGGTGTGTTGCTGAACAAAGAGACCTTGGAGTGCAGGTTAATAGCTCCTTGAAAGTGGAGTCGCAGGTAGATAGGATAGTGAAGAAGGCGTTTGGTATGCTTTCCTTTATTGGTCAGAGTATTGAGTACAGGAGTTGGGAGGACATGTTGCAGCTGTACAGGACATTGGTTAGACCACTGTTGGAATATTGCGTACATTTCTGGTCTCCTTCCTATTGGAAAGATGTTGTGAAACTTGAAAGGGTCCAGAAAAGATTTACAAGTATGTTGCCAGGGTTGGAGGATTTGAGCTATAGGGAGAGGCTGAACAGGCTGGGGCTGTTTTCCCTGGAGTGTCGGAGGCTGAGGGGTGACCTTATAGAGGTTTACAAAATTATGAGAGGCATGGATAGGATAAATAGACAGAGTCTTTTCCCTGGGATTGGGGAGTCCAGAACTAGAGGGCATAGGTTTAGGGTGAGAGGGGAAAGATATAAAGAGACCTAAGGGGCAACTTTTTCACGCAGAGGGTGGTGCGTGTATGTATGGTCGTGCGTGTATGGATTGAGCTGCCAGAGGATGTGGTGGAGGCTCATACAATTGCAACATTTAAGAGGCATTTGGATGGGTATATGAATAGGAAGGGTTTGGAGGGATATGGGCCGGGTGCTGGCAGATGGGACTAGATTGGGTTGGGATATCTGGTCGGCATGGTCGGGTTGGACCAAAGGATCTATGACTCTAATCTTACCACTTCATGGACCCAAGTATGCTATGTAGGTTGTTAGGTATTTTATAATTCATCCTCATCCCACCATGCAGCAGAGCTCCAAAAGTGGTTTTTTAATAGTAAAACCGTCACTGATGTTTCTCACCTCATATTTTTAACGTTCAGTATTTTGCTTTCTGTTTGTTCAGTACTTATATGTGCTTTGCTGTGAAGCACATTGAGATGTTTTGCTGTAAAATATGCTATATCAGTGCAAGTTGTTGTATTTCACGTTCTGCTGAGATTGTTTTGACTTTTTCAATTGTTTTATGGTTCTGTGCCAATTTCTTAAGCATATCAGGATTAACCAATAATCTGGTCAAGTTCAGTGACAAAGATTCATGGATAAAGTACTACGGTGGCTCTTATTTGTGGAGCTACAAATGGAAAGCTACATGCAATTGAAGGGTCTTCAGTCCTTTCTTAAGGATGTTCACTGGACCCAAAATATTAACTCTTCTTTCTCTCCACAGGTGCTGCCAGACTTAATGAAGTTCTCCAGCATTTTCTGTTTTAGTTTCTGATTTCTAGTGGCCACCGTCCTTTGTATATTGCAACTGAATTTTGTCTGGCTAAGATGTTAGATGGTGAATTGAAGACATTGATGCCTTTCATATGACCCGTATATTTAAGGAATGCTCCCCCTCTCCCGACCGGATTAATACTACGATTATCCATTATACTTGCAATATCAAAGTACGATTAAAAATTAAATCGCTTCTACAATGTTGAAAATAAACCAATGCTGTTTTTGTTGACGACAGATGGATGAGCTAAAATTCAGTGAATGATCCATTCTTTCTGCAGGTGAAGTGTGGCTATAACAAAGGAAATTAACTTGATAATATATTTGTCTACTAGTTATGATAGTTCCTTTTCTGTGTTATAGCCTTATTAGGTCAGAATGGAGACTTCTTGGGGATTTGTTTGAGGGGGTTCATTTTACATTACGATGTTACCATTTATTCTGCAGAAATGAAGAATGAACTGGGCCTTTGAAAATGTACCTGAAGACATTTTAACTATGCAGGTGTTAGCAGATCCATGCACATTGTCACACTCTTGATGTGGGAATGTGAACGAACTCTTTTATAATACTGACATGTGATCAGATATGGGTTTTCTGCTGCTCTCCGGAATTGAATTTATATAAGCTTTTTGTACTAATACAACATTAAAACGTGAGCTGGAATTTAAAGTAAACTTGAAGCCATTATTAAGGTTAGAACTGCAAACTTACTTCACAAAAAAAATGGAAATGGAAGTCTATTTCATGAAATATTGGGCCTTTCATAACTGGTCGGTTTTCTGTTCTTATTCTCCACAACACTCCAATTGTCTGAATTATCATGCTTTTAAAAATAAAACCCTTCAGTATACTACCTTTACAGTGTGTTTGCCACGTGAAATGGATTTTACTAAACCTGAACTCTGGTTTTCACAGGTTGCAGGTGTACCATGAATTAAGGGAAGAATTGGCAAAGGTGAAGACACTGGAAGCCATCGTACAGGTCAACAAAGAACTGAAACGGAAGTGCTTGGTATGCCAGAATAAGTTGGGCTGGGAATTTTAACAATTTATAACATATATATTTTAACATTCCTATTGTAGTGAGAGATTGAAAGTTCATCTAAGGGGAAATGGAGACACTATTCGGGAAAAATACATTTGTTTGATACTTTAAACTGACGGTTTTCATGATTGTATTTTTTGTTGCCTTTTCATGGGGGTATTTACCTATTTATAAGTGGAAGTGATCTTCACTCAAAGGAGAATTTTGAATTTAGTAAGTGTTCTCATGCTAGTAGGATAGTTTTAATTTGCTTGATACACAAGAACTTGCAGCATTTGTGCTCACTTTCTTGCATTAAGCTACACAAGACGAATTTCAGGAAAAGCAATCTAATTTACAATGTTTCTGGTCTCTGTAGGCTGAAATATCTAATTGGAATGAAGAAGAGGCAAGGGAAAACGAGTTGCCTCTCCCTCACTGGATTTGTCAACCGTACGTCCGACCAGGGTAAGGCCGATGGTTTGCAATTTATTAGAGAATCACGAAAGTGCAACTGCTGAATTTAGCAACCACCCACAAACACAGGCAGGTTGTGGGCATGTTTGTAACCTGAGTTAAGGAGACATTGATTTTGACTCTTAGAAATATACAAGTAGTGACGTACTGTCTTGCTCCCAACAGATGTTATAACAGGGCAAATCAGATTCCAGTCAGGAAGCTGGCTTGATAGATTGTTTTTTATTTTGTTTCGTTTTGACAAAGTCATCCCTCTCTGAGACATAAGCACATAATGCTGCAGATTTTGCATTAACAAACAAAAGTTAATTCCAAAAAGAGCAAAAATAAAATAGAATAATCCAAACTATCTACTTAGTTTGATTAAGTAGATATTCAAATGCAAATTCAAAGATTTTAAGCACAGTAAAAGTTTAATCCTATTAAATCAAAATTAAAAAGAAATAAAAAGCACTTATGCATAGCCCCTAAAACCCCATTCCTGGTACAGTTCCCAAAAAAACACCACCTGTATAATACTTACACAGAAATACCTATATCTAACACCTTGGTAAGTTTGAGTCACTTGCAACTTCAGCTTTTCAACTGTAATTGCCATTGTTTCTTTCTGGCTAAATGGCCTAATTTTGCTCCTATGTCGTATGGTCTTACAGAGCTACCATACACTAAAGCATCAATGTACTCATTCTAAATATCCACTTCAAGGCTTTTAATCCTAGCATTTCTAGTCAGCACTAACACTAACTTTCCACTTCAAGATAAAATGAAAAGTCTGAATTATTTGCATTTCCCTTAAGCTAAACACATCACAGTTTTCAAGATTTTTGAATGTACATTTGAGATCCCATAATTTACCCTTACCCTGCTGGGTTGCAAACAATCTAAAATAAGCAAAAGGCCATTAGTGTACAAGTCCATTCGCACTATAGCCAGACTTCAAAAGACTTTCTTTTGAAAAGTAATCACCATGGTTACCAATATTTCTTCCAAGTTAAGTATTAACTTGAAACACATAGAAAAGCCCACCAGTTACTAACTTCAACCAGACTGAAACTCTTACCAAAAAGCATTAAAAATTGTATCTGTAAATTCCACAATTTGCATCATACTACTCTCACTGAAAAAGAGGCTAATCTTTAATGTGTATTGTACAAGTCCGTTTTGATTGTTGGGTGGGGAATATTGAGAACAGAGAGATTGGGAGGTTTGAAATTCTGATGATGTTCAAAAATGACCGTGTTATATCTACTGCTCATTATAGATTTGCCCAATATTCTCTTCTATTGAATTCAGACAAAAAACAGTTGAGACTGATATGACATCAATTGAACATATCAACAAAAGCTAAAATTATCTTCAGTCTGTCCACTGATCCCTCTTTAAATTGACAGCTAATTCATAGACTTAACTAATAGAAATCAATTGATAAAAAGAGATGCCTGACAAAGAAATTTGTGTGGTTATCTCAGCAATACCTCACTTTGATAGGGCATTGAGTTTCTTGAGACTTAACATTGTGAAGGAATTGACAGCGAAGATATACGATATTGGAAAAATGCTTACAGAAATCTTTAAGTGCTGAGAGGCTTGGAACATGGAACATTGTTTGGCTTGTACTCCCTTCCTTGAGAAGACTCAATTATTCTTTTCAATGATCAAAGGGCTTTTCTGAGCAGATTCAGCATTAAGTGCTTGGTCATAATTAAGTGTTCCAATCAAAATAATTTACAGTGGAAGAAATATTGATAGGAAGACCAGAATCGGAGATGGTGCTTGCAGTCTTTGGTTTATATGCTTCCTAATCCCATAGAATTGTAAATAACAGTGCAGTTTAATATGGTATATTACTGAAATGAACTATTTAATTATTAAATAAGCAAATTGGCAACAGCAGTGAGCAACATACACTGAAATTATCCGTCTGTTTCTCTCACTCCTCAGTGTCAGTCCTGTCACTACTTGAGTGCAGCCACTACTTGAAATTATTCTGATCATGGCACTTACCTACACTATGCATAATCACTGGATCATTTTTGTTATTGTTAGGGGGTGCCATTTTGTGAACGAGAAGCTCAATTTGCACAGACCTCTGACAGTTAATATCTGCACGGGAATCAGACACTAAAATGCTGATTACTGCCATTTAGTGCTGTAAATCATATAGAAGTTGACAGTGCCAAAATTCATGTTTATGTCTAAAATGAATGTAGAAGTTGACGCCCTTTTCTACCAAGATATTCAATGCTAGCATGAGGAATTGACATCAATTTTCCACCCATGAAGTGCACGTTCCAGTCACCATTATATGTTGGCACATGGAATTAAGGAGGCACTACAAGCCATGTTACCATACATTGAGCAGGTGTTTAAGGCATATCCACACAGAGTAGACCACACACAGTGAACAACAGACTGAAATGATCCTCTAGCAAGACGAATGAAACTGATTTCAAGCCACAAGTCTTAACTTGCTTAATAACTTCCACACTGAGAGAATTCAGAATGAGTGAACAACTGGTGTTTGAAAACAGGGAATAGTCACTAGCCTGATCTTAACAAGCACACAGCAGAATAGATCCTTGCAAATCATCAGAATGGTTACATCATCAACAGAAATGCAGTGGGTTTATATATGATTAGTAGACCCAAACAAACTTTGAGTCCAACAAATATTTCATACAACAGCTGGTCTATGCAGCTGCCAAAAATTGCTAATGGTGCAACAGAAAACTAAGATTGCTCAGAGACTACCAAAAGACCTTAATGCAAAAATTAGCATTTCCAGCAATTCAATAGACAGCAGCAAAAGAAAGTATCCATTACGCCATATGAATAACTTGGCTGAAATGCCCATGAGCTCCAATGTGCTCAGTAGGCAAATTATGGTGGAGTGGAAAAGTTCAGAACTATTCTCGTGAAAACTGTAAGCCATGTGAAGACATGATTCTGATGACAGTAGCTTGTATGAAGTGGAATTAAAACCTATGTTAGTCTTCAAAATATTGAAAATAAAGTTTCCTACAGGAGGAATTGTGCATGACCATGGCAATGATTGGTTGCATGTGGTGAAGATTAGTGAAAAGCGAGAGGATTGGGAAGCCTTAAGTATCTGCAGTGGGCAACTAATAAATATGAAGATAAACTAGCCAGTAATATAAAAGAAGTTGCAATTTTTTTTAAGAGAAATAAAAGGCAAGAGTGGCCATTGGATCACTGGAACATGATGCTGGAGAAGTAGTAATGGGCAACAAAGAAGTGGCAGAAGAACTGAATAGGTACTTTGTATTTGTCTTCATGGCAGTAGGCACCAGTAATATATCAGAACTTCAAGACAGTCAGCAAGGCAGAGATGAGTGTCGTAGTCATCTCTAAGGAGAAGGTGCTGGGTGAGCTGAAAGGTTTGAAGGTAGATAAATCATCTGACTGGGTGGACTATACCCCAGAGTTCTGAAGAAGATAGCTGAGGCGATTGTGGAGGCATTGGTGGTGACCTTTTAGGAATCACGAGTCAGAGAGGGTACCAAGGACTGGAAAATAACTAATGTAACACCCCTATTTAAGAAGGGAGAGAAGTAGAAGATGGGAAATCATAGACTGGTTAACACGATCTCAATCATCGTTAAAAATCACACAACACCAGGTTATAGTCCAGCAGGTTTATTTGGAGGCAATAGCTTTTGAACTGCTGCTTCTTGCACTTCCAAGTACTCTGCAACCTCATCCTTAATTATGGAATCTATAATCATTGTGTGATTTTTAACATGGTAAAATAGGGCTGAGTCAGCACGATTTCATCAAGGGAAGGTCATGCAAGTCTGTTTGAATTCTTTGAGGAGGTAATGTGCAGGTTAGACAAAAGAGTGCCAGTGGACGTGATCTATTTGGATTTCTAGAAGACCTTTGACAAGATGCCACACGAGGCTGCTAAATAAGATAAGAACTGTGGTTTTAGGGACAAGGTACTAGCATGGATAGAGGATTAACTGACTGGCAGAAGATAGAGTAGGATAAAGAGGTCTTTTTCAGGACGGCTGGTGACTAGTAGTATTCTGCGATGGTCAGTGTTGGAACTACAACTATTCACGTTATATATTAACGATCTGGATGAAGGAATTGAGTGCATTGTTGCTAACTTTGCAGATGATACGAAATCGTGTGGAAGGACCAGTGGTGTTGAGGAAGCAGGGAGGCGAGAGATGGAACTGGACAAGCTAGGAGTGTGCCAAAGAAGTGGCAGATGGAATGCAATGTGGGCGTGAGGTTGTGCACTTTGGTAGAAAGAATGGAAAGAATAAACAGAAAGGCTTCGGAAATCTGAAGCAAGAATGGCTTTGGAGTCCTATTTCATAATTCATAAGTTTGATAGTTGGCAGTTAGGAAGCCATATGCAAAGTTAGCATTCATTTCAAGAAGGCTAAAATACAAGAGGAGAGATATACTGCTGAGACTGTATAAGGCTCTGGTCAGAAGCATTTACAATGTTGTGAGCCACTGTGGGCCCCATACCCTGAGGAAGGATGTGCTGGCAATAGAGAGGGTCCAGAAGAGGTTTACAAGAATGACCCTGGGGATGAAAGATTTGCCATATGAGAAGCAATTGAGGACTCTGGGTTTGTACTCAGTGGAGTTTAGAAGGATGAGAGGGTGTCTCTTTGAAATTTGAAGAATACTGAGAGGAGGATAGAGAGGACTTGGGGAAGGTGTTTCCATAAATAGGAGAAAGTAGGAGCTGAGGGCATAGCATCAGGGTGAAAGGATGAAGACGAAGATACTTAGAACTGATATAAGAAGGAATGTTCTTCAGCCAGAGGGTAGTGAATCTGTGGAACTCATTGCCACAGAAAGCCATGGAGGCCAAGTCATTGAGTGTAGTTAAGGCAGAGATAGATAACTTCTTCTTTTTTGTAGATATTTTTATTAGAAATTTAACATTTTTACAAGTTTACAAAAATAAACAAAACTCTCAGATATAAACATTGATATACAATTAGCTCAAATATACAATAGCCAAAATTTGACAAAAAAAAAACAAAACAACAAATAAAAACCGAAAAAAAAAACAACAACAAAAAAAAAAAACAGACAAAACTCAACTATCTACTAATCTAACCTACAACTAACCAGGGTGTATATTTAAGTCTCTTACATGCTCGGGATGTGTTAACATCAGATATGATAAAACCCGTATTCGTGCGGGATTCCTCCCCCGAGGGGCCGCGGACCAGCCAGGTCTGTAGTCTCAATTAAATAAAAGCCCTTGTTAGGATAGCCGAAATATCTGTATTTATGTAATTCAAAAAGGGCTGCCATATTTTATAAAATAATTCGGTCTTTCGGTGCACCATATTTGTAAGGAAGTCAAGGGGAATACATTCCATAATTAGTCTGTGCCAATTTGAAAGTCCAGGGGGGCCATCCGCCACCCAGTTCATCAAAATATTTTTCCTTGCACAGAAAGAAAGAATAGAAAATAGTCTCTTCCCGTACGTGTCCAGGGAGGGAAAGTTCGAAAAGCCCAAGAGGAGAGATACGGGGTCCACTTTTATTTCCGTTCCTAAAATTTCTGTCAGGGTACTTGCTACTTTAGTCCAATATCCACGGATCTTATGACAGGTCCATAAGCAATGTACAAGAGTGCCCATCTCTATTTTGCATTTAGGACACATTGGAGATGCTCCTGCCTTAAATTTTGCCAATCGAACCGGTGCTATATGGGCCCTATGAAGTATCTTCAGCTGGATAGCCTGGGTTCTGTTACAAATAGTAATTCTTCTAGCATTTTCCCAGATATCATTCCACGTTTCTGTGGAGATTTCTAGTCCCAGATCCTGATCCCATGTTTTAAGCAGATTATCCATATCTCCCGATACTTCATCATGTAGCAAATGATAAATATTACTGACGGAAGATACCCCCACTGGTCGTAGGACACTACATTCTCTATCGGATTTATAAAGACTATCTAATAACGTAGTCTTCTTCTGTATAAAATCTCGAATTTGGAAGTATCGAAAGAGGTCTCCATTGGGTAATCCGAATTTCTGACGCAGCTGTCCGAAAGACATCAGGACCCCATCTTTAAATAAATCCCCGAGACATGAGATACCCCTAGCTCTCCAGAGTTTAAAAGTGGCATCTGTTAACCCCGGTTGGAATCCCCATGCTCCCACTATCGGTGCATAGGGGGATGTTTTATGTGAATTACCCTCATTTTGCCGCATTATATTCCAAGCCTTGATTGTATTCAGTATTATAGGGTTTTTACAGTGATCTGTAATGATTTTCCTCTTGTCTGAGAATAAAAGGTTAATAAGTGGGTATTTTACTTGAGAAGCCTCGATGTCCAACCAGATTGATTGTGGATCAGACAAGACCCAATCAGCTATATAACTTAATAGGGAACTTAATTGATATTTCCTAAAATCTGGGAAGTCCAATCCACCCCTTGCCTGTGGAAGCTGTAGCTTCTTCAGCTTAATGAGGGGCCGCCTATGGTTCCAGATAAAGGAACTCAGCCAGCCGTATAATTTACATAAAGCTGTCCTCGGCAGCATCACCGGAAGCATTCTCATAGGATATAGGAGACGGGGCAGGATATTCATTTTGATTAATGCTATTCTACCCAGCCAGGAAATTGGCAGGTCTCCCCATCGCTGGAGGTCCTGCCTTATCCTTTCCAATAAATACACAAAATTAGCCTTATACAACTGACCAAATACTGGAGTAATAAAAATGCCTAAATATAAGAAACCCTCCAGGGACCAGCGAAAGGGAAAAAGGGAACCGTCCGCTAAGCGGGGTATCACAGCAAGGCCACCCATTGGCATAGCCTCCGATTTTGAAAAATTAATTTTATAGCCTGAGAATGCACTAAATGTATTAATAACTTGGATTAAGCGAGGTATGGACATCAAAGGGTTACTGAGGAATAGAAGAACATCATCTGCATAAAGGGTAATTTTATGTTTACCTGTACCAATCCTTGGGGCCACTATATTAGGATCAGCTCGTATAGCTTCTGCTAGTGGTTCAATTATTAGCGTGAATAACAATGGTGAGAGGGGACATCCCTGACGGCAGCCCCTACCCACACTGAAGCTATCCGAGCCTAATCCATTGGTAACCACAACTGCTTTGGGATCACTATACAATGTTGAGATCCATTTGGTAAACACCTGTCCAACACCAAACCTCTCCAATGTGTAAAACAAATATGACCATTCGACCCTATCAAATGCCTTTTCCGCGTCTAGTGAAACCACTACTCCTGGTATCTTTCCCTGATGACAAGCTTGAATCATATTCAGAGCCCTTCTAACATTATTGGATGATCTACGGCCCTTAATAAACCCCGTCTGATCCTCCTTTATAATATGTGGCAGTATCCTTTCTAATCTCAGTGCTAACGTTTTAGAGAGGATTTTAAAATCTACATTTAGCAAGGATATTGGTCTGTATGATGTACAATCTTCTGGGTCCTTTCCTTTTTTGAGGATAAGAGAGATATTTGCCTCTTTCAGCGAAGGCGGGAGACAGCCCTGACTATATGCATAGTTATACATGTCCATAAGTGGACCAACCAGTATTTCTGTAAATTCTTTATAGAATTCAGCTTGAAAGCCATCTGGGCCCGGCGTCTTACCATTTTGAAGGTGCCTAATTGCATCAACTATTTCTTGGGGTGTAAGAGGAGCATTTAGGACCGATACTTGTTCCGGAGTTAGGTCTGGAAAAGTCAAATTTTTAAAAAATGACTGCATCCTCTTCGCCCTATCTTCACAATCCTGTGATTTATATAACTCAGAATAGAATTTTCTAAAGGTCGCATTAATCTTTTTATGATCATGAGTCAAAATATCCGTACTTTCCTTGATAGACATAATAGTCTGAGGGGCCTTTTTTTTCTTTGCAAGAAATGCTAAGTATCTACCTGGTTTGTCGCCATATTCATATAATCTTTGCTTTGCAAATAATATTTCCCTCTTAGCCGTTTGAGTAAGTGTAGTATTTAGAGCTGTCCTAAGAGCTGTAATCCTTTGCAATTTAATAATAGAGGGTCTATCAATGTATGCTGTTTCAGCCGCTTTTAAGCGGGTTTCAAGCAAACGCTGTTGTTCTCCTTTTAATTTCTTCTGGGTCGCTGAGTAGGAGATGATCAAGCCTCGCGTGTAAGCTTTGATGGTCTCCCACATCATTGACGGGTTGCTAGCTGTACCTGAATTAATTTCTAAAAAAGTTTTAAATTCTTGAGAGAAGTACTTTACAAATTTACTATCTTTCATTAAGAAGGGGTCCATACGCCAATGCCGAGGGGATGTCCCACTGTTCTTCGCCTTAGTTTCCATATATACAGCAGCGTGGTCAGAAATTGCTATATTACCTATTTTACAGGATGATATGGAATTTAAAAAAATTGAGGGAGCAAAAAACATATCAATTCTGGTATGACATTTATGTGGATTAGAGTAGAAAGAAAAATCTCTACCCTGTGGATGAAGACATCTCCATACATCTACTAATCCTAATTCTTTGTTCAGATCCATCAATTGTCTAGATCTGGGAGATACTCCTGCAGTACTCTTGGGAATCCTGTCTATTTCCGGATCCATAATACAATTAAAGTCTCCCCCTATAATTATATGACGGGCATCAAAAGCCATCAATTTTGAGAAGGCTTCCGTTATAAATTTAAAGGGGTGTGCCGGGGGGCAGTACAAATTTAAAATCCCATATTCCTCTCCATTTATGAGAGCTTTAATCAAGATATATCGTCCAGATTCGTCTTTTATCTGCTTTAGGATTTTGAAAGGGAAATTCTTCCGAACAAGAATAACAACTCCCCTGCTTTTTGAGCTAAAAGAAGAAAAAAAGGCCTGATCAAATCCGCCCTGTCGTAATTTCAAGTGTTCTTTATCTGACAGATGCGTCTCCTGTAGGAGAGCTATATCAACTCTTTCCTTCTTAAGATTTGATAATATTTTCTTCCTTTTAAGTGGCGAATTACTCCCTTTGACATTCCAGGTGCACCACTTAACCGATTGATCAACCATAATCCTCTGGGCCAATCCGAGACCCCTCGGGAGGGGGAATCCTATCCAGAACATCCCGGGCATGGAACATGTAAAATTTACAAAAATAAACCCTCTTTAATACACCCACAACAATACAGTAAAAAACTATTTCTAAATAAAAAAAATATAAAACGTATCTAAGTGGAGACTTTCCCCCTTGTTCCCAGGGGGCATCACTTCCTCTCCAAAAATCCCTCATATCCTCTCCCAACCAATGCCCCACCCTTGACCCAGGCACTCCTCAATAAAGTGAGGAAAATTCAAATATAATACAAAGCTAGAGTTAACAGTGAGCACCCCACCCCCACCCCTACCAACACCTGGGTATATTTGGTAATGTTAATACCATATATAAACATATAACTATAAAATTACCAGTTCAACAAATAATAATTAAATATGATAATACAAAATAACGAAGGGAAAAACAACCCCGCTCCTAAAGACAGAGGTAAAATCGAATAAGGTAACCACCTCCCCCCACCAACATTAACCAAATCCCCCAGCTTATATATACATATATATACATACACATACATATATATATATATATATACATATACATACATACACACGCACACACACATATACATACACCCCTCATATATACATATAATAATAACAGAAAACAACTCCAAGGGGGGGGGGGGGGAGAAAATCAAATCCCTCTCCCCACCCCCCATAATAATATTAAGCAATAAGGTAAGAAAAAAAAAGGGAGGGGATATAAACCAAAACGGGGGGGGGAAGGCAGACCAACATCCATTATGTCCTACAGTTTATCTAAGAGAGTCCAAGAATTCCTTAGCCTTTTCTGGTGATCCAAAGTTATATACAGATCCTTCATGGTTAAAGCGTAACATCGCTGGGTAGCGTAAGGAGTACTGTACATTTAAGTCCCTTAAACGCTTCTTCGCCTCGTCGAATGCCTTCCTCTTTCGAACCAGAGCCGGGGAAAAGTCCTGAAATAGCATGATCTTGGATCCTTTGTAGATCATAGCTTGGGGGTCTTTTCCGAGATTTCTAGAGGCTTCTAGGAGTATCTGCCTCTCCCTGTAGCTCTGCAGCCGGAACAGGACCGGGCGTGGGCGCTGGTTCGAGCCAGGCCCGCGTATTGCTACCCGGTAGGCCCATTCCACCCTTACCTGGCCTGATCCAGCTTGCAGATTTAAAAGTTGTGGCAGCCACTGCTCCAGGAATGCTGTAAGCTGGCCTTCCTCTTCCTGCTCGGGAAGGCCCAGCAAACGAATATTTTTTCGACGACCTCGATTATCGAGGTCGTCAATATGATTTTCCAAGGTCCGGACTCGCTGCTCGAGAGTCCGGACCTGATCCACGGCCGATTGAGCGGTTGTCTCCGAGGTCGCGGCCTTTAGCTCCGCCCCTCCGACTCGGCGTTGAATTTCTTCAATTTCACGGTCGTGCTTCTTCAGCGCGGCCGAGAGCGACTTCCAACGATTCCTGGATTCGACGATAAAGGCATCAATCTTCGAGTCAAGCTTGGAAAGCATTTCTGCAAGGCTTGTTACTGTAGGTAAGTCCCCCGGGCGGCTGTGGACGCCTCTGCTGCAGCTGGAGAGTGTGGGGGAGGGGTTCCTGCTTGCTGAGAGCTGCGGGCTCCCTTCCCTTTAGTCATTTTAACTTAGGATAGAGTTGCTTAAATATAATATTACACCACTAATTCAGTTACTAAACTATTGTAAATGATTTATAAATGATTTGGTGAGCTTGGTAGGGGGTAGGTGACCCACTGTGCCCAAGTCTTGGGAGGAGCACTATAGACTCAGTCTTACTGGGTCGCCGCCATCTTGGATCCCCCCGCCGCCATCTTGGATCCCCCTAGATAACTTCTTGATTAGTAAGGGGATCAAGGGGTAATGGAGAGGCAGGCGAATGAGGATGAGAGTCGATCGTCCAAATGGCCTAACTCTACTATATATTTTACAGTGTTCTGGATGAGGATAAAATGAAGTTATAAATCAATAATGTATAGCCTATACATCCCAATGGACTACATAAATAACATGGTTGCTTAATGTAGACATGTTTTGAGCCTAGATAACCAGTAGGATCAACAGATGCTTGTAAAGAATTAACACCAATTAAGCAGTTAAGTGAAGCGGTCTGGCATCTGTTTTTAATTCATTTTGTGGGATGTGGATGTCGCTGGCTTGCCAGCATTTATTACCCATTTCTAGTTGCTAATGAGAGGGTAGTGGTGAGCTGCCGCCTTCAACCTTTGCAGTTCACTTGAACAGTGAAATGTTACCAGCTCAGGATGGTGAGCGCTGTGGAGGGGAACTTGAAGGTGATGGTGTTCCCATGTAACTGCTACCCTTGTCTTTCTAAACAGAAGTGGTCATGGGATTGGAAGGTGGTGCGTGAGGATCTTTGGTGAACTTCTGCAGTATATCTTGTAGATAGTACATATGCTGCTGTCAATCAAGCATGCTACTTTGTCCTGGATGGTGTCAAGTTTTTTGAGTGTTGTTTGGGCTGCACCCATCCAGACAAGTGGGGAGTATTTCACACACTCCTGACTTGTGCCTTGTAGATGGTGGACAGGCTTTCGAGGACAGGAGGTGAGTTACTCGCTGCAATATTCCTAGCCTCTGACCTACCTTTGTAGTCACTGTGTTTATGGTGTCGAGTCCAGTTTAGTTTTTAATGGTAATTCCCAGGATGTTAATAGTAGGGGATTCAGTGATGGTGACACCATTAAATGTCTAGGGGCAGTGATTAGAATGTCTCTTATTAGTGATGGTCATCACCTGGCATTTGTGTGGCACAAATGTTATTTGTCACTTTTCAGCCCAAGCCGAGATATTGTCTAGATCTTGTTGCATTTGAACATGCACTGCTTCAGTTTCTAAGGAGTTGCAGATGGTGCTGAACATTGTGCAATCATCGATGGACATCCCCACTTCTGATCTTCTGATGGGGGGGGAAGTTCATTGATGAATCAGCTGAAGATAGTTGGTCCAGGGACACTACCCTAAGGAACTTCTGCAGAGAAGACAGATCTCCAACAACCATGGCCACCTTCCTTTGTATCCGCTATGACTCCTACCAGTGGAGAGTTTGCCCCCTGTAGCTCAACATTTCAATTCCCCCTCCCACTCCACCAAGGATATGCAGGTCTTTGGACTCCTCCATCGTCAGACCACAACAAAACGACGGTTGGAGGAAGAACGCCTCATCTTCTGCCTAGGAACCCTCCAACCACAAGGGATGAACTCGGATTTCACCAGTTTCCTCATTTCCCCTCCCCCCACCCTGTCTCAGTCAAATCCATCAAATTCAGCACCGCCTTCCTAACCTGAGATCTTCTTCTCGACCTCTCCGCCCCCACCCCAGTCTGACCTATCACCCTCACCTTGACCTCTTTCCACCTATCACATTTCCGACGCCCCTCTCCCAAGTCCCTCCTCCCTACCTTTTATCTTAGCCTGCTGGACAAACTTTCCCCATTCCTGGAGAAGGGCTTATGCCCGAAACGTCGATTCTCCTGTTCCCTGGATGCTGCCTGACCTGCTGCGCTTTTACAGCAACACATTTCCAGCTCTGATCTCCAGCATCTGCAGACCTCACTTACTCCTGGTTGAAGGTTGCTGGGAATGCTTCAGCCTTTTCTTTTGGACTGATGTTCTGGGCTCTTCCATCATTGAGGATGGGGTATTTGTGGAGCTGCCTCCTTCAGTGAGTTGTTTAATTGTACACCATTCTCAACTGGATGTGGCAGGACTTAGAGCTGAGATCTGATCTATTTCTTGTGGGACTGCTTAGCTCTGTCTATTATTTGCTGCTTAGGCTGTTTGGCATGCAAGTAGTCTTGTTTGGCACATTCACGAGGTTGACCCGTCATTTTGAGGTATGCCTGGTGCTGTTCCTGGCATGCCCTCCTGCACTCTCCATTGAACCAAGGTTGACCCCCTGGATGAATGGGGGATATGCCAGGCCATGATGTTGCAGATTGTGCTGGAGTACAATGCTTCTGCTATTGATGGCCCATAGCGCCTCATGAATACCCAGTCTTCAGTTGTTAAATCTGTTTGATATCCGTCCCATTTAGCGCGGTGATAGTGCCAAACAGTACAAAGTTATTCTCAGTGTGAAGGTGGGACTGCGTCCCCACAAGGACTGTGTAGTGGTTGCTTCTACTGATACTGTCATGGATAGATGCATTTGCATCTGACAGATTGGTAAGGATGAGGTCAAGTATATTTTTCTCTCTTGGTGGTTTCCTCACCATCACATGCGGACCCAGTACAGCAGCTATGTCCTTTAGGACCTGACTAGCTTGATCCTATCATGGTGGTGGACCCAGAGTATGTTTTATGCCTTTGCCATCCTCTGTGCTTCTTTCAAGTGTTATTCAACACAAAGGAGTATTGATTCAACAGCCAAGGGAGGAAGATACATGGTAATCAGTAGGAGGTTTCTTTGCCCATGTTAAAGTGAAGTCATGAGACATCATGGGGTGTAGAGCTAATGTTGAAGACTCCCTGGGCAACTCTTTCCCACCTCTGCTGTGTCTGTCCTGCCGGTGGGATCAGACATATCCAGGGGTGGTGATGGTGGTGACTGGGACGTTGTCTGTAATGTATGATTCCATGAGTATGACTATGTCAGGCTATTGCTTGACTAGTTTGTGAAACAGCTCACCCAGTTTTGGCTCTAGCCCTCAGATATTAGTAAGGAGGACTTTGCTGGGTCGTCAAGGCTGATTCTGCCGTTGTCTTTGTCAATGCTTTGGTTGATGTCAGGTAATCCGTCTGGTTTAATTTCTTTGAGGCTTTGTAGAACTTGATACAACTGCTTACCAGGCCATTTCAGAAGACAATTGAGAGTAAACTACATTAGTGTGGGTCTAAAGTCACATGTTGACCAGACCAAGTAAGGATATCAGATTTCCTTCCCTGAATGGCATTAAGATGGGTTTTTCTGACAATCAACAATGGTTTCATGTCATCAGTAGATTCTTAATACCAGATTTATTTTTTAATTGAAGTCAAATTCTGCAGTGGCAGGATTCAAACCTGGGTCTCCAGAACATCAACTAGGAGAAAGTGAAGACTGCAGATGCTGGAGATCAGAGCTGAAAATGTATTGCTGGAAAAGCGCAGCAGATCAGGCAGCATCCAAGGAGCAGGAGAATCGACATTTTGGGCATAAGCCCTTCTGCTTATGCCTGAAACGTCGATTCTCCTGCTCCTTGGATGCTGCCTGACCTGCTGCACTTTTCCAGCAACGCATTTTTCATCCCCATAACATCAGTCAGTTTCTGCACTAGTGGTCTTGCAATAATACCACTAGACCATTGCCTCCTGCCTGCAGTTGATCGAAATCTTATCAAGTCATTCAACGGTGATGTTTTTCACTTATATAGATAGATGGTTGGATGGATGATGGAAAAGAAAAAAAAAGGTTTTACCAAGAATGGAAGTATGCATGGTGGTTTGTGTGGTTTTGTCGTCGAATCATGCTGTTAATCCTCAAACCGTCACCAAATTAGTCAAAAGCATGGTGGATGGTTATGGAGGCAATTTGCCATGGTGAGATGATTCTGCAATTAAAATCACCAAATCTGATGGAGAGTGGGAACCTTCTGAATATGCCACAGTCAAAGTGGCTCAGAATGAATTTGATAAATGCATAATGTCAGATGCTAAAGACTGTGAATTTGACAGTTTTTAAGGCCTTTTGATTTTGGTTCAAGAATTCCTTATAGAATTAATTAACTTGGTAATTCATTCCACCTTGATTTAATTTGAATTCTGGTGTTCTTTACCCACATTTCAAAAAGGTACCTGTACCAACAGCAATGGTTACACCTGATACTTAATGTGTAACTCAGATCTCACTTTTGAAAGACCTTTCCCAGATTCAGATAATTTAAATAGATTTAGCAATTTCCCAACAAATATGAACTTGTATTTGGCAAGTCTCCATGGAGGAAGTAGGTGCATGCTAGTTCAGAAAATTAGTAGTTGCCAAAGGCCACAGGCAAACAACTGTATTCTAAAAATTTTATTCCTAGCGTGAGTATCCAATCAGGACTATCAGATCGCAGTGACATTCTGTTCTGCTGCAAACCGTCTATCCTGCAGCCTTCATCTGAAATTTTTCTCTCAACTCTGGTAGCCAACCAAAGGCATAGCGAACAACAGTGAAGACTAAAAGTCTGACTTATAAGGCGATTCAGTAATATCCCTAACTCTATGGGTGAGTACTTCAGAAGAAAAATCCAAAATGTACAAAAATGGGCAATATCCTGAGTGATAAACTGACATTTAATTTTCCAACTGAACATTGCTATTACGGTGATAGATATAATGTATTCTGCCGTTAACCATCAGTTTATATTTTGGCAAGTTTTTTATTCAGTCATCAGGATTACTTAATTGAAATAATCTTCCTTTTATGTCTTATTCGAATGTCCAAACGTTAAAGCATGCTTTCTCATTATAAGACATAGCAGTGGAAGTAAGGCCATTCAGCCCATCGAGTCCACTCCACCATTCAATCATGGATGATGGGCATTTCAACGCCATTTACCCACACTCTCCCTGTATCCCTTAATTCCTTGTGAGATGAATAATTTTTCAATCTGTGCCTTGAAGATATTTAACGTCCCGGCCTCCACTGTGTTCCGTGGCAATGAATTCCACAGGCCCACCACTCTGGCTAAAGAAATATCTCCTCATTTCCATTTTAAATTGACCCCTCCTCTAAATCTAAGGCTGTGCCCATCGGTCCTAGTATCCCCGCCTGACAGAAACAAATTCCCAGCATCCATCCTTTCTAAGCCATGCATTATCTTGTAAGTTTCTATTAGATCTTCCCTCAATCTCAGTCATTCATCGTATGTTAGGCCTACTATTCCGGGATCATCCGTGTGATTCTCCGCTGGACACACTTCAGTGCCAGTATGCCCTTCCTGAGGTGTGGGGCCCAAGATTGGGCCACAGTATTCTAAATGGGGCTTAACCAGAGCTTTATAAAGTCTCAGTAGCACATTGCTGCTTTTACATTCCAACCCTCTTGAGATAAATGACAACGCTGCATTTGCCTTCTTAACCACGGACTCAACCTGCAAGTCAACCTTTAGAGAATCCTGGACTGCACTCCCAGATTCCTCTGTACTTCAGTTTTATGAATTTCCTCACCATTTAGAAAATAGTCCATGCCTGTATTCTTTTTTCCAAAGTGCAAGACCTCGCATTTTCTCACAGATTATGTTGAATATGGCGATGCGAACACCTATCCATTATAATTGAAAATACAGTGTATCTGAACAAAATGTTGTCTTCTTCAATGGATTCAGATTCAAGATTCTCTGGATTATCATGGATTTCAATTTTTTGAAAAGTTGCTTATAAAATATACTTGAGAAGTTTGATAATACAATGGAATCAATAATGTTCTGAGTTCTTCCACATTGCAAAGACTCATAAATTGTATCACATAATTTAAAACTGACTCTTCCTGCTGCCATCTAAGCAGCATATTTATATTAGTCAATAATATGAATTTATTTCTTATAAAAGGTTTAAGAGTATAATTAAAGGAGGTTGCTGAGTTAGAAATATGCTGCTATTTTACATCAGTGTATTGGTATAGCCATCAAACTTTTCACTGACATATTATTTTCACCTCTTACAATGGTAGCGGTAACAGGTAATTTTGTCTGTTAGTTCACTTTGGAAACTCCCAATTTAACACTTAACGCTGAGGATGAAAGACAATTTGCATGAGAGGGTCAAATTTGAAACTGGATTACAGCAGTGACAATGTTGTGCACTTCCCCAACTAGATTGCCTATACCTTGATGTTATTCTTTGTTCCTGTTAACGATAAACATGTTTCTGCCTAATTAGGCCAGTCTGGTGTCAGTCTTGACTCAATATTAATACTCTGCATTTTGAATCAAAAATTGCTTAATTTCAATACCTAATCCAGATATTGCCCCATTAATTTCTTAGTCACTATCACTTCTAGAGCAGCATTTTTGTTGGAGCACCTATGACTTTATGTGGTAGGCCCCTTTCACAAAGTTAAATATTTGTGGGAAAAACCCAAATGCCTTTGAATTGAACAGTTTAACTGGTGACCCTTGAAAAAAACTGCACTTGGCCACTTCAAGAACAGCATGTTGTCCTCACAGATGTACTGTAGCTTGCTATCACTCGCAGCATTGTATCTCCTTCGTTCTCTGGCCAGCCAGCAGGACCTAACTGCAGACTGACGTAACATCTGAACTGCCTTCTATTACACTGGCTTGTATTTAGCAATCTGCTATAGGTAATTTGTTTAACTCACTGATGGCATAAAGATGTAACCACTATTTGGACACATGGCTGGTGCACTTGGATTACAAGGATTAACATCTATGGCAAGGTTTCAATGCTAACCAAATAAAGGTTATCAGGGTTATAAAGGTTGTACTGTTACATGAGAATTGCAGAACCTAAAAATAGGTTCCTTTGAAAACTATTATCCCAATTGCTGTTTTTCCTTGAGACTTCACTTTGGAATGTGTAGTATTTTGTATTGAGATTTATATCAAAGACCACTCCAAGTTGCTTTGTAGATGCACACTCTAAACAATGGATGCCAAGCTTTCTGTTGATGTTAGGAATGGCAATTTTTAATTTAATAATCAAACAACCAGTTTTGGCACATTTATGTAATCAGTTTCTTGTTTGGTATGAGAGGCAATTCTGTGGTAACTGTGAAAAGAGAAACAGTTAAAGTTTCAGGTTATGATCATTGACTGGAAATGTGCTGCCATGGCTGCTGAATATTTCCAGTATATATTGTTTTTTAGATTTCCAGCATCAAATGTACTTTGTTTTTTCCCTCATTGCTGTATATTTTGCAGCGTCTAAAAATAAGGAAATAGTGAATGTAGCATAAATATCTTCCTCACATCTCTTGTCAGTGTTTTCACAGCAGGCCTGATTTATTAATCCTGTAGTCAGAGCGCCCATCTGAAATACGCAGGAACCTCATGATATGTTGATATCAGGGTCATGTGATATCATTTTGAAACTCGTCATTTTCAAATCTTGCTATCTGACTACAGCCATATTCTCATCAACCAGCCATGGGTAGCATTAGTCCTGTGGTGGCAACTTTAGACACAAATCCTTCCACTTTACAGTCAACAGCATTTGTTCATCTCCACAGTCAACAGTTCACCCCTCTCACACTATAAGTCACTCATGCATCTACAAAGAACTTGCTGAATAGCAACAACTAGGTGGAGAGTGGCTGCTGTGACTCACTAAGGTCTCATGAGATCCTTGTCATCAGGGACCACTATTATGCATGGTATGATTTTGGCCAGTTTCAGATCAACAACTCAGCGTATGTTAGGGCAGTCTGGTTCACCTTGCTGAGATGTTGTTACTGGTATCAGACTCCTACATTGTATTGAGGTCAAATGTGAGAGGTACTTGCCTTTTGATAAGTGGTCTGTGTTAGCAATGTTTTGGCAGTAGTAAACATGCCGACCAGTTATTCTTGCAAGAAGATTGGAAATAGTTTAATCTTTATCAGGCGCATGTATAAGCTGGTGTAATGTTCTATTCAGGTGTGGCCAATGGGTAGTAATTGTGTTGACAGTTATAACGTTTGAGGATATGAGAAGCACATAGAGGTTGAGTACTTCCTATGCAACTTGGGGAGAACCATAAGCTCTGATTGCTAGCATTTATATAATAAATTAAAGATATGATTAGTGGATCATCATTTAATAGTCATTAAATAATACTAAATTAGATTGTGTATTTCGTACATTTTCGCACATGATTTCTACTATATTTAGTCTTCATATTTCCTGCTTATTATTTACATGAGTTTCAAAGTGACATCTATTAAATTCTTTCCTTTTGGCTCCTGATAACATTTATGTGCAATGCATTGCAAACAATCCATTGAAATTGTTTACACTAACAATTGTTATTCCTGTTCTTCAACAGACCCAAGGATGTTAATTCTGTGAATGGAGAAAAGCATACACGTGGGAAATCGTGTGGAAAAAGAGCCCTGGAAGAGGAGGAAGGGAATCTTGAATTTCTCTCAAAGAATAAACAAAAAAAGAAAGCCCGAAACCCAAACAAAAGTTTTGATACCTCAGTGAAACGTAAGTTTTCGAACTTGGGATTTTAGCCCTGTCTCGAACTACTTTTTCCTCTCTTAATCCATGCCCATCTGTTTCCAGAACTCCATGTTTTAAACCCTTTCAGTCCTGAGTTCTTTTCTCCTAAAATGTCCAATTTCACATTTATATCTGTTGAACTGTAGTTGCCATGTTTTGTTTTACTTTCCAAATCTAGTATGCATCCTCCTTTCTTCTACAGTATTTGTCTGTATATGGAAGACTTTCATTTAAAAGCTTGTTTGACAGTCATTACACTTATTATTTTACATATCAATAGCAAGACTGACTGAAAAATGCTGTTTTTGTGAAGCTAACAGAAGTAATGTAATTCAAATATCAACTTTAAGATAATTGCTTTTAATAGTCTTTTACTGAAGTTTCCTGTACCATTTTTTGCAAGCTTCGTTAGCTTCATCACTGTTTTGATGTAGAAATCTGCCCAAACGCATTGCAGGAAAAATTAATATTGCAGCGTGGAATAGCAAAGTAAGGTGATGAATGTTCATATTTGTAACATTAGACTTTGGATCTCAAATTCTGTCATTAATTTACTTCTGACTTCCTTAGTTGAACCTGGTATGTTTGAATGGTTAGAAATTAAGCTCAGTGGTTAGCACTGCTGCCTCACAACGCCAGGGATCTGGGTTCAATTCCAGAGAATTAAGAGAATGTTTGCACGTTCTCCCCAGTCTTTGTGGGTTTCCTCCCACAGTCCAAAGATGTGCAGGTTAGGTGGATTGGTCATGCTAAATTGCCCAGTGTTCAGGGATATGTAGGTTAGGTGGATTAGCCATGGTAAATGCAGAGTTACAGGAATAGGGTCGGAAGGTGAGTCTGGGTGGGATGCTCTTTGGTGAGTCGATGTGGACTTATTGAGCCAATGGCCTGTTTCCACAACGTAGGGATTTTATAAAGAAAAGTATTCCATCAACTATATAATGGAGATGTTCAGTTATCGTCAACATAGTATATTAATGATTATTGGAAGAGTTAGCAAACTCTTGTGTCTGAGGTCTGCTTAATCCTTTTCCAAACATGATGTGAAATTAAAAGTGTGTGAGATAATTTTTTTTTAAATTAATTTAAACTTTTTTTTATTTTCAGCTAAATATGTGAAATGTGAACAGTGTGGAAACCCAAAGGTAAATTTGTGCTTGTTCATGTAGTGTGCAAGTTCGTGGCCAGAATCTCATCAGAGTAGCCACTAATTCTATAGGAGATAGGCATAGTGAGTAATGTCCCTAGTTCGGAGTCAGAAATTTCAGGTTCTAAGTCCCACCCCAAGACTTGATGACGGGAAGGTATGTTCATGATGTGGCCAAACAGGTTGAGTATCACCTTGTAAATCTTTCGAACATATTCCAGTGTCAGGCACTTCAGAGTGGGAGAAAGTCTTGGTCAACCAACTATGAAAAACAATGGCAGATCACTGCAGCCACTTATCTAGCAAAACCATAGATTAGCACAGAAGTCCATGGTCATCAATGCCTTTTCAGAACATGGTGCTTGAAGAGTGATAGAATCATTAAACCTAAAATATGCCTCGAATGGTAAATTCATTCTATGTTGTATCGAGAAAACTGTAAGTTGGGTTTTCTTCTATTTCCTCTGTAAGCTGCTGTGACCCATTGCTTTAGTAGAAACATCTGTTTGTTTCAGAACTGGAATTAAAAAACTGAGAATGTGAGAAGCATTAGATCTGCTAAATGTAAACTTCAGAAACAGTAACAACAAATCATAATTGCAAATACTTCCCCTTTGTTGTAGACTGTCGAAAGGCAACAGATTACATTTAACTTTGCTTTTCATAAGTGTTAATTTAAACACTGCAATGTCTGTGCCATCTATCAGAATCTTGGTAATTTATTACCTTGTTGCTGCGAGAATATTTTTGTGGCCCAGGTAATCTAGTCTCTGGATGGTGAGAAGGGACTTCCTGGAAATCCTGGTGCCACTGACTCTGCAAGAATCACCAGGCTAATTTAAATTTCTGCTGGGTGATTCCTCGGCTCCCTGCGAACCTACATAAATCGTTCCAGCTTGAAATTAGAGTCTGAGGAAATTCCACCTTATTTACCTGGATTGTTACGCAGAAAATATTAGACAGCTTAAGGTCAAATCTAACTCCTGTATAATTATACAACTGACCCTACCAGTACCCTAACCCCTCAAATCTTCCCAAACTTACCTTACCCACCATGCTACCCTCATTCACTAATACACCAAAAAGCTACTAAAAATGTCCCAACGCTTTTCAGGATGCAGCAGCTGGTGATGCAAAAAGGGGAGCACAGTTTGTCTTTCCTTTGACAATCTGTGCTATGAAGAATTTTGATGCATGTTTCAAAAGAGGCTGGGTTCAGAACTCCTCCCAGAACTGTGCAGCTGTGACACAGGGAGCAGAGTGGCAGCCACTTCAAAAAGTATTAGGCCTAAAATCTCATGAAAAGAACTACTAACTGATAGGGCAAGCTATTCATACCAATTAACTTTAGTATGAGTTCAGGAATTTGTTTAGTTTGGTAACAGTACTTCACATTTTGCCTCCAGTGACTGAGAGTTGATTCTTTGGGAAATTGAGTCATTCAGACTGTGGACATCCCCACATTTCATCTGTTGTCTACAGCAACTCAGCTGACCACAATTAACGTGACACGTGAGGAACTATAAATGCCCTCAGAGTTCTTGAGTTAGGGAGGGAAACGTTAGCTACGTTTCTTTACATCCATCTCCTAGCAGTTTACTGCTGCTTGAATATGTCGCTATGTGGCAGGTGCGTGAAGACAAGAATAATGGAAGTTTTTTGGGGTATTGCAAGAAAGCTGCTGGCTCTCGAGGTACAATCAGTTAGGAGTTCAGTGTATCAGAATATCACATGAGAAAATGGGCAAGAGGCTATTTAGAAAAAAATTTACAAACTTTTATGTAACCAGCTATTCATGTCTGCAAATGCCTTTGACTCGCAAATAAAAAGCTAAATGTTGAGTAAAAGTATCTTATGATTGTATTTTTATTCTTTCGTTAGAAAAGGGATAGACATTTATAACCTATGGGTTATACTTGGTCCTTCTGACTCACTGTACTGCTTTCAGCTCTGTTTTGGTCACCAGTTTTCAATGCTGCTGCTGCTATGTTCCTTCTGCTGAATAAAATCTTGTCCATCTCTCCATGCTGAGTTCACCTTCTCCAGTTTCCAAACTTGACTCCCACAAACTAACCTTCCTGCTCCTTTAGGTATTCTTGGTTAATTGATATCATAAGATTTAGGATAACTATGGAAAAGGATGAGGAACAGTCCTGAGGAGGGGTGGAAAGCCAGGAGGGCAAGTGAGTTGGCTCAGCGGTTAGCAGTACTGCCTCACAGAGCCAGGGACCCGGGTTTAATTGCAGCCTCGGGTGACTGTCTGTCTGTGTGGAGTTTGCACGTTCTCCCCACATTTGTGTGGGTTTCTGTTAGTGTGCGGGTTTCCTGCCACAGTCCAAAGATGTGCAGGTGAGGTTGATTGTCCAGAGATGTACAAGCTAGATGGATTAGCCATGTAAATGCAGGGTCATGTGGCAAAGATGGGGGAGCTGCTTCTGGGTAAGATGCTCATTGGAAGATTGTTGCAGATTCAATTGGCCAAATGGCCTCTTTCCACACTGTAGGGGTTTTGTGAACTTCATTGGAATATGAATGGATCTTGGAGTTAAAAGGTGACAGGGAATTCAGTAACTGAATAACGGGCTACTGTCAAAGCAGAGTAAGTTCAGATATATTCCTTTCAAAGACAAAGGTAGGGCAAACAAATCACAGCTCCCTAAATGACAAATGATATTATCATAAAGAATAAGTGTGCTTTTGAAGATATCTGGAACAAAATGTAATTGAGAGCCAGACTGAATACAGAATGCTCGGAGAGAATATACAAAAACAAATAAAAGAAGCAAAGAAGGGTTATGAAGAGACTGGCAGCCAATAAGGGAGAGAATTGTCGAGTCTTCTACAGGCAAATAAACAGTAAAAAGGTGGTAAAAGGGGGAATGGTACCAAAAGGCACCAAATTTACATGTGGAGGCAGGGACATAGGTGCAAAATACATTCATCTGGTAATTCAGCTATCTTTGCCAAGGAAGAAGATGCTAACTGAACCATGGTGAAACAGGTGATAATTTATCAATTAAAAGGATTTAAAATTGATTTTAAAAAAAGTTTGGACAGGCTGTCTGTATGTGAAGTTGACAAGATAGCAGGACTACATGAGATATGACCAACGATACTGGGGGAAGTGAGAGTGGAAATTGCTAAAGTATTGGCCATAATTTCTCAGGTTGAGGTGTTCATAATAATTAGGAAATAAGAAAAGGTGAGAGGGATCACATCTTTGGTTAAGGAGGATATTGCAGTGTTAATAAAAGAAGATATCCAAGAGGACAGTATCAAACTGACTAGAGCTAAGGAACAAAGAGTGCAATTAAGTTGCTCAGTATAATCAATAAATCACCAACTAGTGGAAACAATGTGAAGGAACAAAACTTTAAGGAACTTACTAAGGTGCAAACATCATACAGTAGTTATAATAGGACATCTTAATTACCCAAATGCAGGCTGGGTAATAGTTGTTTAAAAGATAGTCCGAGGCAAGTTTTCTTAGATTGTGTCCAGTCCAGCAAGAGAGGAGGCTCTGATAGATCAGTAAGTTTGCAGGGGACACAAAAATTGTGATGTGGTAAATAGCAAGGAGGAAAAGCTTAGATTACATGGCAGTATAAGCAGGCTGGTCAAATGAGCAGACCAAGTTTAATCCTGAAAAGTGTCAGGTGATGCATTTTGGAGCATGGAGTATAAGAGAAAGGAGGTTTATATAATTCACTAGTTTGGCCTCAGCTGGAGTGTTATGTGCAGTTCTGCACACCTCACTTTAGCAAGGATGTGAAAGCATTGGAGAGAGTGCAGAGCAATTTATGAGATGGTTCCAGTGTTGAGGAACTTCGGGCAAGTTAGGCTTGTTTTCCTTGTAGGAGAAGGTTGAGAGGAAATTGGATAAGTTTTCAAAATCATGAGTGCTTTGGACATCTTACGGAAAAACGTTTCCTAATTGTGAAACTATCAAGAGCAAGCGGGTACAGATTTAAAGTAAAGTGCAATTTCCTTTAGAAAGTCTCAATTGACCATGTCTCAACCATGCTCAAGGTACGTTCTAGATTCTTCCTTCTCACTGCGTGAAAAAGGTTTTTCCTCATGCCGCCATTGATCTTTTATCAATTACGTTAAATGTGTTATTTGGTTTGTGATGTTTCTGCCTATGACTACAGCTCTGCTCAATCCAGACTGTTCATGATTTTGAGCACCCTTCTCATGACTTTCTCCGAAGGAAACAAAAAACTTTTTTTTCACACAGCATGGTTTAAGCTCTGAAATGCACTGTGTAATGGAAACAGGTTGAGTTGAAGCATCCAAAACAGGATTTCGCTTTTACTTGTAAAGGAATAATGTGCAGGGTTATAGGGACTAGGCAGGAGAATGACATTGGGAAAAGCTTATTTGTAATGCCAGTACAGTCACAATGGGCCAAATGACTACCTCCTGTCCTGTTTTGATTCTGTGATTCTGTGAAATTGCTGTTATAATCTAGGTCTGGAAGGTTAAAGTACCAAGAGTTTTAATCAATGTATTTTGAAATTTAGCCAAAAAAAAATCCAATTTATTGAAGGTTAGAGACCAACTTAAATATTAGTTCTATGAATGCAATGCAAAAAAGGGTTCAAGTCAGTTCATCTGATTTGTATCTCTGGAGGTTGATATGGAGAACAGTGTACATCTACCTTATATTGCTTTTTAGCCATTGGCTTTCTACGTTTCATGTAGTTAAATATAAATTGCCTCATGGCATTTATATCAGTGGATCCTCATACTCATGAACATGCTTCTTTAAGAGGCAAATTTTATGAAGCTGTGCTGCGGAAAAGAAGCTTCGTTAGTTGGCATTGCAATGAGATAATTCAGACATGCACTGCTGTAATTTTCTGTCCTAATTTTCTAATGACTGGAAGTCTTGGGCAGTGTGCACTTGAATTTCTGATTAGTGTTGCCAGCAGGTGTATTTCTCTGCAGTACAGACCCTATAAAATTACTCCTGCTTAGTGTCATCATCATCATCCATATTATTACCCGTTGTGTTGAAATGGCAGGTGATCAGAGCAAAATGAACAATAATGACTCTGAACAATATCTTAAAATTAAACACATGAAGCTATCAAATGGTCGGCTTGTGAGGACAGCTTATGATGTCTGTGCTATAAACACATAATGACAAGGTCTCTATTAACTCTACCTGCAAGGCAGTTACATGGTGAATTTGTATTTTTTTTTTTACAAAGACTTATTGTCTTGGTATGACAGCTTAAGATGACAAGCATTTTTACTTAATTTTAGTGCCAGTTCGGGGCACACAAGCCCCAGAGTTCTTTATATCTGTCATTATAGTGTGTTGATATAATTAATTTACACATCAAAGATGAACAAAAGGAGAAGAATTTTAATTACTAACCTTAGGTTTGTTCATCCATTCTTTAAATTTAGATCATCCTCCACATAAAAAACTTCTCCCCTTCAACCTAGTCAGTTCTCCTGTGACTTTGTCCAGCCGGTTAATAACTTGTCCTGATATGAAGGGCAAGCTAATTTCAAACACTGAATAAGCCTGTATCAAAATTGGATGATTTGATATTTTAAATTATTAACGCAGCATTGGATCAACACAGGGTCAGTGGAAAGGCACATCAGATAGTGTGTAAGAGGCAGCTGATTACTGAAGTCTGTCGCCCAGCTGTCAGACGGCCAAAAGTCACTGACGACTTGTCCACTTTTAGAGAACTCTTGGGGCTTTAATGTTATGCAGTTTGTGGACTTAGTTCTGCTAAACTAAGTCACTGTTGATGGCTAATTAGCCACTGGAAGGAAGCTGCCCAGGAGGTAAGGTTCTTTCTGTGATGGTTAGGTAACTGCAATTTATTGCCACTACTAATAGGCTAGTCCTAACTGGGCAAGCATCAGGAAGCTATAGGAACTCCAGAAGTATATCTCCAGACACTTGGTGTTGCTGGACCAAAATTCACGGCATTTGAGTGAATTGATGCCTTGCTAAGGAAAAATGGCAGTCACCAAATTTAAATGGTTTCCCATTGGAGACTTTTACCAGACTGAAGTTTATGATGCAAAAGAAAATAAATATTTAAAACTTTTGATGCAGCTTAGTATTAGTACAGGATTGGGTGGTAAATTGCATCACTGATTTGAACCTTTTGTTTTATAACCATAATTTGGGTAAATTTTATTCTCATTCAGTTGAGTGAAACTAGCACTGGAAATTTGAGCATTTCTCATTTTGGACACTGTGTTAACAATAGGAATTCTTGGGTCAGTTATGGCATGGTTACATTTAAGTTAGCACCATAAAACATAGGAACAGAAATAGGCTGTTTGTCCCCTCGAGCCTGCTGTGCCATTCAGTAGGGTCACACCTCACTTCCACTTCCCTGACTTTCCTCACAACCCTTGATACCCCTACTGATCAAGAGTTTGTCTATATTAGCCTTAAATATACTCAAACACTCTGTCCCCACAACTCTCTGACAGAGAGTTCAAAAGACACTCAACCTCTGAGAGAAGAAATTCTTTCTCATCACAGTCTTAAATTGGCACCCCTCAATTCTGAGACTGTGCCCTTTGGTCTTCCCCTCTGGTGAGGGGAAACATCGCCTCATCTTCACCATGGATATCCAATCCCTCTACACCTCCATCCGCCATGACCAGGACCTTCAAGCCCTCCGTTTTTTCCTCTCCAGACGTCCCCAACAGTACCTTTCCACCGATATTCTCATTCGTTTGGCCGAACTGGTCCTCACCCTTAACAATTTCTCCTTTGAATCCTCCCACTTCCTCCAGACCAAAGGGGTAGCCATGAGGCACACGTTGGGCCCCAGCTATGCCTGTCTCTTTGTTGGCTACGTAGAGCAGTTGATCTTCCGTAATTACACCGGCACCACTCCCCACCTCTTCCTCCGCTACATTGATGACTGCATTGGTGCCACGTCGTGCTCCCGCGAGGAAGTTGAGCAATTCATCAACTTCACCAACGCATTCCACCCTGACCTTAAATTTACCTGGACCATCTCTGACACCTCCCTCCCCTTCCTGGACCTCTCCATCTCCATTAATGATGACCGACTTGACACTGACATTTTTTACAAACCCACCGACTCCCACAGCTACCTGGATTACACCTCTTGCCACCCTACCTCTTGCAAAAATGCCATCCCATATTCCCAATTCCTCCGCCTCCGCCGTGTCTGCTCCCAGGAGGACCAGTTCCACCACAGAACACACCAGATGGCCTCCTTCTTTAGAGACCGCAATTTCCCTTCCCACATGGTTAAAGATGTCCTCCAACGCATCTCGTCCACATTCCGCACCTCCGCCCTCAGACCCCACCCCTCCAACCGTAACAAGAACAGAACGCCCCCTGGTGCTCACCTTCCACCCTACCAACCTTCGCATAAACCAAATCATCTGCTGACATTTCTGCCACCTCCAAAAAGACCCCACCACCAGGGATATATTTCCCTCCCCACCCCTTTCCGCCTTCCGCAAAGACAGTTTCCTCTGTGACTACCTGGTCAGGTCCACGCCCCCCTACAACCCACCCTCCCATCCTGGCACCTTCCCCTGCCACCGCAGGAACTATAAAACCTGCGCCCACACCTCCTCCCTCATCTCTGTCCAAGGCCCTAAAGGAGCCTTCCACATCCATCAAAGTTTTACCTGCACATCCACTAATATCTTTTATTGTATCCGTTGCTCCCGATGCAGTCTCCTCTACATTGGGGAGACTGGACACCTCCTAGCAGAGTGCTTTAGGGAACATCTCCGGGACACCCACACCAATCAACCACACCGCCCCGTGGCCCAACATTTCAACTCCCCCTCCCACTCTGCCGAGGACATGGAGGTCCTGGGCCTCCTTCACTTCCGCTCCCTCACCACAAGACGCCTGGAGGAAGAATGCCTCATCTTCCGCCTCGGAACAGTTCAACCCCAGGGCATCAATGTGGACTTCAACAGTTTTCTCATTTCCCCTTCCTCCACCTCACCCCAGTTCCAAAATTCCAGCTCAGCACTGTCCCCATGACTTGTCCGGACCTATCCTACCTGCCTATTCCACCTATCCACTCCTCCCTGACCTATCACCTTCATCCCTTCCCCCACTCACCCATTGTACTCTATGCTACTTTCTCCCCATCCCCACCCTCCTCTAGCTTATCTCTCCACACTTCAGGCTCACTGCCTTTATTCCTGATGAAGGGCTTTTGCCCGAAACATCGATTTTACTGCTCCTTAGATGCTGCCTGAACTGCTGTGCTCTTCCAGCACCACTGATCCAGAATCTGGTTTCCAGCATCTGCAGTCATTGTTTTTACCTCAACATTTACCATGTCAAGCTGGGTATGTCTTAAAGAGCTCACCTCTCATTCTTCTGAACTGAATAGGGTGACAACCTAATAGAGTCATAGAGATGTACAGCCCTTCTGAAACAGACCTTTCAGTCCAACCCGTCCATGCCGTCCAGCTATCCCAACCCAATTTAGTCCCACCTGCCAGCACCCGGCCCATATCCCTCCAAACCCTTCCTATTCATATACCCATCCAAATGCCTCTTAAATTTTGCAATTGTACCAGCCTCCACCACTTCCTCCGGCAGCTCATTCCATACACATGCCACCCTCTGCGTGAAAAGGTTGCCCCGTAGGTCTCTTTTATACCTTTCCCCTCTCACCGTAAACCTATCCCCTCTAGTTCTGGACTCCCCAACCCCAGGGAAAATACTTTTTATATTTACCCTATTCATGCCCCTCCTAATTTTGTAAACCTCGATAAGGTCACCCCTCAGCCTCCAACGCTTCAGGGAAAACAGCCCCAGCCTGTTCAGCCTCTCCCTATAGCTCAAATTCTCCACTCCTGGCAATATCCTTGCAAATCTTTTCTGAATCCTTTCAAGTTTCTCAACATATTTCCAATAGGAAGGAGACCAGAATTGTGCACAATATTCCAACAGTGGTCTAACCAATGTTCTGTACAGCCGCGACATGACCTCCCAACTCCTGTACTCAATACTCTGACCAAACGCCGCCTTCACTATCCTATCTACCTGCGACTCCACTTTCAAGGAGCTATGAGCCTACACACCAAGGTCTTTTTGTTCAGCCACACTCCCTAGGACCTTACCGTTAAGTGTATAAGTCCTGCTAAGATTTGCTTTCCCAAAATGCAGCATCTCGCATTTATCTGAATTAAACTCCATCTGCTACTTCTTAGCCCATTGGCCCGTCTGTTCATAAGACAGTCCCTAGATGTTGACCCTCATCCAAGTGAATCTTCTCTGAACTGCCTCCAATGAAATAATAACTTGCTCGAAATAAGGGGACCAAAACTGCTCTCAGTACTCCAGATGTGGTCTCACCAGTGCCTTATACAGTTGCAATAAGACTTCCTACTCTTATATTGCAATGTCCCTGAAATAAAGGCCAACATTCCATTAGCCTTCCTGATTACTGCTGCATCTGTGTGCTAGCTTTCTGTGTTTTGTGCATAGATCCCCCCCCCACTTCCTTTGTATTGCAGCTTTATGCAAATTTTTGTCCATTTAAACAACAGTTTTGTTCTCCCTTCCAAAATGAACAACTTCACATTTTCCCATATTGTACTCAATGTACCAAATTTTTGTCCACTCACTTAACCTATCCATAACTCTCTGTAAACTGTTTGAACAATACCCTCACAATCTGCCTTTCCACCTGTTAGAGCTTCACCTATAGTTGAAGCTTTCTTATCTCAGCCTAAATTCAGTTCTTTACCCCTTTCTTTGCATTTATTTACATGGGTTTTGTGGGTCTTTGCCTGGCTGCTAAACCCAATCTGACCACACATGTAGCAAGTGTTCCTGGAAAGTGGAATGGTCCTTGCGCTCGAGATTGCTATGGAGATGATACCATTGAATGACAAGAGACCATGGTTAGATGTATTTATTGGAGAGGCCTTTGCCTGTCACTTGTGGTATAAATGTTCCTTGCCCCTTGTTAGCCCATGCAGATCTTGCTGTATTTGGATGTGAACAGCTTTGGTATCCTGGGAGTCACCAATAGTATTGACCATTATGTGATCAGCATTGCATATCGTACTTCAGGGGATCATGAATGAAAGGTCATTGATGAAGCAGCTGAAGATGGTTGGACCTAGAACACTACCCTGATGAACATTTGGAGTCATGTATTTGAGTTGAGATGATGGACCTCAACAACCACACTTATCCCCTTTTGTACTCAAAATATCTCTAAACTCTGGAGAGTATTGACCCGTATTTCGATTGGCCTTAATCTTGCTATTCCTTTCTGGAGCTCAACTATTTTATCCAGGTTTGAGCCAAGCTGTAACAAGATGAGGAGCTGAGTGGCCTTGACAGAACCCAGAACTGAGTGTCGGTGAATATGTTATTGCCGAAAAAAAGTACGACTTGATGGCACTGTTGATGACCACTCCATCTTTACTAATGATGGAGTAATATTTGGCTGGGTTGGATTTGTCCTGCGTTTGCGTACAAATTGTCAGATAAATGCCAGTGTTGAAAAAATGTTTTAGAACAGCTTAACTAAAGCTGTGGCAAGTTCTGAAGCACAAGGGTTCAGTACAATTGCTGGAATGCAGTAGCCAGTGCCTTAAGCTATTTCTTGATATCATGTGCAGCAAATCAAATTGCTGAAGACGGACATCTGAGAGACTGTGAATTTGTGGAGGAAGCAGAGATGAATCATACTTGTGTTTTCCCTGTATTGCATTATCCTGCGTGATCATATTTGCTACTGAAAAGTGGAAGAATGGACCACTCCCACACTAATATTTCACCAGCATGAATATGTGAAAAACACATTTTGTACTGAACAAAAATCAACTTCTATATGCATATTTATAATTTCTACAAAGGTGGCAGAAGAAATTACGTACATTCCACACCAATTCTCTGCCTATGCAGAGTATATGAATCAACAGGAACCTCAAAGATTACTGTAAATGCTGCACTTATTATATGCTGTGAAGATTATCATCCTTTACTTTTTATTTTTGTTTGCACCATTCTAGCTTTACATTTTTGAATGTATCCCTGAATACATTTGAAGGGTGAGCTGATTAGGAATTTAACCTCAACTTTTTAAGTCCACACTACTACTCACTTTGATGAGTTTAATACTAGAGCAGTCAAAATTCTGAATATTCCAAAAGTTGAATACATTTAAAGGCAATGATCTCAACTTAACTTATTGGATATGGATTTATGAGACACTCTTTAATATATAATGAAGTTTGCTTAGAAAAGTTTTTTGGTGTAATTCTATTTGTCAAAAGCAGGTTTCTTGTTTAACGTTAATAATTCCTAATTAGATGAAACCAATATTGCAGTAAATATTGAAAGTGCATTGTATTTTTAATGTATGTTTTTTGAGACTGTGCTTGTACACTTTTTATCTGATATTCTGCAGGGGACTAAATGCATCTTCAACTTGTGTCGTGGGTGCTGCAAGAAAAAAGCTTTCAAAGAGCTGGCTGATTGCACAGGTCAGTAACAGTTATGGCATAGGTATAACATTGTGAACCCTCTTACATGAAATATAAAAATGAAGTGCTTAAAATGCTCAGCAGTTCAGGCAGTATCTGTGAAAAGGGTAGCTTAACATTTCAAGTGGAGCAGGAGAACATGCCTGAATGGTGACTGAAGACAAGTGTTATGATCCCAGACAAAATCATGTTTTTTTAAAACAAGGTGATCTTTCACTGAAACATAAGCATGCAATGCTGCAGACCTAGTTTTAACAATAAAGCACAAGTTTATTATACCAAAGAAATAAAATAAAGCTATATATGTAGTAACAATTTGAAAGATTACAAAACACTGTAAAAATACAATAGTCCATCTGTTATATCTAGAGGTTTGACATAACTTACTTTAAATTGCATATATTATGACTAAACTTGTTGGGTTTTTTTTATTGGTAGGTCATGGATTACTCTTCAAAACTAAACATGAAAAGAGATTGAAATGGAAATTATTGGAAGAAGGAATACTGGAGAATGGAGACAAAATTCATGAGCATTTGGATCAATGAAGAAATCATTCTCAACAAATTGATTGGATATCCATGATGTTTCAAATGCACACCCAATTATATGCGCGCACACATACTTTTGCACGCACGCACGCACGCACACACTTATACATGAACACACACGCACACACTCACATATAGATATTTATCCACAGGGCTCAAGGTGACATTTCTTTGATTAAGTGTTAGTTATTTTTGAATTCCACTCAGAAGTATTCCAGTCAATTGGCAATATTTTGCTAGTTATGATTACAGCCCAGTATTTTCATGTAAGAATTGGCTTATTTTGGCACCTTGGTGGCCCACGCTGATTTTAATGTATGCCTTATATTGTAGTGCTGACATTTATCCATGGTAGCATAATCACAAACAAAAATATGCTTTCCATGACAACATTAAATGTGTTCTTTCTCTGAATACAGAAGGTACACCATTCGATCAGTATTTAGTAAGGAGTATACGAGAATGATAAAGGGGAAAAGGTAATTACAGATGCAAATAGCACAAATCTGGTAAAAGTTAAAAATTGCACGACACCTGGTTATAGTCCCGGTTGTGTGGTTTTTGACTTTGTCCACCCCAGTCCAACACCGGCACCTCAACATCCTGGTAAAAGTTGTAAATTTCTCCCAGGTCCTACTGCCTCATAGATTTCACTTGATTATCTTGAATGTTTTGCAGCAAGGAAAGGATTTTAATACATGTATTTTATAAACAATGTTCGCACAAAAAAAATTGTAAAACAAAGTAGACCCACAAGCATTTTTTTAAAAAGTAGTCAATTCTAATATTCTCTTATTTTTGGCTTTGGAGCTTCAGTCCTGCAAAGAGTTGTCGGTGCTTACACTGTGAGACACCCACACTGCTTTTAGAAATTGTGTTAATCTCTACTTTGCTGAGTACATACGATTGTGTGTACCAAATTTACTGACCTGAGAAAAAGCTACTTAGGAACCTTATCAAAATTACGGTATTGAATGGAAGTATGAATGTTTGAATCCAGCCGTTGTTTTTCCTCACCTTTGCACATGGAAAGTGAAATACAGAGATAGGTTTATAAATTGCCTTGGTCACAATAATGGAAAGATTATTTCTCAACAATCTGCTAAATTTTATTGGTGAACTTGAAGGATCAAATCGGTTCCCTTGAAATTTGTGGTTGCTTCGATATGCATCAAAGAAATGCAAATGTCTTTTAAAACTAAGTATGCAGCATTAAATTATTCTGAATTCATTTACCATTACAGCAATTAGAGTAATCTGTAAAGCATATGCAATCATTTCAAATAAAATAAACTTTAATGTATTTAATAGATGACAGCTGAGTGAATTAATGAATCCCCGTAATAATTTTTATGGTTGAGGGAAATTAACATAGCAGTTTACCTTTTAAGAATGTCTCCTTGCTATATTCTGATTTTTGTTTTAATTAAATTATATTTGATTCACAAGTGAATAACATTGCTAGTCATGGCATCAAAGTGGGTCAATACTTCCCTGTGCTGGAACTAACTTCTGTTTAACTGCATGTTGATTAGCTCATTTTTATCCAGTTGCCTGTTAAGTTTCAAGCGCAGCATCAGTGTTAGGGAACAGTAAAGCAATCATGTAGTTTCATTGCATTGGTAACACAGCTACTCCTATCACTAGCCATAACTCTCAATGGCCTGCAGTGGTTTGTTCTTTACTATTAAATAATAACTAGCAGTGTAGAAATGCATTATGTTCTCGATAGAAGCAACATGCTCACAAATTCTTGGAGGATGAAATTGGCCAATGATAGTCATGCAAAACCCGCTAATAATGAATTAGAAAATAAAATTGAGTAACCATTTTGCTTCCATCTATTTTGCATTTTTACTATTGATCACTTGCCACTGAATTCCCAAACCCCCACCCAAAAAAAAAAATAGAAATTTCCCACTCCCCATTAAATTATTCATTGTGTCCTGGTCCTTTACGGTTAGATGGATACATTGAGCACTAGGACTTTGAGGAAAATAGAGGGATCTTATTGGAACTGCATCCGAGGTATTTTGAATATTGCCATTAAGTAACAGCTGACGTAAGGAAACCTAAAACTGGTTTCCTGATTTCAGGCACTGCTGTAACCAGCTTTTAAATGATATTTTCTGTAAAAGATTTGAGGAAACATTTTGTCAGAATAGCAACTGTTGAATGGCAAATTTATAATTTTGGTGATAATATTTTCCTTGGAAATATTTAATAAAGCTTAAGTTTTGTGTATAATTATTCATTTACTTGAATTTTTATTCAATTTTTGTAAAAATTAAAGCTGCTTGAGCAGAGTAACATGGAGGAGGTTAGAGGGATAGGCAGTTGAGATGCCATCAGAGATTTAAATAGAAGAATGAAGAACATTAAATACACATTGCAGATATAGGACACATCAGTTATTACACTCCCAACTGCCTCCCTTTTTTTCTGCATTCAGCATTACCCTCTCTGTTTGCTCCTAATGTGCTGAACTAACTTCCCCTTAAACACAGCTTTCATGTGAGCTATTCTCTGTTGCACTTTACTCCATATTCTCAAATAAGTAACTTATTCTGATTTCCTACTTAATTTCTTGGTAACCGTCTTGTTGAGAGACTCTAACTTTATTCTTTCCCACAAGTGAAAACACACTCTGTGTAGAGCCTATCAAAACACAACACAATACAACACAACACAGGAACAGGCCCACCAAACCTGTGCCGATTCCTAATCCTTATTTGGACCTGCTACTTATTGCCCATGTACAGTTTCTATCTCTCTGTTTGCCTCCTGTTCATGTGCCTATCAAGATATACCTTAAATGTTGCTAATGTGCCTGCTTCCACCATCTCCAATGGCAGTGCATTCCAGGCACCCACCACCTTCTGTGTGAAAAATGTTCCCTGCATTTCCTTAAACTTTCTCCTCTCGCCCCGAACCTGTGCCCTCTTGTAGCTGACCTTTCCACCCTGGGAGAAAACCTCTGACTGTCACCCTAGCTATGCTCCTCATAAATTTGTAGATCTGTATCAGGTCTCTCCTCAGCCTCTGTCTTTCCAGTAAAAACAATTCCAGTTTATCCAACCTCTCCTCATGACTAAAATTCACCAGACTGGGCAGGAGCCTGCTGAATCTCTGTACCCCCTCCAAAGCATCTACATTTTTCTGGTAGTGTGGCAATCAGAACTGCATACAATATGGCCTAAACATAGGTTTGTACAGCTGTAACATAACTTGCTAACTTTTATATTTGATTGCTTAATGAAGGCAAGTGGGAAGGCAGATGAACTCAGGGCATGGTTAGGAACATAGGACTGGGATATCCTAGCAATTACGGAAACATGGCTCAGGGATGGGCAGGACTGGGAGCTGAATGTTCCAGTTTACAAATGCTACAGGAAGGATAGAAAGGGAGGCAAAAGAGGAGAAGTTTGCAGATGACACCAAAATTGGAGGTGTAGTGGACAGCGAAGAGGGTTACCTCAGATTACAACAGGATGTTGACCAGATGGGCCAGTGGGCTGAGAAGTGGCAGATAGAGTTTAATTCAGATAAATGCGAGGTGCTGCATTTTGGCAAAGCAAAGCAAATCTTAGCAGGACTTATACACTCAGTGGTAAGGTCCTAGGGAGTGTTGCTGAACAAAGAGACCTTGGAATGCAGGTTCATAGCTCCATGAAAGTGGAGTCGCAGGTAGATAGGATAGTGAGGAAGGCGTTTGGTATTGGTCAGAGTATTGAGTACAGGAGTTGGGAGGTCATGTTGCGGCTCAACAGGACATTGGTTAGGCCACTGTTGGAATATTGCATGCAATTCTGGTCTCCTTCCTATCGGAAAGATGTTGTGAAAATTGAAAGAGTCCAGAAAAGATTTACAAGGATGTTGCTAGGGTTGGAGGATCTGAGCTGCAGGGAGAGGCTGTACAGGCTGGGGCTGTTTTCCCTGGAGCGTCGGAGGCTGAGGGGTGACCTTATAGAGGTTTACAAAATGATGAGTGGTATGGATAGGATAAATAGACAGTCTTTTCTCTGGGGTTGGGGTGTCCAGAACTAGAGGGCATAGGTTTAGTGTGAGAGGGGAAAGATAGAAAAGAGACCTAAAGGGCAACTTTTCCACGCAGCGGGTGGTAGTGTATGGAATGAGCTGCCAGAGGATGTGGTGGAGGCTGATACAATTGCAACATTTAAGAGGCATTTGGATGAGTATATGAATAGGAAGGGTTTGGAGGGATATGGGCCGGGCGTTGGCAGGTGGGACTAGATTGTTTTGGGATATCTGGTCGGCGTGGACGGGTTGGACTAAAGGGTCTGTTTCCATGCTGTACATCTCTATGACTCTAAGTGTGCTGTATGCCTTCTTGACAACCTGATCCACCTGTGTTGCCACTTTAAGGGATCTGTGGACCTATGTGCCCAGATCATTCTTTTTGTCAATGCTCCTAAGAATTCTGCCATTTATTGTATCATTCGCACCGGATTTGATCTTCCAAAATGCATCACCTCGCATTCGTCTGGATTAAACTCCATCTGCCAGTTCTCTGCCCAAATCTGCAATCTATCTATATCCCGCTGTATCTTTCGGCAATCCTCCTCACTGTCGGCAACTCTGCCAATTACTAATCAGACAACCTACATTTTCCCCCAGATCATTTATATGGATATTACAAATAACAAAGGTCCCAGCACTGATCCCTGCAGAACACACTAGTTACTGACCTTCATTCTAAAAAAAGCACCCTTCTACCACTACTCCCTATCCTTTATGACCAAACTAGTTTTGTACCCATCTAGCCAGCTCACTCCAGATCCCATGAGAGTGTACCTTCTCTTCCAACCTACTATGAGGTACATTATCAGAGGTCTTAGTAAAGTCCATGTAGATAACATCCACTGCTCTCCCCTCATTAATTATTCTTGTCACCTCCTGGGAAAAAAAACTCAATCGAGTTGGTGAGACATGACCCGCATAAACCTTGCTGCCTATCACTAACAAGTCCATTTGCTTCCAAATGTGAATAAATCCTGTATCTCAGCATCTTCTCCAACAGCTTCCCCACCACTGACGTCAGGCTCACCGGCCAGTAATTATGTGGATTTTATCTGTTTCCCTTAAGAAAGGAACAACATTGGCTATTCTCCAGTTCTCTCACCTGAGACCAAAGAGGATGCAAAGATATCTGTTACAGCCCCAGCTATTTCCTCTCTTGCCTCCCTCAGTATCCTGGGATAGATCCCATCTGGCCTTGTTGACCTTGATGATTTCAAGACACCCAACACTTTCTTCTTCATTATGTTGACCTGCCTGAGAGTATTCACATACTTTTCCCTGACCTCACGTCCATCTCTAGTGAACACCGATGTAAAGTACTCATTAAGGATCTCGCCTATTTCCTCTGGCCCCAAACATAACCACTCTCCTTTATTCTTGAGTGGGCCCACTCTTTCCCTTGCTACTCTCTTGTTCCAATCATATGTCTAAAATGCCTGGTTGTTTCATAATTTTAAAGAATGGGTCATCCCGCAGCATTGTATTTCCATAAGAAAAGAGACCTCGGCTGTTTCAATGATGGTTAACAACCTTTTGGTTCTGGTATCATTCTTGTAAATCAACTTGAAACCCTTTCCAGTGCCCTGTTTCTTTTATAATAAAGTGACCAGAACTCCAAGTCTGATATGAATAAGGTTTAATACAAATTTAGCATAAGATTTTTTTTTCTTTTCCATTCTGTCCCTAGCACATGCTTTACTTTTATTGTGGCCATATTGACCTGTGTCACAAATTCAGTGATTTTTAAATTTAATATATGTGAATAAAAGTGCTTGTATTAAGTAATGCTTTTTACAACCATAGAAGATAGATCATGTAAAACACTCATCCCAAAGTGTTTTACAGCCAGTTATTTTTTTCTGAGTGTAGCCACTGATGTAAGAGACTGAACATGGCAGACAATTTGCACTCGGCAAGGACTGTCAAACAGTGATCTGGTAATGACCAGATGATCTGATTTTGATGCTGATTGAGGGCTGAATGTTGAACTGATCACTGGATACAGCTCTTTCATTCTTCTTAATCATGCCATAGAGATTTTATGTACTTCTGAGAAGACAGCTGGGCCTGGGTTTAATGTCACAATGAAAGGAAAAAGACCATACTGTATTATTTAATTTTCTGTATTTTTGCTTGTGGAATAAAATTGCTGCAAATTTCCAAATTGTGTACATTCTGTGAGGTGTTTATGCTGCTGCTTTATTCAAGCATTGGGGGGAAGCTGTTTATAGACAGGCTGAAACCAGCTGGTATATACAGAATGAGATTTGGCTGGTAACAAGTGACTGATTGGTTTGTGAAACTGTGATCAGTCATGAATGCCAATGGTTGTCAGCTGGGTGACAACCCTTGGGTATATGAACAGCTTGTGGATATGAAGAATACAGTGAGAAGCTGGATGGGCAGATGGCATATTTCTTTGAGGTAAAAATACTTGAAGAAAGTGTACTTTTTTCCTCCTGCGTGTTGCTGTAAACTGTTACCTTTAACCAGTAGCTAAAATACTTTGTAGTTAGTGTACCAATCACCCTGTGCCTCTTGCCAAGTGTAAAAGAAACTGGAGAAAGGAGATTGGCGACTAGAAAGTCCTGACAACCAAACAGATCATCTCAGTGAATTCTGTACACTGGTACTATTGTTCTGTTGTTTCTATCTGTCTGTGCATGATGATTACGGGGATGGGGGGGACAGTATTATCTAGTTGAGCCATATATTGGTAATTCACAGCTGTTTACCTGTGATTGGAATTTATCTGTTTATAATAAACAGTAGTCCTTAATCTAGTTGGTGTTTACCATTCACTTGATTTCAACTGAAAGGTAAATTGGGGACTTTACATTTTTTTTTATCATTGTTGTGGTGATACTGAGGGTAAAGAGAATTTAGAGAAAGCTCACTTGCCCATGTGGATTGTAACACGAGACTGGGGGTTCTGTGGCCATATTATTTTGAAATAGAGACAATGAAGATTTGGATGTGGTAGTGATAAAGATAAGGCAATCACAAAAGTTCTATACTGCAATTAAGAAATAGCACTTGAAATTGCAAAGCATCTCCTGTCAAGTTATCCTTGATGGTATTAAATTAATTTCTAAAAACCAGATCACGTGAATTGGCATCTAAATTGGGGTGAGCTTTACCTGCTAAAGCTAGGAAGACAGATATAATTGAATTACCAGCACAAGTATTCGAATAATGAAACATTGGAATTGGGTGTGTTGTGAAGGTGTGGTGTCTACTGTACCTTTAAGAGAGGAAGTTGGCAAGGATTGAAAGCACAATTGCTGAAAGATTTTAAAATGTAATGTTTGGCTGACAAATAGCTGGTGCTGTGTTGCCATCATACAAAAACAAATTCAAACTTTGCCAATCAGTTTAAATTATGCCCCAGAGACCAAAATCCAATCAAATATGAATTTTACGGCTTGTAATGATATCAATTCAATAAAATGATCAAACGTTTTGGGGATAAAAAAATTTGAATAGTTAGGGGAGAGCAGCAAAGAGCAGCCAAGCAAGCACCAAGACAGCCAGCAGAATAATTCTCTGAAAGGTACCTGTCCGTAAGAAATTTGTGCAGCACAACACCGAGAGACATCTACAGGGAAAGTTCAACATATAAAGATGACAGCTGGGTTTGAATTTGATTTGCTGTAAATTTAAAAGGGAATTAATCAGATCAGTATTGTAGAGTGGGAGGTTTAAGAGAAAGGAGTTGTAAATCGTTGTGATTTTAATGTTCTTTGTTGAACTTAAAAAAATAACATTGTTAATTTTTACTTTACATCATGAAATCTGGAATAGCTCTTTGTCTCAAAATTTAACAGATTACGGCACAAGGTGAGCTTCTCTATGTGTCAGGTTTAAATTAGTAGAGGAGTTTACCCTGTGTCGTAACAGGTGATATTCAGTTATGGTTGAAGCAACGTCAACATAAAGAAAAGCTGGGAAAGCTAGAGATGGAATTCAAAGGGAAGCAAAAGATGAAGAAAAATGAATTGAAATGAGAAAGCCAGAATGAGAATGGCAAAAGGAAAAAGGAAAGATGGGAACAACAAGGGGTAGTAGATTTAAAAGATATTTAAATTACTTCTCTCAAAGTGACATGTATCTATGGAATTCATTTTCCTGGAGAGAGGTGGATGCTGAGACAATGCATAAATTTAAGGAGGAAATAAGTATATTTTTAATTAGAAATGGGCATCAAATGGGGCATAGGCAGGAAGGTAAAGTTGAGGCAGCGATGAGATCAGCCTCGATTGTGCTGAATGGCAGAGCAAGCCTGAAGGGCTGAATTGCCTTCTCCTGCTCCTAGTTCTTATGTTGCTAATATTGATCTAGTGAAGGGATACTGGCAAATGCCATTATTTCAGGGACTGAGGACATACTAATTTTTGTCACATCAAATGGGTTGTAACAGAGTGGAGTGATGCCATTTGAGTTAACAAATGACTTAGCTACATTACAAAGATTTTGAGGCACGTCATAGCTCAGGTCCACAACACTATAGCTAATTTAGACAATGTTATAATGAACACCAATACTCGTGTGGAGAGAATGTGAGACAAGTGGAAACCTATTTAAGCAATTGCAATTGGTTGGGCTTAGTAACAAATAAAGCCTAAAATAAACCTGTAAAAGCAGGAGTATCTTACCGAGGACATATTGTAGGACAAGCTCAGGTGTTGCCAAGAACAGCAAAAGTGAAGGTGCTAATGGAATTCCTTGTTCCTATAACTGAATGAGGAATTATGAGGGTTTTACGAATATGTGGGGCTTACTAAAACTTTGTGCATAATTTCTGCACTATAGCTGTACCTTTAACAAATTTGTTAAAGAAATAAACAAAAGTATAGTCTGCAGAATGCTGGGCATCTTTTGATAAGCTGAAGGTAATCCTAAAAAATTAATCAATGTGGACCACTCCTGATTTTTCCAGACCTCTCAAAACAATGGTTGATGTTAGTGAAGTGGGATAAGTTTGGTCTTGTTACCAAATGATGAATCAGAGACAGAGAAGCCAGTATGATGCTTCTGTCAGAAACTAAGGAAGTACTTGAGGAATCTGAGTATCTGAGGAAGTACTCTATCATAGAGAAAGAGGCTTTAGGGTTATTCTTGGCTTTTCAACACTTTGAAGTCTATTTTGAACATGGTAACAAAGGAACATTCATCTACATTTCCCATAATCCATTGGCATTCTTTGAAAAGTTTAGAATTCGAGATGATTCAGATGGAGTGTATTATTTCAATCCTTTGATGTTAAGATTATTCACATCTCTGCAGCTGATGACATGATTGCAGATATATTGTCCGAAGTGTAAAATGCTGGTATAAGTTAAAGGTTTAAGAAAGGGTGAAAGATTGTTTAAGAGGGAAAGAAGGATGAATGGATGTAATTCTCGTGTATTTTGTCATTTGTATATATCACATACTTTGTGATGAAATACTCTCTCTCTCTCACACACTCTCTCTCTCACTCACGCACACACAAATTCCTGAAATCTGAAAACTAATTGTTCTTCTTTCTCTGGCAATTGCTTAAGCTGTGGCCTATAACCAGCAACTGAAAGACTTTGTAGCAGAGAATCAAACAGAAACTTCTGGCAAGCGAAAGGATCTTACTGCGGTCTGATGTTATTAAACTGTAATTGCTAGTATTTTTCCCCTCATTCAGAAATGATTTTTTGTTGTTGCCTGTGTCTGTCATATGTGTATATGCTTGGAATTTTAAAAGGGAATTAGAGCTTTAACTAGTAGAACTGTGAGTTCCTAATTCCATAAGACATAGGAGTGGAAGTAAGGCCATGTGGCCCATTGAGTTCACTCCACCATTCAATCATATCTGATGGGCATTTCAACGCCACTTACCCACACTCTCCCCACATCCCTTAATTCCTTGCTAAATTAAGAATTTATCAATCTCTGTCTTGAAGACATTTAAAGTCCCGGCTTCCACTGCGCTCCGTGGCAATGAATCCCACAGGCCCACCACTCTGGCTGAAGAAATGTCTCTTTTTCATTTTAAATTGACTCCCTCTAATTCTAAGGTTGTGCCCATGGGTCCTAGTATCCCCGCCTAACGGAAACAAATTCCCAGCATCCACCCTTTCTAAGCCATGCATATCTTGTAAGTTTCTATTCGATCTCCCCTCAACCTTCTAAACTCTGATGAATACAATCCCAGGATCCTCAGCTGTTCATCGTATGTTAGGCCTACTATTCCAGGGATCATCCATGTGGAACTCTGCTGGACACGCTCCAGTGTCAGTATGCCTTTCCTGAGGTGTGGGGCCCAAAACTGGACACAGTATTCTAAATGGGGCCTAACTAGAGCTTTATAAAGTCTCAGTAGCACATCGCTGCTTTTATATTCCAACCCTCTTGAGATAAATTACAACATTTCATTTGCTTTCCTAACCACGGACTCAACCTGCAAGTCTACCTTTAGTGAATCCTGGACTAGCACTCCCAGATCCCTTTGTACTTTCCTTTAGGAATTTTCTCACCGTTTAGAAAATAGTCCATCCCTGTATTTTTTTTCTGAGGTGCAACACTTCGTATATGCTCACATTGAATTTCATCAGCCATTTCTTGGACCATTCTCTTAAACTGTCTAAATCTTTCTGCACGTCCTCAGTACTACCTGTCTGTCCGCCTAACTTCGTATCATCATCGAACTTCACCAGAATGCCTCCAATCCCTTCATCCAAATCATTAATATATAAAGTGAGCAGCTGCAGCCCCAACACTAAACCATGCGGGACACCACTTGTCACTAGCTGCCATTCCAAAAAAGAACCTTTTATCCAAACTCTCTGCCTTCTGTCAGATAGCCAATCCTCAATCCTTGCCAGTAGCTCATCTCGAACATCATGGGCTCTCACCTTACTCAGTAGCCTCCCGTGAGGCATCTTATCAAAAGCCTTTTGGAAGTCTAGGTAGTTAACAATCACTGGGTTTCCTGAGTCTTGTTACCTCTTCAAAGAATTCTAACAGCTTTGTCAGGCACAACCTCCCCTTATTAAATCCATGCTGACTTGTTCTAATCCAACACTGCACTTCCAAGAGTTTAGAAATCTCATTCTTAACGATGGATTCTAGAATTTTACCAACAACCGAGGTTAGGCTAATTAGCTATAATTTTGCATCTTTTGTCTTGATCCTTTCCTGAGCAAGGAGGTTACAACAGCGATTTTCCAATCATCTGGGACTTTCCCTGACTCTAGTTATTTTTGAAAGATTACAACCAATGCTTCCACTATTTCTTTAGCCATCTTCCTCAGTTGAACAAATAGTTTCAACCTTACTGACAAAGGCATATTAGAGCTCATCACACTTCCTGTTGGAGAAAACTATGAAGGGAGAGCAGAACGGTGGATGTGTGGTTATATTCTGAGCATAACAGAAGAGGGAATTAATAAATTCTGAGAAGAGAGCATTGGCATGTCTGAAATAGCTCAGGTAGTGACACATTATAGGTGACCTGGAACTCCTGTGACTACTTAGACTTGCCAAACTCTTTCCTGAATTTTGATTGCAGATTTTATTATTTATACTGTTGGTTCAGAGAGTTGAACAAATATTTTATTAAAAATAACTATTTCTAAGTTAACAAATAGAATCTTATGAGAGGTCTAATTGTTTTTACTCACCCTCTTATGTTAGTCAGAAGTAACGTGTAACTTTAGCATTTTAAGTATATAACAGATCACTATGAAGAGAAAATTATTAGATTAATGGCAAAGTATGACCTATTGAAAATATCTAGGGGTCGGGGGGAGCAAGTGACTTTGGAAAAAAGAAGATTGATAGCTGGAAAAGATCCAGATCAATAAAATACTGAAAGCCACAAGTTGTTGGGACAAGGAGCAGGTTATTTAATTAAATCCAGTCGTAAGGCACAAGGCCATGATTGGGTAGAAATAGGTCATAACAGCTCCACTCTCCTTCCTAGTTTTTAAGAAAATCGGATGTAACATACAGTGCAAAAGTGAGATATTGCAATTTACTGTAAGTCAAAAGACTATCCATGTATAAAAAGCTCACACAACAAAGTGAAGTGTTGGCAGTGAAATAGTAAAAAGTCCCTAATTTCTGAATTCATGCTTTCTGTTTTATGTGCACTTGTGCATTAAAATAGAACATATTTGGTCCAAATGCACAGGATTGAATATTAATTATCTGGTTGGAAAATAGTTTCCATTATTCACATTTTTCAATGTAATAATAAATCCAATGTAATAAATGAGTTAGAAACAATTCCTTAATCAACAAGAATGGAATAGATTGCGCAGATGGGATGATCATGATAAAGTAGACAGAATTTAAGTTCTCAATTCGTTTTCAAATTTAAATTTACCTGAAACGTTATTTTTACCTTGTCATTATTACTTGATCTTCCACTTCATGAATGGAAAATAAATGGAAAAGCTAGCTCAGTATAGAACTGAATGAATGAAAGGAAATAATGATGCCATGTAGGGCAGTGAATTCTACTTAAGTTTCCCATGGGAACTTATATCAGGTGGTAATTGCTAAGTACCACTGTCAAAAGTTTCCAGTTTCCAATCTGGCTGTGTAAATTACACAGAACAGAAATGCTGACAGTAGTTCTTTTAGTTTGGGAGAAAAATTGATTTTTTAAAATAATTTATGTGAAATGGAGCAAAGATTTCATAGTAGAGGAGCTACGGTAATCAGTGCTCAAAGTGTTCACTTTCTTAACTTGTAAAGCCCTGGGATTCGGGCATTATGGGACTAGTATTGATATTTTCCACAGTCATAAGGTCATTAAAAACTTATTTATATTGCAGAATCCAGCTCACAAATCTGTGCAAATATGGCTATTGGAACATCAGTCCAAATGGGAAGCACCGACAACTCCATCTTCACATTGGGAGAAAGTGAGGACTGCAGATGCTGGAAAGTCAGGGTCGAAATGTGTGGCACTGGAAAAAGCAGCAGGTCAGGTAGCATCCAAGGAACAAGAGAGTCGATGTTTCAGGCATAAGCATCAGGAATGTGGAGGGGGGAGGGAGATAAGAAATAAATATCGGGGTGGGGGTGGGGCTGGGGGACAAGGTAGCTGGGAAGACAATAGGTGGATGCAGGTGGGGGTTAATAGTGATAAGTCAGTGGGGAGGGTGGACAGGTAGGACAGTTCAAGAGGGCAGTACCGAGTTGGAGGGTTGGATCTGGGATGAGGTGGGGGGTTGGGGAGATAAGGAAACTGTTGAAGTCAACATTGAGACCGTGTGGTTGAAGGGTCCCAAGGTGGAAGATGAGGCGTTTTTCGTCCAGTCGTCGGGTGGCTTGGATTTGTTGATGGAGGAGGCCCAGGACTTGCATGTGCTTGGTGAAGTGGGAGGGGGTATTGAAATGGTCAGCCACACAGGGCAGTGGAGTTGTTGGGTGCATGTGTCCCAGACGTGTTCCCTGAAACACTCTGCAAGATGGTGTTCTGTCTCTCCGATGTAGAGGAGACCACATCGAGAGCAACGGACACAGTAGATGAGGTGGGTGGATGTATAGGAAAATCTCTGCCAAATGTGAAAAGATCTTTTGGAGCCTTGGACAGAGGTGAGGGGAAAGGTGTGGACGCAGGTTTTACACCTCTTGTGGCGGCAAGGGAAAGCGCTGGGTGTGGATGGTGGGTTGTTGGGGAACATGGACCTAACGTGGGAGACATGGAAGGAATGGTCTCTGTGGAACACAGATAGGGTTGGGGATGGAAATATATCTCTAATGTTGTGGCCTGATTGTAATTGGTGGAAATGGTGGAGGGTAATGCGCTGTATCCAGATATTAGTCAGGTTGAAGGTGAGGACTGGTGGGGGTGCTTCTATCCTTGTTGTGATTAGAGGGGTGAGGTTCGAAGACAGAAGTGCTGGATGGTATTGCTGATCATGTGGGAGGGAAAACTGCAGTTCTTGAAATAGGTAGCCATCTGAAATGTCTGGGAGCTCCTCCTGGGAGCAGATAGGGCGGAGGCGGAGGAATTGGGAGTAAGGGATCACATTTTTACAGGAGGGAAGAGATGTAGTCCAGGTAGCTGTGGGAGTCGGTGGGTTTGAAATAGGTGTCCATGTTGAGTCATTCGCAGGAGATAGAGACGGAGAGGTCCAGGAAGGGGTGGGAGGTGTGCAAGATGGTCCAAGTGAACTTGAGGTCAGGGTGGAAGGTGTTAGTGAAGTTGATGAACTGTTCAACCTCCTTGTGGGAGCATGAGGTCCCACCGATACAGTCATCAATGTAGCAGAGATAGGGGTGAGGGATGGTGCTGGTGTAACTGTGAAAGATGGACTGTTCCATGAAGAGGTAGGCAAAGCTGGGCCCATGGCTAGCCTTCTGATCTGAAGGGAATGGGAAGATTCAAAGGAAGAGTACTTGAAGGTGAGTACCAGTTCCACCAATCAAATGAGTGTGTCGGTAGAGGGGGACTGGTTGGGTCAGTGGGAGAGGAAGAAATGGAGGGCTTGGTGACCTTCGCCATGGCGGGTGGACGTGAATAGGGACTGAATGTCAATGGTGAAGATGAGGCTTTGGGGCAAGGGAAACACAAGTCATGGAGTATGTGGAGGGCGTGAGTGATGTCCTGAATATATGGGGAGTCCCTGGACCAAGAGGGACAGGACAGTGTCAAGATATGAGGAGATAGATAAATTCGATGGGACAGGAGCAGGCAGAGACAATAGGTTGACCGAGGCAGTCAGGTTTGTGGATTTTGGGTCAGAGGTAGAACCGGGTGGTGTGGGGTTGCAGAACTATGAGGTCCAAGGCTGTGGATGGGAGATCCCCTGAGGCGATGAGGTTGTGGATGTTCTGGGAGATGGCTTGGTGATGGGAGGTGAAGTTCTGGAGGCTCTGGATTTGCTGTAGGTAGTGGCTGTCCCGGTCAGGTCCAAATTATGATGATCTAAATATAGTCTGGAGTCCATGCGGGATAAGTCGGTTGCATAGGCAGGTGCTGAGGAAGGAAACATGGCTAAAGTAGCAGGATTGCTACAGGATGTGGCTGAAGAGCTTCAGGGCGGAGGAGATGAGACTCACTGAGATCCTTATGGAGGAGGAGGACAACTTTTTCAAGGTGGGCATCCTTGGAAGAGGCTTCGTAGTAAGGTTTTCAGCAACTGGGAGAAGGTGAAGATTGCAGATGCTGGCGAATCAGAGTTGAAAAATGTAATGCTGGAAAAGCAGAACAGTTTCCAAATCTCCCCTCCCCCCCATCCCCCCACCTTATCCCAGATCCAACCCTCCCCCAACTCAGAACCACCCTCTTGACCTGTCCATCTTCCTTCCCACCTATCCACTCCACCCTCCCCACTGACTTATCACAATCATACCCCCGTTGCATCCACCTATCACCTTCCCAGCTACCTTTCCTCAGCCCCACCCCCTTCCCCTATTTATTGCTAAGCCCCTTTCGCCATCCACCACACTCATTCCTGATGAAGGGCTTATGGCCAAAACATCGACTGTCTTGCTCCTCAGATGTTGCCTGACCTGCTGTGCTTTTCCAGCGCCACACTTTTCAACTCCATCTTCACAATTCCCAGGGATTCAGAACCAACATAGGTTGAGGTAGCAGAACCTTGCGAATTCTCACGCTACAGTTGTTGGAATCCTGAGTTCCATACTCCAACAGTGGGTCCTCAGTATGCTGCTGGAATTAGATGTGCAAATTTTTTTAAACATATTTCCTTTATTGTTGCATACACATCAATCAGAGAGGTAAGATGGTGCCAGGCAGTTGTATCATTAGCCAATCAGGCACAGATTAGGTTATTCCCACTTAGAATCGTGTTTTATCCAGCCTCTCAAACCATTCCTCTCAAATGGTATTGTGTGTGCCAGAAAGAAGAATGATTAAACAGTAATTGGTTTGGCTGAACCAATTGCAGTGGAAAATTGTGTTCCACTGAAAGGTGGTTCCCTAAATCCTAAGTAATTTCACTGACATTCATAAAACAAGTACTTCTTTTCATCCACAGGATAGGATCACATTAGGTTCCAGGGTAAAGGAAGCATGTATTGACATCACAAGAAAACTTCAAAGACATGTCTACTAAGCTATCATAAAAGAATCTAAACTCATCACTCTTCATTTCAATGGTCATTGGTTTTCTTAAAACGTTGAAGGAGAAAAGTAATAGTAGTAGGAAGGAATGAGATCCATTATGTTTGAGTTGGGTTGTCAGTGAGAGTGCATGTTGCTGTTTAGATTAGATTACTTATAGTGTGGAAACAGGCCCTTCGGCCCAACAAGTCCACACCGTCCCGCCAAAGCGCAACCCACCCAGACCCATTCTCCTACACTTACTCCTTCACCTAACACTACGGGCAATTTAGAATGCCCAATTCACCTAACCTGCACGTTTTTGGACTGTGGGAGGAAACCGGAGTAAACCCACGCAGACACGGGAGAATGTGCAAACTCCACACAGTCAGTCGCCTGAGGCAGGAATTGAACCCAGGTCTCTGGCGCTGTGAGGCAGCAATGCTAACCACTGTGCCACCATGCCGCTTTTAATAGTGACATATGGAAAGGACTTTGTTTACTGGATGTATCATGCATTCTGTCAATAAGAGATTGGGTCATATGGGCCTTGCAGCCTGCAATATGGTTTCTCAGAAATTTCACACAGCTTACTGTCTTGGCAGTAAGTGGCTGTCATCCATCACCTGCTGCATGTTTGTGAATGTTTAGCAAAGTTATAGTTCATGATCCTGAAAAAATCATCTCCAGCTTTTATATAAGAACAGCCCAGCTGCTGCTTCAAAAATGTTGATTTTGATTTTTGGTTGTTACCCAGATGATTCTGGTCATTATTTGTACTCAGAACCCGCAGCCAACTTTCTCAATGACTACGACTGGAAGTTGAGCAGTCATCCATGTTATAATTGTCTGTACAATCATTTTAGCAGTTTGCAGACACTCTGAATATTGATACCTTGTCGTTCCTAAATACACTATAATTCTGTGCATGAGTCACTGGGCTAAATAGGTGTTATTACTGAAGCCATGGGCTTTGTGGAAATTTACCAAGTGCAAACGCAACACAACCCACTCATCTGGCTGTGGGCAAAGCGATTAAATTGTTTGCCTGGGCAATCGCCTGCTTGTTATATTGTGGACTGAGATTGGCAGATGTTGCTAATATACTCAAATTGGAATGAGCATGAGGGATGAACAATCAACATTGAAGTGTCCGTGATGATCACTGGCAGTATTATCACCATGGGCTGCAAACCATAAAACAAGAAGAATATCTTTTGGTTCGTTAATCCGTTGCACAAACTTGATGAGGAAAAAGACTTGCCAAACAAATTAGAATAAAATAGACTGGAAGCACCACCCAGCAGTGCCTAAAGATAAATTCCACCATTAGACATTTTTCAAAATGCTTAGAGTCCTTGAAATATTGATTTCATAGCAAAGCAGAAAATGCATGTTTCCATAAGACCATAGGTATAGGACAGAATTAGACCATTCAGCTCATCATGTCTGTTCGATCACGGCTGATGTATTTCTCAATCCAGTTCTCCTGCCTTCTCCCCATAACCTTGATCCTTTTAATAATCAAGAACCTAACTATCTCTGCCTTAAATGCATCCAATGCCTTAGCCTCAACAGCCTTCTGCGGCAATGAATTCCACAGATTAACCACCCTCTGAATGAAGAAATTCCTCACCTCAGTTCTGAAGTGTTGTTCCTTCACCCTGAGGCTGTTCCCTTGGGTCCTAGTTTGTCCTTCCAATGGAAACATCTCCTCACCTACTTTATCCAGGTCTCTCAGTATTCTGTAAGTTTCCATCAGAACACCCCTCATCTTTCTGAACTCCATTAAGACCTGGAGTCTTCAAACACTCCTCATATTACAAGCCCTTCATCCCCAGGAACATCCTTGAAAAGCTCCTTTGAATCCCCCCCAATGGCAACACATCCTTTCTTAGATCGTTGACGCAAAACTGCTCACAATATTCCTAATGCAGTCTGACCAGAGCCGTACATAGCCTCAGCAGTACATCTCTGCTCTTGTACTCTAGCCCTTTTGAAATAAATGCTAATATTGCATTTGCCTTCCTAACTGACAAACTGAACCTGCATGTTAACCTTAAGAGAATCCAAACTAGGATTGCCAAGTCCTTTACTGCTTCAGATTTCTGAAGCCTTTCCCCATTTAGAAAATAGTCTACGCCTTAATTCTTCCTACCAATATAACCTCATACTTTCCCACACTGTATTCCATCTGCTACTTCTTTGCTGACACTCCAAGTTTGTCCAAGTCTTCCTGTGACCTTCCCACTTCTTCAACATTACCTGACTCTCCAGCTGTCTTTGTGTCACCTGTAAACCTAGCAAAAATGCCCTCAGTTCCTTCATCCAGATTATTAATGTATAACATGGATAGTTGTGGTTCCAACATTGACCTGTGTAAAGCTCCACTAATCACTAGCTACCATCCTGAAAAACACTCTTCTATCCCCACTCTCTGCCTTCTGCCAATCAGCCAAAAGCTTTATCCATGTCAATACCTTGGACCCTTATCATGTTTAACAGCCTCCTATGTGACACCTTGTCAAAAGCCTTCAGGAAATCTGAATAGATCACACTGACTGGCTCTCCTTTGTTTAACTTGCTTGGAGGAGAAAGTGAGGTCTGCAGATGCTGGAGATCAGAGATGGAAATGTGTTGCTGGAAAAGCGCAGCAGGTCAGGCAGCATCCAGGGAACAGGAGAATCGACGTTTCGGGCATTAGCCCTTCTTCAGGAATGCTTGTTCCATCTTCAAATAATTCTAACAGATTTGTCAGACATGACTTCTGAAGTCCTGCTGTCTCAGTGCTATTTTATCATGCACTTCAAAGTACTCCTTAATATCATCCTTAGTAATGGACTCTAAAATATTATCAGTGACCAACTAACTGCTAATAATTTCCCGTCTACTGCCTCCCTCCCTTCCTTAGCCGAGATGTTACATTAGCCATTTTCCAGTCCTCTGGGACCCTTCCCAACACCAGTAATTTGTGAAAGATCACCGCAAATGACTTTACAATCTCGTCAGCTAGCTCCTTCAGAACTCTGGGGTGTAATCCACTGACTCCAGGTGACCTATTCACCTCCAGACCTTACAACTCCCCCAGCACCTTCTCTTTAGTGATGGCCACTACATTCACTTCTTCCCCTGACTAACCCGTAGTTCTGGTATGCTACTGGTGCCTTCCACTGTGAAGACAGATGCAAAGTACAGTTCGGTTTCTCTGCTCTCCAATACTACTTTGCCAGCCATATTTTCCAGTGGTCCAATGTCTATTTCTGCCTCCCTCTTCCATTTTATACATCTCAAAATAAAACTTTTGCAATCTTCTTTTATATTGCTAGCTAACTTCCCCTCATATTTTATCTTCTCCCCCATTATTGCTTTTTTTCAGTTATCCTCTGCTGGTTTTTAAAGGTTTCATAATCCTCTAGCATCCCACTAATCTTCACCACATTGTATGCTTTTTCTTTTGCTTTTATGCTGTCACTGGCCTCCCTTGATAGGCATGATTGCCTTGTCCTCTCCTTAGTATGTTTCTTCTTCCTATGATGAGTTTCTGCTGTCTCTCCCAAATTACCCTGGAAATTTCTGCCATTCCTGCTCCACTATCTTCTCTGCTAGGATTACCTTCCAATCAGTTCTGGTCAGCTCCTCCCTCATGTCTTTGTAGTTACCTTTACCAATTGTAATAACATTAATCTGACTCCAGCTTCTCGCTCTCAAACTGCAGGATGAACTCTATCACATTATGGTCACTGCCACCTAGTGGTTCCTTCACCCGAAGCTCCCTAATCTGCCTCATCACCCATCACCAAATCATAATTGCCCATTTCCTTTTGGGCTGTTCCGCAAGCTGCTCCAAAGAAAATCTCATAGACATTCTACAAATTTCTTTTCTTGGGATCTGTTACCAGCCTGTTTTTCCCAGTCCACCTGCATATTGAAGTCCCCATGATTATAGTAATAGTGCCTTTAAAACATTTTTCTATCTCCTGCTTTATTTTCTGCCCCATATCCTGACTGCTGTTAGGAGGCCTGTACATAAGTCCCATCACGATCTTTTCTCCTTTGCAATTTCCTAACTCTAACCATACAGATTCCATGCCTTATGATTATATGACTTCTTACAATCAATTTACTAACAAGTCAACCTAGGCCCCTCTGCCAATCTACGTGTCCTTTCAGTAGGATACATTTCCTTGGATATTTATTTCATTTTCCCAGATCCCTTGCTGCCACGTCACTTTGATACCGACACATCATACCTGGCAATTTCAGTCTTTGCTACAAGCTCATTTACCTTGTTTCATATACTATGTGCATTTAAGTACAATGCCCTCAGTCCCATATTGACCGCCCTCCTTCTTGTAGTTGTCCCCTTATCTGCTGTATCTGCAGTTAGACTCCTGAGCCTTTCCATACTATTACCAGTTCTGGAAACTTTAATAACGGCTGCTGTGGGGGTTATTAAACATTTTCCAGTACTTTTATTGCAAAGCTTTTCATTCCTGATGAAGAGCTTATGCTCGAAATGTTGACTCTCCTGCTCCTCGGATGGTGCCTGACTGGCTGTGCTTTTCCAACACCACACTCTCGACTCTGAACTCCAGTATCTGTAGTCCTCACTTTCTCCCAGATGATTCAGGTGGAGCCTGTCACGTAAAAAAACTCCCTCCTTCCCCAGTGCTGGTGCTAATTTTCCATGAATTTGAACCAATTTCTCCAACATCAAGCTTTGAGCCTCACATTTACCTCTTTCATCTTGTTGATTGTGTGCGAATTAGCTCATGGTTCAGATAGTGATCTGGAAATTATTGCCTTTTTGGTTCTAGTTTTCAAATTAGCCCCTAGCTGCACATATTTCCTCAGCAGAATCTCTTCCCTCTTTCTACCTGTATTGTTGGTACCTGCATAGGCCTGTGGCACAGCATTTCAACTCCCCCTCCCACTCCACCGAGGATATGCAGGTCATTGGACTCATCCACCGCCAAACCACAACAACCCGACGGTCGGAGGAGGAGCGTCTTATCTTCCGACTGGGAACCCTCCAACCGCAGGGGATGAACTTGGACTTCACCAGTTTCTTCATCCCCCCTCCCCCCACCTTGTCTCAGCCGGATCCTTCCAGCCCGGCACCGCCTTCCTGACCTGCAGTCTTCTTCTTGACCTCTCCGCCTCCACCCTACTCCGACCTATCACCCTCACCTTGACCTCTTTCCACCTATCACATTTCCAACTCCCCTCCTCCAAGTCCCTCCTCCCTACCTTTTATCTTCTCCTGCTGAACACTCTCTGCTCATTCCTGAAGAAGGGCCTGTGCCCGAAACGTCGAATCTCCTGTTCCCTGGATGCTGCCTGACCTGCTGTGCTGTTCCAGCAATAAAGTTTCAACCTGCATAGGCCATGACAACTGGATCTTTCCCCTCCCACTCCAAGGGTTGGTCTGAAGAAGGGCCTGTGCCCGAAACGTCGAATCTCCTGTTCCCTGGATGCTGCCTGACCTGCTGTGCTGTTCCAGCAATAAAGTTTCAACTTTGATCTCCAGCATCTGCAGACCTCACTTTCTCCCTGCAGCTCAGTTGAGCTATCCTTAACCAGGCAGGCAATGCAATCTTTGGAACTCCCAATCCTGGCCCAGAGAATAATGCTATTCCCCTGACTATACTATCCCCAATTGTAATGTTTCTCTTTTCTCCCCCATCTTGAATAGCTTCCTGTACCATGGTGTTACAATTAGTTTGCTCATCCTTCCTTCACCTCCTGCTGTTATCTGCACAGGGAGCAATAATCTTAAACCTGTTAGCTGAGGTTCCTTCAGTACTCCCACCTGGATCCTTCGGCCTTTCTCACTCATAGTCACATCCTCCTGTCCCTGACCACTGACCAGATTCAAAGTAGTTAATCTAAAGAGTGTGATGCACTCCTGAAATAAAGCACACAGGTAACTGTCTTCTTCTCTGAGGTGTCAGAATGTTTGAAGATTGGGCTCCAGCTCATCAACTCTGAGCCAGAGTTCCTCAAGGAACCTTGCTATAGATGTAGTCACTATGAACAACAATGGCGTTCACCAGCTCCCACATTAGGCAGTTACAACACATCACCTGACCCTGCCTTTATATTTATTTAGTTAGTTAGTTATTTGTTTTTGTTTAGAAATCCCTACTGATCTTTTAGTTTAAATGACCTGTAAATATTTCCCCTATTTACCTTCAATCTGAAAGTAACCCATAATAAATAATCAAATTAATTGCTATTACCAACCAATGAATTTACAGTTTTCCTGGGATCACATTTTCTTTTGTGCTGGGGCCCTGATCCTGAGCTTCAATGTATCCTATTTTTTAAAATCCTTATAAACTAAAAAAGCAAACAAAAAGCTTCCCCACTGCACCAAATTCCCACACACTACCTCCAAATTCCCAAACCATATGACTATTCAGGCTGTCTCACTCTGGATGTGATCACTCCTTCCCATCTGAACCAGCTTCCAGGTCAAATTCAAGACACAGAGGATTCTCCCTGAAAATATTAGTAAGTCACACGCATGGTTTCAAGCACATCATTACTACATATTTTACTTTAAAATGAAATTTTCACTTTCTTTAAGTGAACACTGTCAAAAATCCAACCAGAAATTAGCGTGTGATAGCAAATAAGTGAGGACCTAGACAGATTGATTTTTGTTGGCTTTCAAGACTCCCTCATCAATGATTTCAGCTGGCAAATTTCCTTATTTTGAAGTTTATTTGTGATGCATTAGCTATAATCAATGCAATTCAAAAGTTCTGAGACTTCATTTTGCCAGAGCGGCGAGGAGAGAAGCAGTGGTGAAGCAAGGGCTGCCGGGAAGGGTGAGTTTTCCCGCATTAAAAGGGACTTACCTCAGGAGTCGGGCCTCCATTTGCTGAGAGGTGGAGGGAGGAGCGAAGGACTTCTGGGAAGTCATATATTTGTGTGGTTACATTACCCGAAACACTACTCGGGTAGTGTCTCCCACCCATCCTCCTCCTCTAACCAAAAAAACAGGTTCTGTGCGCCAGATTGGTAAGGTAACAAGTTTATTTTTTATTCCTTATTTTTCAACAGTCTCTGGGAATTTAGCATAGTGGAAATGGAGGTGAGGGCAGTTGAATGTTCCTCCTGCAGAATGTGGGAGGTAAGGGTCACCACTAGTGTCCCTGCTGACTACATCTGCAGGAAGTGCACCCAACTCCAGCTCCTCGAAAACCACATTAGGGAACTGGAGCTAGAGCTGGATGAACTTTGGATAATTCAGGAGGCAGATGGGGTTATTGAGAGGAGTTACAGGAAGGTAGTCACTCCTTAGGTACAAGAAAAAGGCAGATGGGTTACAGTCAGGGGATGGAAAGGGAATCGGCAGGCAGTGCAGGGATCCCCTATGGCCATTCCCCTCAACAATAAGTATACCGTTTTGGATACTGTTGGGGGGGGATGACTTACCTGGGGAAAGCAGTGGGGCACAGGGCTCTGGCACAGAGTCTGTCCCTGATGCTCAGAAGGGAAGGGGGCAGAGGAGCAGAGCAGTAGACATTGGGGACGCCATAGTTAGGGGGACAGATAGGAGGTTCTGTGGGAACGAGAGAGACTCACGTTTGGTGTGTTGCCTCCCAGGTGCCAGGGTTCGTGATGTCTCTGATTGTGTTTTGGGGATCCTTAAGGGGCAGGGGGAGTAGCCCCAAGTCGTGGTCCACACCAGCACCAACGACATAGGTAGGAAGAGAGATGGGGATTTAAGGCAGAAATTCAGGGAGCTAGGATGGAAGCTTAGAGCTAGGACGAACAGAGTTGTCTCTGGTTTGTTGCCCGTGCCACGTGCTAGTGAGGCGAGGAATAGGGAGAGAGAGAAGTTGAATACGTGGCTACAGGGATGGTGCAGGAGGGAGGGCTTTGGATTCTTGGATAATTGGGGCTCTTTCTGGGGTAGGTGAGACCTCTACAAGCAGGATGGTCTTCATCTGAACCAGAGGGGTATCAATATTCTGGGGGGGGGAATTCGCTAAGGCTATTGGGGTGGGTTTAAATTAATCCAGCAGGGGAATGGGAACCAAAATTGTAGTTCGAGTATAGAAAATGTTGAGAGTAGGGAGGTCCGAAATCAAATTTTAGGGACGCAACATGGCACCGGCAAGCAAGAAGTTGGTTTAAAGTGTGTACACTTCAATACCAGGAACATCCGGAATAAAGTGGGTGAACTTGCAGAATGGGTTGGTACCTGGAAATTCGATGTTGTGGCCATTTTGGAGACATTGATAGTGCAGGGACAGGAATGGTTGTTGCAGGTTCCAGGATTTAGATGTTTCAGTAAGAACAGAGAAGATGGTAAAAGAGGGGGAGGTGTGGCATTGTTGGTCAAGGACAGTATTACAGTTGTAGAAAGGATGTTTGGAGACTCGTCAACTGAGGTAGTATGGGCTGAGATTAGAAACAGGAAAGGAGAGGTCACCCTGTTGGGAGTTTTCTATAGGCCTCCAAATAGTTCCAGAGATGTAGAGGAAAGGATAGCAAAGATGATTCTCGATAGGAGTGAGAGAGACAGGGTAGTTGTCATGGGGGACTTCAACTTTCCAAATATTGACTGGGAACACTATGAGTACTATAGATGGGTCAGTTTTTGTCCAATGTGTGCAGGAGGGCTTCCTGACACAATATGTAGACAGGCCAACAAGGGGCAAAGCCACATTAGAGGAGAAAGTGAGGACTGCAGATCCTGGAGATCAGAGCTGAAAATGTGTTGCTGGAAAAGAGCAGCAGGTCAGGCAGCATCCAAGGAACAGGAGAATTGACGTTTCGGGCATAAGCCCTTCTTCAGGAATGAGGAAAGTGTGTCCAGCAGGCTAAGATAAAAGGTAGAGAGGAGGGACTTGGGGGAGGGGCGTTGGAAATGCGATAGGTGGAAGGAGGTCAAGGTGAGGGTGATAGTGGGGTGGGGGCAGAGAGGTCAGGAAGAAGATTGCAGGTTAGGAAGGCGGTGCTGAGTTCGAGGGATTTGACTGAGACAAGGTGGGGGGGGGGGAAATGAGGAAACTGGAGAAATCTGAGTTCATCCCTTGTGGTTGGAGGGTTCCTAGGCAGAACTATCGCATTTTCAACGCCCCTCCCCCAAGTCCCTCCTCCCTACCTTTTATCTTAGCCTGCTGGACACACTTTCCTCATTCCTGAAGAAGGGATTATGCCCGAAACGTCGATTCTCCTGTTCCTTGGATGCTGCCTGACCTGCTGCACTTTTCCAGCAACACATTTTCAGCTCTGATCTCCAGCATCTGCAGTCCTCACTTTCTCCTCGAAGATTATAACCTACTGCGAATCCTCTTGCAAGGATGCCTTTCTTGAAGAAGCTCTCTTCCTCCCTCGACAAAGATTTCAGTGAGTCCCTCTCTCACTGCACATCCCAGGTCATCTCCTCTGCACAGAAGCTCTTCAGCCACGTTCTCAAACAGACTTGCTACCACAGCCACATCTCCTTCCTCGGCACCTGCCTACGGAACCGACTGATCATCCGCTGCACCCGATGTGGCCTCCTCTATATTGGGGAGACAGGCCGCCTACTTGCGGAACGTTTCAGAGAGCACCTCTGGGACACCCGGACCAACCAACCCAACCACCCCGTGGCTCAACACTTCAACTCCCCCTCCCACTCCACCAAGGACATGCAGGTCCTTGGACTCCTCCATCGCCAGACCATAGCAACACGACGGTTGGAGGAAGAGCGCCTCATCTTCCGCCTAGGAACCCTCCAACCACAAGAGATGAACTCGGATTTCTCCAGTTTCCTCATTTCCCCCCCCCCCCACCTTGTTTCAGTCAAATCCCTCGAACTCAGCACCGCCTTCCTAACCTGCAATCTTCTTCCTGACTTCTCTGCCCCCACCCCACTCTGGCCTATCACCCTCACCTTAACCTCCTTCCACCTATCGCATTTCCAACGCCCCTCCCCCAAGTCCCTCCTCCCTACCTTTTATCTTAGCCTGCTGGACACACTTTCCTCATTCCTGAAGAAGGGCTTATGCGCGAAACGTCGATTCTCCTGTTCCTTGGATGCTGCCTGACCTGCTGCTCTTTTCCAGCAACACATTTTCAGCTCAGCGAAGCCACATTAGATTTGGTACTAGGTAATGAGCCCGGCCAGGTGTTAGACTTGGAAGTAGGTGAGCACTTTGGTGATAGCAATCACAATTCTGTTATGTTTACTTTAGTGATAGAAAGGGATAGGTGTATACCACTAGGCAAGAGTTACAGCTGGGTGAAAGGCAATTGCGATGCGATTAGGCAAGATTTAGGAAGCATAGGATGGGGAAGGAAACTGCAGGGGATGGGCACATTAGAAATGTGGAGCTTATTCAAGGAAAAGCTCCTGTGTGTCCTAGATAAGTATATACCTGTCAGGCAGGGAGGAAGCTGTAGAGCGCGGGAGCCGTGGTTTACGAAGGAAATGGAATCTCTAGTCAAGAGGAAGAAGAAGGCTTATGTTAGGATGAGATGTGAAGGCTCAGTTAGGGCGCTTGAGGATTACAAGGTAGCCAGGAAAGACCTAAAGAGAGAGCTTTAGGAAACATGAGGTTGGCGGATAGGAGCAGGGTAAACCCTAAGGCTTTCTATAGATATTTAAGGAATAAAAGAATGACGAGAGTAAGATTAGGGCCAATCAAGGATAGTAGTGAGAAGTTGTGTGTGGAGTCAGAGGAGATAGGGGAAGTGCTACATGAATATTTTTCGACAGTTTTCACTCTAGAAAATGACAATGTTGTCGAGGAGAATACTGAGGTACAGGCCTACCTACCAGACTGGGGGTGATAGAGATTCACAAGGAATAGGTAGTAGAGATCCTGCAGAGTGTGAAAATAGATAAGTCCCCTGGGCCAGATGGGATTTATCCTAGGGTCCTCTGGGAAGCCAGGGAGGAGATTGCCGAGCCTTTGGCATTGATCTTTAAATCGTCATTGTCTACAGGAATAGTGCCAGAAGACTGAAGGATGGCAAATGTCGTTCCCCTGTTCAAGAAGGGGAGTAAAGACAACCCTGGTAATTATAGACCAGTGAGCCTTACTTCAGTTGTTAGTAAAGTGTTGGAAAAGGTTATAAGAGATAGGATTTATAACCATCTAGAAAAGAATAATTTGATTAGGGATAGTCAGCACGGTTTTGTGAAGGGTAGGTCGTGCCTCACAAACTTTATTGAGTTCTTTGAGAAGGTGACCAAACAGGTAGATGAGAGTAAACCGGTTGATGTGGTGTATATGGATTTCAGCAAGGCTTTCTATAAGGTTCCCGACAGTAGGCTATTGTACAAAATGCGGAGGAATGGAATTGTGGGAGATATAGCAGTTTGGATCAGTAATTAGTTTGCTGTAAGAAGACAGGGTGGTGGTTGATGGGAAATGTTCATCCTGGAGTCCAGTTACTAGTGGTGTACCGCAAGGGTCGGTGTTGGGTCCACTGCTGTTCATCATTTTTATAAATGACCTGGATGAGGGTGTAGAAGGGTAGGTTAGTAAATTTGCAGACGACACTAAGGTCGGTGGAGTTGTGGATAGTGACAAAGGATATTGTAGGTTACAGAGAGACATAGATAAGCTGCAGAGCTGGGCTGAGAGGTGGCAAATGGAGTTTAATGCGGACAAGTGTGAGGTGATTCACTTTGGTCGGAGTAACCGGAATGCAAAGTACTGGGCTAATGGTAAGATTCTTGGTAGTGTAAATGAGCTGAGAGGTCTCGGTGTCCAGGTACACAGATCTTTGAAAGTTGCCACCTAGGTTGACAGAGTTGTTAAGAAGGCATACAGTATTTTAGCTTTTATTAATAGAGGGATCGAGTTCCGGAACCAGGAGGTTATGCTGCAGCTGTACAAAACTCTGGTGCAGCCGCACTTGGAGTATTGTGTACAGTTCTGGTCACCGCATTATAGGAAGGATGTGGAAGCTTTGGAAAGGGTGGAGAGGAGATTTACTAGGATGTTGCCTGGTATGGAGGGAAGGTCTTACGAGGAAAGGCTGAGGGACTTGAGGCTGTTTTTGTTGGAGAGAAGAAGGTTGAGGGGTGGCTTAATAGAGACGTACAAGATAATCAGAGGGTTAGATAGGGTGGACAGGGAGAGCCTTTTGCTAAGTACAGTGACGGTAAGCACAAGGGGGATAGCTTTAAATTGAGGTGTGATAGATATAGGACAGATGTCAGAGGTAGTTTCTTTACGCAGAGAGTAGTAAGGGTATGGAATGCTTTGCCTGCAACGGTAGTAGATTTGCCAACTTTTAAGTACATTTAAGTTGTCATTGGACAAGCACATGGACGCACATGAATAGTGTAGGTTAGATGGGCTTCAGATTGGTATGATAGGTCGGTGCAACATCGAAGGCCAAAGGGCCTGTACTGTGCTGTAATGTTCTATGTTCTCTGTTCATACTCCTGTGTTGTAAATCTATCATTTAGCTTATCTGTAGATTGTATCATTCATTCAAGTTTGACAGCATAGAGTCATACATCATGGAAACAGACCCTTTGGTCCAGTCAGTCCATGCTGACCATAATCCCACTAAATCAGTCCCATCTACCTGCACTTGCCCCATATCCCTCCAATCATTTCTTATTGATATTCTTATCCAAATGTCTTTACAAGTTATAACTGTACCGATATCCACTACTTCCTCAGGACGTTCACTCCACACATGATGTAAACAATCTCTGTGTCTTTTTAAAATCTTCCTCCTCTCACCTTAAATATATGCCCCTAGTCTTGAAATCCCCACCTTAATGAAAAGACGCCTGCCATTCACCTTATCTGTAGCCCTCATGATTGTAGGTCACTCCTCATACTCCTACAATGTAGTGAAAGAAGTGCCAGCCTATCCAGCCTCTGCTCATAATCCAAACCTGCCATTCCTAAAAACATCCTGGTAAGTCTTTTCTAAACCTTCTCTAGCTTAATAAGTTCCTTCCTACAACAGAGTGACCAGAACTGGACATAGTATTCCAAAAGAGGTTTCACCAACGTCCTGCACAATTTCAATATGATATCTCAACTCTGAAACTCAAAGGTCTGAGCAATGAGGACCCCACTCTGTCTCCACAAGTTAAGGTAGTGTTGTGCCCATTTAGAATTTGGTTTTGATATGAGTACATGGTTAAAGAATTTTTAAAATGTTTTATAAAAACAAAAAGCAGAATTTAATTGAAAATTGAGAAAGTTGTGCACTGTTCAGGTTAGAGGCATGAAGGCGAGTAGGCAACAGAATTTTTAAAAATCTTGCTGTATATGTCTGTGGAATATTGTCAGTAGAGAATTTGCAATAAAAATATTTTAAACCATGACACATTATTGATCGAGTTGTCCAAAGATTTTGCAGTCGAGAAGAGAAACTTGCCAGCAGCTAAAGCCTGCGCTCTATCATATGCAGGTCAGAATTTCATCACCAGCAATGCAGGACAGCTCTCACTAAAAGCTGCGTTTCAAATTCAAACTGCAGCCACATTTTCTTTTTCATTCTTCCTTCTAATTTCTTCCCATCTTTTTACAAATATAGTAAGTTTTCAAACTCATATCTAACAGCCAGTGTACTAGGTTTATTTAATAATGTAGTGGAGGCACAGCCAATGCGTCTCCATTTTATATTCAAAGGTTAAAAGTATGCATATTAAGTGCAGGATATACTTTAATAAATATGCACAAACATCCCAACATCATATTCTGCACACAAGCTATATTTATATAATATGTACATGACTTGCTTAATCATGCATCATATTTATTTATACTTACTCAATTTGATAAGGCTGACATTTTCAGTTTTGAAAAGTGCCAAGTATGTTTTGAATTACTCTGCAAGGGTCATAGTGTCATAGAGTCATAGAGATGTAAAGCATGGAAACAGACCCTTCGGTCCAACCCGTCCATGCCGACCAGATATCCCAACCCAATCTAGTCCCACGTGCCAGCACCCGGCTCATATCCCTCCAAACCCTTCCTATTCAAAATGTTGCAATTGTACCAGCCTCCACCACTTCCTCTGGCAGCTCATTCCATACACATACCACCCGCTGAGTGAAAAAGTTGCCCCTTAAGTCTCTTTTATATCTTTCCCCTCTCACCCTAAACCTATGCCCTCTAGTTCTGGACTCCCCAACCCCAGGGAAAAGACTTTGCCTATCTACCCTATCCATGCCCCTCATCATTTTGTAAACTCTATAAGGTCACCCCTCAGCCTCCGACGCTCCAGGGAAAACAGCCCCAGCCTGTTCAGCCTCTCCCTATAGCTCAAATCCTCCAACCCTGGCAACATCCTTGTCAATCTTTTCTGAACCCTTTTGAGTTTCACAAAATATTTCCAATAGGAAGGAGATCAGAATTGCACGCAATATTCCAACAGTGGCTTAACCTATGTCCTGTACAGCCACAACATGACCTCCCAACTCCTGTACTCAATACTCTGACCAATAAAGGAAAGCATACAAACGCCTTCTTCACTATCCTATCTACCTGCGACTCCACTTTGAAGGAGCTATGAACCTGCACTCAAAGGTTTCTTTGTTCAGCAACACTCCCTAGGACCTTACCATTAAGTGTATAAGTCCTGCTAAGATTTGCTTTCCCAAAATGCAGCACCTCACATTTATCTGAATTTACTCCATCTGCCACTTCTCAGCCCATTGGCCCATCTGGTCAAGATCCTGTTGTAATCTGAGGTAACCCTTTGCCAGTCTTCCGGCACCTCACCTGTGACTATCGATGATACAAATATCTCAGCAAGAGGCCTAGCAATCACTTCTCGAGCTTCCCACAGAGTTCTCGGTACACCTGATCAGGTCCTGGGGATTTATCCACCTTTAACTGTTTCAAGACATCCAGCACTTCCTCCTCTGTAATCTGGACATTTTGCAAGATGTCACCATCTATTTCCCTGCAGTCTATATCTTCCATATCTTTTTCCACAGTAAATACTGATGCAAAATATTCATTTAATATCTCCCCCATTTTCTGCAGCTCCAGAGGTCAAATGCATCAAAAGTTAAGACTCAGGTGAAGCTAGCTGTTTCACACTGCTACATGCAGTGGGAACGTGTGCAGAACTTTGCATTAACCAGGATGCTGCTGTCAAGTCAAAATGACATTCTGCTTTCCCACAAATGAATAACATGGTTTATGAATTTCAGTGGAGAAAGTGAGCACTGCAGATGCTGGAGATCAGAGCTGAAAATGTGTTGCTGGAAAAGCGCAGCAGGTCAGGCAGCATCCAAGGAGCAGGAGAATCAACGTTTCAGGCATGAGCCTTTCTTCAGGAAGAAGGGCTCATGCCGAAACATCGATTCTCCTGCTCCTTGGATGCTGCCTGACCTGCTGCGCTTTTCCAGCAACACATTTTCAGTTATGAATTTCAGTGCCTACATGATATCAGGTATGTAATCAGTACATCCCAACAATAGATGGATCATATCAAACAACATGACCATTTTGCTGTGTGATGATACTATGTCTTTCAGAGGTGTATTTTGTCTTTTTTTTCTGAAGAGAGGTTTTCAGACAAAGGTGATGCACTGTCTATGTGGAGCCAATAAAATAAACAGCTTGTGAGCCCTTAGGGTTTTTTTTGTTTAATATTTGGAACAATAGAAGCAGCCAGAATGGGTAGGGCCAGTTCCCACAGAACCAGGATTTCTAGTTTCAGTAGCAGTTATTGATGGGGTCTTGATGAAGTGTTTGTTTTCCTCCCTTGGTTACAGCTAAAAGCTGGGCCTGCTTTTCCTGCTGCTGGATTTGCATGTGAGGCAATCTGTTTATTGAATTTGCCTTTGTTAAAGATGTATTAATGGATGCTACTATATTGGAGCAGTTATTGTTTAGTAGTAAAATAATCTATTAGTCTATTAAATTTTCCAAGAGGGTTCCAACTCAGCCAATTCTTTGCTTTATTTTTCTTTTGTTGTATTTTAACAATAGTATATGAATAAAGTGTATTTTGCTTCAAATCTGGTAGTTTTACAAATTGAATTGCATCTGGAACACCACACCTTACACTTACTTTTAAAACCAGAAAAGGTTAGGGTCGAGACTATGTTCTGAATATATTTTGAGGGGTTTGGTCTGGTCCATAACAGCTGTCTGCCACAGGCAGAGTACTGTACCAAAGAAGAGTCATTCATGACTCAACACATTTACTCTATTTCTCTATCCAGAGATGTTGCCTGACCTTCTGAGTTTCTCCAGCACGTTCTGTTGTTATGAAGCAGACTAATGATTATTCAAAGAGTTCATGATTGCAAAACCCAGGACATAATCTCTAATGTTTCATGTAATTCTGTAATTGGGGAGCAATTACTGAACAATTCTGTGTCAGGAATTACACGAAGAACCAATTTAGGGGAATTAGTTTAGATTGTAGTATGGCTGACTTACACTTGTTAGTGGTATATGTATTCACATACAGGCTCTGATTCTCTGCAGGCAAAAGTAATTTGTCCAGGCATTCAATGTTTTCAATTAAACAAATGTTTGGGCAACACTTTTCCCTGATGCATTCCCCATGGCATGTATCAACCACAGTTGACTTGTCTTTTTTGAATTTAAACAACTGCTTTGGGATGACTGTTCTGGGTACATTCACCATGGCAATGCCTTGACCTGTCAGAATTCCTTCAACAACCAATTCCTTTAACAACCTGTTTTCATGCAACATGAACTTTTGTTCCCATGAAATCTTTAATTTTTGTATCTGTTCTGAAGAGTGAAAGATAAATAGCTTCATTAATGTCTCTTCGAAGATTCAGAAGAGAAATAGCCAACTGGTTATAGGCATCTATTTTTACATTGAAATCCAAAAGCACACATTTCAGTTTTTTTGTGCATGATTGTGTTTCAGTGTTTCATACTCCCATGTCCTGGTCAAGCTTTTCCTGTAAGATGCAGCAATTCTCTACTATTGCATGAATATACATGAAGTGAGGACATATGAAGTATAGAAGCAGTTGTATTCTCTGGCTATTTTGACCTAGGTTACAATTATTTCTGCATAATCCAACAACAATTTATACTTACTGCTTTTCATTGTTTTCTTTTCTGTTTCTCTTATATTCTTGGTGTGATGTCACTCTCTCCAAAACAAGTGCAAAACACAATTCTAGTTCTATCTGTTTGACAAGCTTCTAATGAATCAAGTTAAAGTAAATTTTATTGCGTGGGCTTTTTAAATGATCCCGTGATTTTGGAAGTGCTAACAAAGTGTAAGCTTATGAAATAGGAGCAGGATGAGATCATAGAGCTCCAGAAGCTTGCTCAATCATTTAATCATGATGAAGCTTTGACCTCAATTCCACTTTCCATCCTGATCCCCATATTCATTACAGTTCAAATGTCTATCAATCACAGCCTAGAAATCTACCAATGGCTAAGTAGCCATAGCTCTTTGGTATATAGAATTCTACAGGTTTACAATATCCCAAGTGAAGGGACTTCTTCTGATCTTAGCCCTAAATGAACCCACTCCTTATCCTGGGACTGCCCTCTATGTTCTTAACTCTCCAGTCAGGGCAATCAGCTGCTCAGCATCCATCCTTTAAAATCTTCTCAGAATCTTATATCTCAAGGAGATCAACTCTCATTTTTTAAAGAAGATCTACCCATATAAACCCATTTGACTCGATCTTTCCTCTTCCCTTTACCCCAGGTTTCATAAGCATGTTGGGGTGTATGGAATTTGATTTGAGATAGAATACTGAGAATAGAGTTTTGAAATTTGAGACTATCCAAGGAAATGTTGGAATAGACAATCCTAGAGGTTACATTGCCATGGCTGTGGAATTCGGCAGTGGATGACTTGAGGTAAGTAGACAACATTAAGTAGCTGGAATTAGACAATCTTTGTAATATAGCAGCTGTGCAGTGAAATCTCAACTTAGAGTCACATAAATACTAAGGTTGCCTGGTTCAGCCTCAGACAGATGCCAGGAAAAAGGAATGAAGTCAATGCCTAGAGAATGGAGTTGGTGGCAGGGGTCACTTAAGTAGTTCAGGCTCAATTAATTTTTTAACATTTTCAGGCATGTCTCTTGTGCTAACAATTGTGACACCCACTTATTCATTAGTGTGACTGCACATTGAGTAATGTAGGCGCCTTGAGATGTCAAGATGCCCTTTCTTTAAATTATGGCTGTGTGTCATTATTCAAAACTGATATTATGGCCAGTCTGGAAATATATTTATCAATGCTGATATTTAAAAAATGCCTAGAACAACAAGATTAATGGATGAAATTAGGGTTTCAATTATTTATTTTCAGAAACAAATGTCATAAAAAAATTTTGACAGTAATTTGTCGAAAAATTCTGTTTCAGTGTGCAAAGGCTAATTGAATCAAACAAAAAGGATACTCCAGTTGAAGCAGCATCTCCATGGAATTGCCTATTGATTTATGACAATCTGTCTCAAACAATTATGTTTTTCCTTGGCAATTTGTTAAGTATTGTCACATTCTTAAAGACACTCTAAATCATTTCAAACACAAAGCAACTTGCTATATCCTTGAGTGGTTACAAAGTTTAGAAGTAATGAATGTGGATTTTTTTCCAAATTTTACCAGTTTTGAGGCAGTCATTGGAGTAAAATAGGTTCTAGGAGGTTAAGTTCAAATAAAGTAAGATTCAGTGAAAAGTGAAAAATCACAAAAAAGGAGTACTTGTATTATCTTCTAAGTTAAGTCTATTGTTGAGGCAATACAATATGAATTGTATTTTATATGTGGCTGTTGCAGTGTGATATTTTGCAAGTTTATAAATATATAAAATAACTTAAAAGACGTATTTACATAAACACGTGCAGAGAAAACATTCAAATGCATTTTCTTGTTTCTAAAATCTCTGTGTCCATTACTTATAATTGAAATGATTGCGTTTCAGGATTTTGTGTCCCATTTTTGCAGCAAAACTGAAGGTATCTAAGGTTGTCGAATGACTTTTCACTGAATTTTGCTTTATAGGTATTGTAAAGGTCGCGATATTTGTGGTCGGCGGAAAAGCAATGACACCATTGACCTGAAAGAGAAAGCTGCCGACAAAGGTTTACTTAGCTAGGCTAGGTGACCACCATAAGTCAACTGTCAGAAAACCCAAACTGATGTCCTTTAGGGAAGGAATGTGCTCCCTTTATCCGATGGTTACATGTAACTCCAGACCCACCGTGACAGGGCTGAATCTTTGAAGTCACTCTGTTTAAGGGTAATTAGGGCTGGGCAAAAAAAACGCTGATTCTGCCAGCACCGCCCACTTCCATTAATCGAACGAAGCAATTTAAACTATGGTGCTGCAGGAGAGACTTACAGATCGGGGTAAGTGTGGAATAAACACTGTCCGTGTGGATTAAATGTTGTTCACACAGAGTGTGCAGTGTAGATTAGTGAGAGCTCAGCCTCAGCATTTCTCCTGTGGATATATCAGTTCATGCGCTGACAGCCTGACCAAGCTGGGAAATGGACATGACACTAACTGGCTTCTGTGATTACACCGGAATAAACACCCCCATGTTACTTGGAAACTGTTGACTTGTTCTGTTGTGCAACCCACGAGGACTGGACACCAGTTGATTCCCGAGGACTTTCTGAGTGGAATTTTCCAGCCGTGGGGAGACTGCGAAGTGAATTTGTCAGCAAGTGGTGACTGTAGACCTCACCCTTTGTACCGAGCTCAGGCGCCCCGAGTGCTCGAACCATTTGAATGTGTTACTCTTCCTCGACCACGTCAGTTTATGAGCCAGTGATAAGAATGTGACAAAGCACGGACAGAGAGAGAGAGAGAGAGCAGCAACATCACCTTGCAAACTCCACAGCCTCCTCTATTACCTCGTCGGAGATGGAGGAAGAAGACTTGGACGCTACAGTTTATTAGGTTTGTTCAGGTCAAATAAGAACTTCGGGAGTCTGCTCGTTAGAGCTGATTTGCACTTTATTTTGACGTTATCTTGAATTGATTATTTTTCCCCCTTCTGATTTTTATGTTTACAGATAGTAACAGGGTAAAACTGGTTTCTAAAGAAAAGTGAAATGATGTGACAGTTGTGAACCAGAAATGCAAACAAAAGCAAGTGAAAGATGGAACCGACCACAGGGATGTTTGAAACGGACCCCCAGAAATAACGGAGTGAATTTAATGATGGTCAGACCGAGTTGATGATCATTTCCTCGCCACCGTCACCGAGACAAGGTCTCGACCAAAGGCTCTCCCTCGCACTGCTCCGTCGGCAGGTTTCCTCCGGGGATCGGACCGGGGCTGGGTTGCTGCACTGAGCACTAACCGGCCGGCTGATCAGCTCAGGGAGGCAGCGCTGGGGTGGGACTGGCCTGTGTGCTGGGGGCTCTCTCCCGGCCCCTGGAGGCTGAGGAACCAGCTACTACTCCTCTGGAAGATAGTGAGGGAGAGGGAGGGAAACGTTCCTCGGAGGGTGAGCTCCACACATTTCTGCGCTGACGGTAACTGACCTCGGTGGGGGGACCATGAATGTGACTCCATTCAGTTTAGAATTACTTGGAGGGTTTCCCAGGAACTTCTCCCTATTCCCTCCCAGTAGCAACCAGAGCTTTTGGGAGACTGTCCATTTAAACATCAACCTGCTGTTCTCGGGTTATGAACCCACCACCATTGTCTTGGGGGTGATCTACACTCTGTCCTTCATCACTGGGTTAGTGGGCAATGTCATGGCTTTGAGGGCGTTGACCAGGAAGCGGAGAAACCGACTGGCCGGCGCCGCCGCTACCCGCAGTCTGCTGGTCAACCTGGCGACCTGTGATATGATGGTGGTGTGTATCTGCATGCCCGTGACTCTGGGTCATCAGGTCTACAACGCCTGGGTGTTTGGGGACTTCATGTGCAGGGCCGTTCCATTTGTCCAGGCGGTTGCAGTCTCCGCCAGCGTCTTAAGCCTGGCGGTGATAAGCCTGAACCGTTACTACAGTGTGCACAGCCCCCTGCACGCCAGGGCGTTCTTCACCTGGAGAAGGATCTGCTACATGATCGCCGGGGTCTGGCTTCTATCGTCCGGCCTCTGCATGCCTCTCATCTTCATGAATCAGACCGAAGAGCTGGTGCTGCTGGACGGCAGGCTGACCATCCCGGTGTGCACAGAGAGCTGGTCCTCGCTGACGCTCAGGCAGGGCTATAACTTCCTGCTGTTCTGCGCTCTCTATGGCTTCCCGGTGCTCTTCAACCTCCTCATCTGCTTCCTGACCGCCCGGCGTCTCTGGAGTAACCAGGACCGATTCCAGGAGGGGAACAAGAGGCAGCTGGTAGGCAGCAGCTCCCGTCTGAAGACCCGCAAGAAGATTGTCAAGATGGTAGTGGCCCTGGTTCTCCTCTTCACCTTGTCCTGGCTGCCCTTCTACGTGATTGACATCTGGATTGACTTCAGCGTTCCCAATGCCCAGCCAGACGGTGCCCACCAGGACTGGGTCCTTCACGTCAGGTCCTTTGCCCAGTGGTTAGGTCTCACCAACTCCAGCCTCAACCCGCTGTGCTACTGCTTCATGGGCAACCTCTGCAGGTCTGTGAAGAGGATCAAGAAAAGCTACAGGGAGCGAATCTCTTCCGCCCTCAACCTGAACGTGTCTCAGACTCCATCCAACTCCTCGATGCTGCTGGGTTACCGAGCTGCCAATGACATCCCCAAAACTGACTTCACCAACTGGACAGGAGGCCCAACCCTCACCAAAGGCGAAAGTGGATCTTCTGGAACTATTTGCGAGACAGCCTTCGAATGAGCCCTGGAAACCTTTAACTGTAGTGAACTTGTTCAGACATGAGATACTCCAGTGCTCTTTACCAGACCCACTTTATCCCGAGTTTGCACTCCGTCAAGTAATCAGGAGTATGATTTCTGTGAAGTTGTTTCGGTCCCTGCTCCTACACACACACACACACAAAAACTTACCTCTTCCTGCAATTTTCCTTTGAAACGGGCGGGAGCGCTATTGATGGGTCAATATTCAGTCCCGGGGTTATTCCTGCCTCGTTCAGGAGTCGGCGTGCATCATGTATCATAAGCCCTCAGATCAAAAGAGAAGTGAGATCCAAGGACAAGTGCCCCTCCCTGCGATGCGAAGGGTATGATTCTATGACTCTATGATTAAGACTGAACCAGCTGCCACCTCAAGGAAAATCGCCACCTATTAAATATAGGCAGATGGTAAAATGAAATTACAGCATTGTAATGGACGGAGAAAATATGGAGTGTAGATAATCATTGAAAATAAAAGAAGTAATAACATTCTGATTAAGTCACTCGGGCATAGCCCCAAGGTGTTGCTTTCTGACTTTGCATGATACAATAGTCTTCCAGGTTTACTATTCGGAGCTTTGGATATTTTATAGCATTAAACAGTAACACGATAATAGTGTTGAGGTTCTGGAGAAAGGCTCTCTTGTTGAACAGAACACAAATAGATTTAGTTAAAAATCACACCACACCAGGTTATAGTCCAACAGGTTTGTTTGGAGGCACTAGCTTTCCAAACGCTGCTTCTTCATCAATGGTTGATTATGAGCTTCCTAGTGCTTCCAAATAAACATGTTGGACTATAACCTGATGTTGTGTGATTTTTAATTTTGTCCACCCCAGTCCAACACCGGCTCCTCCAAATCACCAGTCGATTTAGCATTGGAATAGGTCTGGGTCCTCACACAAATACAGACTCGCAAGGGACAGAAATCTGATGTGCAGTTTCATTCCACTTGTGCCAGCCCCTCTGCACCAGGGCTGCTGAATAAAATGAAAATGAATTGAAATACATCACAAGGCAACTTGAAAGCATTGCTAAAGGCCATTGCTAAAGTCTCGGATATGGGGATTAAATATACTTAATCCATTACGTCAAAGAAATCAATGTGAATCTTTTTTTGTGAAAATGTTTTGTTTACATCCGTTTATTTGATAATTGTAAAATGTCCATGTTTTGTAATTATGTTGGTGACTGTCACTGAATTAACATAAACTAAGTTGATACTAATTGTCAGCCATTTTGTCCCTATTTTTAATTCTTCTCAAAAAAGTTCATTCGACCTAATGTCAGCACTGCCCCACTAGAGCACACCAGGATCATCATATGTAAAACTTGCATCATACCTCTGGATTTAGTTTCATTTTAATGTTATCCCTCAGTTATATGTTATTTTCTGGAGGTTTGGTCCTTTTTCCCTACCAGACACAATCCCCTTAATGAAGGGATTCATCAGTTATATTGGCACAGGCTAACTCAGCAATTGGTTTCTCCAGTGACTGACTGTGCTAATTCATAGAAGATCCATTTCTGATCATTCTATTGCACAATGATTTAGTACAGTATTGTATTCTTTCCTTATGTCCTTCTAAAAAGTTTCTTAGCTCTTCAAATCAGCATGTAACTTATTTCCATAGACCGTTATTTTCCATTTATGGTTTCTGCATTTTTCTTTGAGTCTTTTGTTATTTTTTGTGTCAATTTTCTCTTTTCTTCTCCTCTCCCTGTGGTATTGATGTCCTGCTGCCACCACTGCTTTTCTAAGATGTCACTGTTAATGTGTGATTCTGGTCAGGAAGCAGTTTGACCAAGTGGGAGGGATAATAGCTGGTCTCAAATTGAAGTCATATCCCTAACTGAACTTTCATTTCCTAAACCAATAAGCCAGCTATAAGACTCTCAACACTGTCGCTATGGATATTAACGGGTAGCACAGATAGAGCATCAAACCTGGGATCTTTCTGGTCATTAATTTTAACATTAGTATAAAACACATGGTTTTAAATAAGAAATATATGATTTTTGTCTTAACAGATGTTTACCTTTTCTCACTATTTTTCTTCTGAAATGGTGATCCCTCAAACTAATCTTCTTAGGTAATATTGGCCTGCTAATACCACATCATTCTTCACACATCAGTAAATATCTGTAGCTCTTGGCTATGCAAGATATCAAACAACCTTCATTTTGGCTTTAAAATCCCACTTCTTTTAGTTACACATAAAAAAAATCATATGTCAATATAGTCACAATTTCATTTAGTCATTTGATTATAAATCTCACTTGTAACATTCCTGCAAAGTTAACAATCACAGCTGAGCAAATGTTTATCATAAATAATAGTACTTGGTACTGTCTCATAGATATGTATCAGTGTATATAGAATTATATTGAGCTACCTTGCTAGGAAAAAGTTATTAACTAAAAATTAAAGCTTGATTTTTTCTGCACTATCATCAGTAGACACTTCAGAGTAGAATGGTCAACAGCATCTAGCAAACATGTATGCATTGTCCACTGTGGAAATTTGAATGTTGTTGTCAGTAATATTCTGCTACACCACAGCAGGTACAGGCATAGTCTTTGTGAATAGACTTTATACAGAGATCACTGCAGTTTATTGACTGTGGCTAATTATCCACTATTATTTGTCAAAAGTCAGATAGAAAAGTTAGGCATGGACAATCAGAAGCCTAGCTTTCAATTGTGTATTATGAACTACTAATCAAGAACCAAGTCTCTGGATCTGGTTAAAAAAAAAGGTAACTTTACAAATCTCATTCCCTCAGAAAAAAAATGCTACAGAGCTTTTTAGATCAAAATAATTGAAATAATATTTTTTTGTTTTCCACTTTTATGTTTCTCCAATAATATTGCGTGCATGTTCTATTTTTATTTATTCTATACAAAATTTAATTATAGCTTTTATTTCCTGTTTCTTATATTTCCTGTTTTTTTTTAAACTTTCTGCTTTGTAACCTGTATATTTCAATGAAAAAGCTTCCCCACTGCTTGTTCTAATTACAGATACCATAGATTCCCTGTAGAGGGTGCCAGATCATATAGATATTCGAAAACCAGAAACTGCGGCTGACAACCTATGAGATGTCTCTGGACAACTGTGCACAACTTTAATTGTAAAAGCTGCCATAGAGTCATGGAGTTGTACAGCACAGAAACAGACCCTTCAGTCCAACTCGTCCTTGCTGACCAGATATCCTAAATTAATCTCGTCCCATTTGTCAGTACCCGGCCCACATCCCTCTAAGTCTGTCCTATTCATGTTCTGTGGGAAAAGATTTGCTAACCCATGATAGGCCCACAAAAGCAAATTGGCCAAATTGTACCAGGACACCCAGAATTCCCGAGCAGCTCACGAACTGGGGCAGATAATACGCAGACAATAGAATACACTTTCAAACTCCCATGGACATGACAGAGGCTCACAACCCAGCAGCAGCAAAGCCACACAAAGAGTGGGACAGACAGATAGGCACCACAGGACAATGGAAGCACCTCACCCCTCCAGAAAAGACTTTAACACCTACCTGGGAAGATGAATGGAACCATGATGCTGTCAGGATGTTGCATTGTGTGAAGGAACAGGACATTCATCTGATAAACTGTTTTCCAATTAGGACCCTTGCAACTAAATTACTCAATTTTCAGAAACATTGTATTTTCCCATCTCTTAATCAGTGTCATTGTGCAGTATTACTATAAAACTGGTTAAAAATCACACAATACCAGACTATAGTCCAACAGGTTTAATTGGAAGCACATTAGCTTTCGGAGCGACGCTCCTTCATCAGTGACAGTGAAGGGCTCAATCCTAACACAGAATTTATAGCAAAAATTTACAGTGTGATGTAACTGAAATTATACATTGAAAAATTAATTGTCTGTTAAGCCTTTCATCTGTTAGAATACAGTGATAGTTTCACTTCTTTCATTCTAATTAAATTAGAATCAATCTAAACATCATGGCATAGACAGAGAACAAAGGGGACCAACACCTTCAACATATTGTCTAGCTATCACCATTGTTAACAGCTAACCCGAGAATGCAACTTTTTAAAAAAATGTTTTGTGATTTACACATGAAAGAAGTGAAACTATCACTGTATTCTAACAGATGAAAGGTTTAACAGACAATCAATTTTTCAATGTATAATTTCAGTTACATCACACTGTAACTTTTTGCTATAAATTCTGTGTGTTAGGATTGAGCCCTCCACTGTCACTGATGAAGGAGCGTTGCTCCGAAAGCTAGTCTGCTTCCAATTAAACCTGTTGGACTATAACCTGGTGTTGTGTGATTTTTAACTTTGTACACCCCAGTCCAACACCAGCATCCCCAAATTATAAAACTGGTCTCATCCCCAGATCTGGGAGGAGAAATCATTCTCTGTGCAGGCTGTCAGTTCTGTGTCAGCTAGTCTGTTTACTCCTCCAGTGATATCACTTGCAATAAACTGTTTGTCAATTTCACTTCGAGCTGTGTTTTGTGACCTCTAACCTAATGGGCAAATTTCTCCGACATGTACCCATCCAGATCTCTTTTAAATATTGGCGGCACGGTGGCACAGTGGTTAGCACTGCTGCCTCACAGCGCCAGAGACCCGGGTTCATTTCCCGCCTCAGGCGACTCTCTGTGTGGAGTTTGCACCTTCTCCCCATGTCTGTGTGGGTTTCCTCCGGGTGCTCCGGTTTCCTCCCACAGTCCAAAGATGTGCAGGTCAGGTGAATTGGCCATGGGAATTTGCCCGTAGTGTTAGGTAAGGGGTAAATGTAGGGGTATGGGTGGGTTGCGCTTTGGCGGGGCGGTGTGGACTTGTTGGGCCGAAGGGCCTGTTTCCACACTGTAAGTAATCTAATCTAATCTAAAACATTAAGTCTAATTGAGCATTTACTCTAGATAAACCAGTTGAGTCAAATGCCCTGCGTTTCTCATGGTTTTCAATGCAATTTTTTAAAAATAAAAAAGTGAGGAGGGCGGTCAGTCGCTGGTGTGCGTCCGCACCCAGGTCGCGACGTTCCGCCTTCAGACCTTGCAGCGATACCTTTACGTCGAGCCTCCTCCTAGGTGGTGAGCCCTGGCGAAGTATTTTTTCCACCAGGTGCATAACCTCAACTACGACACGCAGCTCCTGTTCGTCGACCGTGACGGTTTGGAGGTCGCCCTCAAGACGCTGCCTGTCTTTTACCAGGACCTGATCACTGTCTGGAACATGGTCGAATCGCGTCGCGCCTACCCTCCGGCTGGAGTAGCGGCTGTCGTCAGGAAGCCGTTGCTCAGGAATCCGCACCACCATACTCGCGGGTTCGAGTGGCTGTGGGAGGGGAGGGCCGTGGCAGCGAGGGTGACCAGGGTCGGGGACGTGCTGGGTGCCAGGGGCCTGGGCTGGACGCTGCCGCAGGACATAGCGAGCAGGGCAGCGGTAGACGTCCGGTACGTGGCCACCGCCATCCGATGCCTTAAAACGGCGGTGTTCGGACCCGACGTAGTGCACCAGTTGGAGGACGCCCAGGTGTGTGGTGGGATCCCGTCCGCACTCACCCCAGCCCGGACGGAATTTCACATTGGCCCAAGGTTCCGTACTTCCCGCGGGAGCCTGTGCCCCACAACCTGAGCCGCCTCCGAAATTTTAATTTTGTTTCATTTAAGGAGGTGAAAAGAAGGGCCCTGTATAGACTGCTGCTGCACACCGTCCACCTCTTCTCCCTCATCCACCGTCTGGACACGCCTTGGCGTGCCCATTTGCCACCGGGTGGTGGGGATCCCCAAGTGGAGGGCTCTCTACGCGGGAGTCCTCCCCCTTTCTCTCGGGGATCTGGGGTGGAGGGTGCTGCACGCAGCAGTCCCCTGCAACCGCAGATTGCGGTGGTTCACGGACTCCCAGCCCAACTGCTTGTTCTGTGGCGCTGTGGAGTCCGTGAACCATGTATATATTGGGTGAGGGCGTTTGCACTCCCTTTTTGATTTTCTTAAAAACCTTCTCCTCTGTTTTTGGCTGCACTTCAGTCCCACGCTCCTGATCTTTGGGCACCCGGTAGGGAGGAAGGAGGGCAGGTCTGAAGACCTCCTCGTGGGTCTGCTCCTGGGCCTGGCCAAACTGGCCATCAACAGGTCCAGGCAGCGGGCCGTGGAGGGGGTCGTTAGGGCCGACTGCCTGCCCCTCTTCCGCGGTTACGTTAGAGCCCAGGTGTCCTTGGAGAAGGAGCACGCGGTGTCGACCAACACCCTGGAGTTGTTCAGGGAGAGGTGGGCGCCGCAGGGAGTGGAGTGCATCATTTCTCCCTCCAACTCTATTTTGATTTAGTCCCTACCCTCCCCTTCACTGTTTTGATCACACAGCACTGCCCTTTGATGTGAAGGGCAGTGTTTGTCACTGGCCATCCGGGTGTTTTCCTATCTTCCTGGTGGTGGAATTTGAATAAAGATTCGTGCACTTTGTGTCTTTCACTGTGTCTAAAAAAAAGAAAAAAAAACAAAGGGGGCCAACACCTTCAACATATTGTCTAGCTATCACCATTGTTAACAGCTAACCCGAGAATGCAACTTTTTAAAAAAAGGTTTTGTGATTTACACATGAAAGAAGTGAAACTATCACTGTATTCTAACAGATGAAAGGCTTAACAGACAATCAATTTTTCAATGTATAATTTCAGTTACATCACACTGTAACTTTTTGCTATAAATTCTGTGTGTTAGGATTGAGCCCTCCACTGTCACTGATGAAGGAGCATTACTCCGAAAGCTAGTCTGCTTCCAATTAAACCTGTTGGACTATAACCTGGTGTTGTGTGATTTTTAACTTTGTACACCCCAGTCCAACACCAGCATCCCCAAATTATAAAACTGGTCTCATCCCCAGATCTGGGAGGAGAAATCATTCTCTGTGCAGGCTGTCAGTTCTGTGTCAGCTAGTCTGTTTACTCCTCCAGTGATATCACTTGCAATAAACTGTTTGTCAATTTCACTTCGAGCTGTGTTTTGTGACCTCTAACCTATTGGGCAAATTTCTCCGACATGTACCCATCCAGATCTCTTTTAAATATTGGCGGCACGGTGGCACAGTGGTTAGCACTGCTGCCTCACAGCGCCTGAGACCCGGGTTCAATTCCCACCTCAGGCGACTCTCTGTGTGGAGTTTGCACGTTCTCCCCGTGTCTGCGTGGGTTTCCTCCGGGTGCTCCGGTTTCCTCCCACAGTCACAAAAGATGTGCAGGTCAGGTGAATTGGCCATGCTAAATTGCCCGTAGTGTTAGGTAAGGGGTAAATCGGTGGGTTGGTGTGGACTTGTTGGGCTGAAGGGCCTGTTTCCACGCTGTAATGTAATCTAATCTAATCTAATTGTAACTCTACCAGCCTCCATCACTTCGTCCGGCAGCTCCTTCCACACAAGCACCACCCTCTGCATGAAAAAAATTGTCCCTTAGATCCCTTCTATATCTTTCCCCTCTCACCTTAAACCTTTGCCCTCTAGTTTTGGACTCTCCCTCCCTGGGAAGGTCACCTTGGCTATTCACCCTATCCATGCCTGTCATGATTTTATAAACGTACATAAGGCCTCTGGTGTTCCAGGATAAATAGCCCCAATCTATTCCCCCTCTCCCTGTAGCTCAAACTGTCCAACCCTGGCAACATCATTCTGAAACAAATCTGAACCCTTTCAAGTTTACCAACATCTTTCCTATAGCAGGGAGACCAGAAATGAATGCAGTATTCCAAAAGTGGCCTGACCAATGTCCAGTGCAGCTGCAATATGACCTCCCAACCCTGATACTCAATGCACTAACAACAAGAGGCCAGTGAACTAAATGCCTTCTTTACTACCCTGTCCAACTTCAAGGAGCTATAACACCTACACCCCAATGTCTCTTTGTTTAGCAACACTCTCCAGGACCTTTCCATTAAGTGTATAAGTCCTGCCCCTGATTTGCCTTACCAAAATCCAACACCTCACGTTTATTTAAATTAAACTCCATCTGCCACTCCTCAGCTCATCTGATTAAGATTCTGTTGTACTTTGAGGTAATCTTTATTATCCACTATACCATTAATTCTGGTGTCATCTGCAAACTTATTAACTATTCTTCCTATATTCACATGCAAATCATTTATACAAATATCAAAAAGCAGTGGACCAAGAACCAATCCTTGCAGCAAACCACTGGTCACAGGCAAGAGAAACAAAACCTTACTCATTCTGTTACCTGCAGTTTATGATTAAGCCCATGGGCCGTCAGTGTGGTCGGGGGGCAACGATAACCGCTCCTCAGGCCTGGGTATCCTGTTGCGGGGAGGCAACTTCACCATCTCCGAGGTTAAGGAGGTGGTGGGCGGGTGCTTCCTCGTTGCTGATGTTACCTACAGAAATGCTCCCGTGAGACTAATCAACGTGTACACCCCAGCGGGTAAGAGTGAACGGTTGGCCGTTCTGCAACAGCTTCCACTGTTGCTGGCTACGTCCAGGCCGGTCATTCTGGCCGGAGACTTCAACTGTATCATTGATGCAGATGGACGATCCGGTGGGGGGGACAGTAAACTGGACGTCACGTCCAGAGTCCAGAGCCCTGATGGAAACGGTCAAAGATGCCAAGCTGCACGACGTCTTCAGCACCCCTGCAGACGGAGCGCAGCATAGATACACCTGGTCATGGCCAGACGGGTCTATCCGCTCAAGGATAGATTACCTGTTTGTGTCCCGAACGCTCTCGGTCAGAACCACTGACGTCAAGCTGGTGTTCTTCTCTGACCACTGCCTCCTGCTGGCTGACTGTCACCTACAGGATGAGCAGCGGGCTGGTAAGGGAACGTGGAAACTGAACACTAAGCTGTTGACCCCGGGAAACATTGAGGAGCTCAAGAGGGATTACGCAGGTTGGAGAACCGTGAAGCTCCTCTTTGAGTCTCCAGCGGACTGGTGGGAAACAGTAAAAGGGAACATCAAGAGGTTCTTCATCCTCAAAGGTGTTCAGGAGGCGAGAGAGAGGCAGGGAAAACTGTCCCAGCTCCAGGAAAGTATGCACAACTTGCTCCTGTTGCAGACGATGGGGGTGGATGTCACGGAGGACCTCTAGGAGGTGAAGGGCCAGCAGGCCTCGCTCTTTGCCGCGGAGGCCTCCAAGATAATCTTCCGGTCCAGGGTCCGCTCGGTGGAGCAGGACGAGACGTGCTCACGTTTCTTCTCCCAGAAGGTGCACAAAGAGAGCTCCGTGCTCAGCAGCCTGAAGGAAGAAGATGGCTCGGTAACGTCATCTCAGGCTGACATCATGAGGATCAGTAAATCCTTCTATGCCAGTCTAGATGACTCGAAGCCAACTGACAGTGCGGCCTCCCAGTCATTCCTGTCCTCTATCATGGAGGTCCTAGACGACGGAACACGTGAGAGGCTGGACCAGCCGCTATCTCTGGACGAGCTGACCAAGGCCCTCGAGTCCTTCGAAAAGAATAAAACTCCCGGAAGCGACGGCTTACCGGTCGAGCTCTATTCCGCTCTGTGGGACTTGATTGGCCAGGACCTGCTGGAGGTGTATGTCAGTATGCTTCAGGCAAGTACCATGAGTGAATCCATGAGGAAAGGCATCATCACCCTCATCTACAAGTGGAAGGGGGAGAGGGAGGAAATTAGAAATTGGAGACCAATCTCACTGTTAAACACAGACTACAAAATCTTGTCAAAGGTCATCGCCAACCAGGTCAGGTCTGCTCTGGGATCGGTGATTCACCCTGACCAAACCTGTGCTGTACCGGGCAGGAAGATCGCTGAGAGTCTCGCACTCCTCAGAGATACGATCGCCTACTTGCAGGACAGGGGGGTGGACACCTGCCTCATCAGCCTGGACCAGGAGAAAGCCTTTAACAGGATATCGCATACATATATGAGGGATGTCCTCTCCAAAATGGGCTTCGGGGAGGGAATCGGTAATTGGATCAGACTGCTCTACACCAACATTGGTCAGTGCAGTCTCAATCAATGGGTGGGAATCAGATAGCTTCCCAGTCAGATCTGGAGTCAGGCAGGGCTGCCCTCTCTCTCCTGCCTTGTTTGTGTGCTGCAAAGAGCCATTTGCCGAGTCCATCAGGGAGGATGCGAGCCTGAGAGGGGTGACTATTCCTGGCAGCAGGGGCCTGCAGGTTAAGGCCTCTCTGTACATTGATGACATCGCCGTTTTCTGCTCGGATCCGCTGTCCATGCACAGACTCATGTGCATCTGTGGCCAGTTCAAACTGGCCTCGGGGGCCAAGGTAAACCGAGACAAGAGCGAAACCATGCTCTTCGGGAACTGGGCCGACCAATCCTCGATCCCCTTCACCGTCAGGACCGACCACCTGAAGGTGCTGGGTATTTGGTTCAGGGGGGCTAGGGTGTGCTCCAAGACCTGGGAGGAGCGGATCAGGAAGGTGAGACAGAAACTAGACAGATGGGCGCAACGGTCGCTCTCCATCGCGGGAAAAAACCTGGTCATCAGGTGTGAGGTACTCTCAGTATTGTTATATGTGGCACAGGTCTGGCCTATCCCCAGAACCTGTGCTGCCGCAGTCACCCAGGCCATCTTCCACTTCATGTGGAGATCAAAGATGGACCAGGTCCGAAGAGACACAATGTACAAAGCAATGGAGGAAAAAACACACCCAATGCCACCCTCACCCTGATGGCCACCTTTGTGTGTGGCTGCATCAAGCTGTGCGTGGATCCCCGGTACGCAAACACCAAGTGTCCCCGGTGTTGCGAAGGATGGGCCTGGCCTCGCTGCCGCGGAATGCTCCGAATAGTTGGACTGTTCCGTACCACCTGTCCTTCGTGGAGAAATTTATGAAGAAAAAGACCTTTGACCACAAGTCCATCAGAAAGTGGTCAGCATGTAGTGTCCTTGAGACCCTTCGGGAAAAGGAGAGGGCGGATCCTGTTGAGCGGTTCCCTGAGCAGACTGTCAAAGCCATTTGGCAGAATGCCTCATCGCCAGAACTTTCCAACAAGCACCAAGACATGGCTTGGCTGGTGGTGAGAAGGGCTCTGCCTGTGAGATCCTTTATGCACGCCCGGACTCTCAGCTGCACCGCACGCTGCCCTCGAAGCGACTGCGGGGGGGACGAGACTGTCACACACTTCCTTCTGGAATGTGCCTATGCAGAGGAAGTCTGGAGAGGAATGCAGTGATGTTTGTCGAGGTCCGTCCCGAGCAGCGCTGTGACGCGGGACTCCGTGCTCTACGGCCTGTTCCCCGGGCCGCACACCGAGACGAACATCAACTGTGCCTGGAGGATCATCGATTCGGTGAAGGACGCTCTCTGGGCGGTCCGAAACCTGCTGATCTTCCAGCTGAAGGAGTTGACCCCGACTGAGTGTTGCAGACTGGCACATTCCAAGGTCCAGGACTACGTGTTGAGGGACGCGCTGAAGCTTGGGGCAGCTGCCGCCAAGGCGCGGTGGGGAAAGATCACCGTGTAACGTCTGCCTGCCTAAGGAGGACAGGGGGCCCACGCAGTCATTTGGGCTCTGCTGGCGCCTCAGCTGAATGTAATCGCACCAACCTGTAAATAGGAATGATTACTCTGTTTCGATACGCAGAGAAATGGAATGTTTACATATGTATGGCATGTCCAGTTGTATAGATCAAAGTATTTATGAATAAAGTATATTTTTGAAATATAAAAAAAATTATGATTAAATTTCATATGTTCATGTCCAACTTCAGGTTGATTTCTCATTGTTGAAGTTTTAGTTTGTTTTATTTGTTGCTGTTAAGAAGTTCTCAAATGTTTGCAGTCAGCAAACATGCAATTTTAATTAGCAGATTGAATGGAAATTACAGTTGACTGCCAAAAAACTTACAGAACCTGTACATTGAACCATTTTTCAACTGCATAAATCAAGCAACCCTTTTATTATCTATTTCTTCTTGTCAATAATGGACCTGTATCTATGAAAGAAATCACTGTCGAGAAAGATATTTGCAAATAATGAATTCTTATAAAGGCAATTGTTGTATAAGGTAATGGAGCTGAGACTTTTAATATTAGAGACTACATTAAGCTCCACCCAATCTAATGATCTACTGACTTGCTACCATGCAATAAACTACATCTTGATCAGACAAGGGCTTTTACTTGTTAAGATTCAACGGTAGTTGATCATCTACCATTACAAACTATTAGACCCAGCCAAGTAAAGAGAATTGGTGGCAACATCTTTCTACCCACAACCATGATCAATGAGATTTGCAAATATTAATCTATTATGGCCAGATTTTGCCATCAATAGTGAACCAATGACACTTTTCACTTGTCTCAAAGGCACTCCCTCACAACAATTTAACAATTGCAGGTGTCTGAATTGCCCATTTCCTGATATTAATTTGAACCTGATGCCAAGTCAAGGATCTGCAGACAGATACTGATTTTACTAAGGAGGTAAAGCAATTTTAAAAGATTCCCATTGCCAACAACTCAGGAAATAAAAATCTGATTATCCTTCATTTTAGCTATTACAGGAAGCAATATTTGTGGGCGGCACGGTGGCACAGTGGTTAGCACTGCTGCCTCACAGCGCCAGAGACCCGGGTTCAATTCCCGCCTCAGGCGACTGACTGTGTGGAGTTTGCACGTTCTCCCCGTGTCTGCGTGGGTTTCCTCCGGGTGCTCCGGTTTCCTCCCACAGTCCAAAAATGTGCAGGTCAGGTGAATTGGCCATGCTAAATTGCCCATAGTGTTAGGTAGGGGGTAAATGTAGGGGTATGGGTGGGTTTCGCTTCGGCGGGTCAGTGTGGACTTGTTGGGCCGAAGGGCCTGTTTCCACACTGTAAGTAATCTAAAAACAAATGATTGGTGCATGTATACTATTGCATTAAGGCAAATGCTGAAACACCTTAAAGCAACTTTTTAAATAAGTGTCTGAAGAACTTGCGGAATGTTTAACAGAATGAAGAAGTTTAACATTGCACAACTGAAGATACGGTTTTTCAGAGCCAGATAGATCTTTTAACAACACTACTTTGTGTACCTTAAAAATCTAGTTAGACATCATTCTTGAAGGTGTAAAATCTTGAAGTTTTTTTCAGCATGAAAGTAAAGTTCTCATCAGCTTGATGATTTCTACTTGATTGCTGTCTGGGGTTATTAAAACGTAAATCTTCTGAAGAAACGTAGATCATTGAAGAAACCTCTTGATTACTGCATTTAATTGCATGTGTGTGAACTTCAAAAAGTTGTTGTCATTTGCTGACTAGTACAGATAGTGAATAAAGTTTCACTGCCATTACTACCACAAAATTCAGGCCATTAACTCCATGTAGCATTCTTCCTCTACATGAGTGTTCTCGTTCATACCAATTTTGAAAGATTAGTTCGGTTTACTCATGTTTGTCATTTATTAGATGTGGAAATGTGTTGCTGGAAAAGCGCAGCAGGTCAGGCAGCATCTAGGGAACAGGAGAATCGACGTTTCGGGCATTAGCCCTTCTTCAGTCCCTGCCCTTTGTACACACCGCCCGTCGCTACTACCGATTGGATGGTTTAGTGAGGTCCTCGGATCGGCCCCGCCGGTGTCGGACAAGGCCCTGGTGGAGCGCCGAGAAGACGATCAAACTTGACTATCTAGAGGAAGTAAAAGTCGTAACAAGGTTTCCGTAGGTGAACCTGCGGAAGGATCATTATCGGCTGGGGGTATGCCCGTTTCCGGTTCACCTCGTCTCGTGGGGGTGGTTTCGGGGCCAGCAGGAGAGCTCGTCAGGGTAGCAGGCGCTGCAGCCGTGGTCACCACCAAACCCACCCCCGACTGTTGGGCGCCTACCTGCGCGGGCAGGAGGACACTTTCCGATTGCAAATCTCCGTTTGCCGAGTCCACCCCGAACGCACGCGGGCGGGCGGGTTCGCATTGCCCTTCGTCACAAGGGCCGAAGCCCGTTCCACCGTCTCGTCAGCAGTGCCGACCGGTCTGTGATCGACGAAGGGAGCCACACCAGGTCGGGTCCTGCTGCTTGGCGGCACCGCGTCGTCGGGAGCTCGCGTCAGACGGAGGGCTTCGGTGTACTCTCCAGACCCGGGAAACGAAGCCGGTGATGCAGGCGCGGGTCTTTCGTTCCCAAATCGGCTGGGTTTACGCCGTTGCTATCTAGTCACGCTCCCTTCAACCCCACAGGGTACCTATTCCCTTCAGCGCGTCACTCGCACATTCCCGTCAGGGCCTCTGTGCGTTTGCGGGCTGTTGGCGGCGGTTTAAAGACTCCTTTGTCATTTATTAACATGACAGGAAAGAATTCTTACCAGGTGCACTTCGGAGAATGCAAGTATTTTACATCAGCAACTGGAATTTCATTTTAAAATGCATTGTCAGTGTTCCATTAGCCTGTTAGGAGAAAGTGAGGACTGCAGATGTTGGAGATCAGAGCTGAAAATGTGTTACTGGAAAAGCGCAGCAGGTCAGGCAGCATCCAAGGAGCAGGAGAATCGATGTTTCGGGCATGAGCCCTTCTTCAGGAATGAGGAAAGTGTGCCAAGCAGGCTAAGATAAAAGGTAGGGAGGAGGGACTTGGGGGAGGGGCATTGGAAATGCAATAGGTGGAAGGAGGTTAAGGTGAGGGTGATAAGCCGGAGTGGGGGTGGGGGCGGAGAGGTCAGGAAGAAGATTGCAGGTTAGGAAGGTGGTGCTGAGTTCAAGGGTTGGGACTGAGACAAGGTGGGAGGAGGGGAAATGAGGAAACTGGAGAAATCTGAGTTCATCCCTTGTGGTTGGAGGGTTCCTAGGCGAACTATGAGGCGCTCTTCCTCCAGCCGTCGTGTTGCTATGGTCTGGCAATGGAGGAGTCCAAGGTGCATGTCCTTGGTGGAGTGGGAGGGGGAGTTGAAGTGTTGAGCCACGGGGTGGTTGGGTTGGTTGATCCGGGTGTCCCAGAGGTGTTCTCTGAAACGTTCCGCCTGTCTCCCCAATATAGAGGAGGCCACATCGGGTGCAGCGGATGCAGTAAGTGATGTGTGTGGCGGTACAGGTGAATCTGTGGCGGATATGAAAGGATCCCTTGGGGCCTTGGAGAGAAGTAAGGGGGGAGGTGTGGGCGCAAGTTTTGCATTTCTTGCGGTTGCAGGGGAAGGTGCCGGGAGTGGAGGTTGGGTTGGTGGGGGGTGTGGACCTGACGAGGGAGTCACGGAGTGAGTGGTCTTTTTGGAACGCTGATAGGTGAGGGGAGGGAAATATATCCCTGGTGGTGGGGTCCGTTTGGAGGTGGCAGAAATGACGACGGATGATAGGATGTAGATGGAAGTTGGTGGGGTGGTAGGTGAGGACCAGTGGGGTTCTGTCCTGGTGGCAATTGGAGGGGCAGGGCTCAAGGGCGGAGGAGTGGGAAGTGGAGGAGATGCGGTGGAGGGCATCGTCGATCATGTCTGGGGGGAAATTGCGGTCTTTGAAGAAGGAGGCCATCTGGGTTGTTTGGTATTGGAACTGGTCCTCCTGGGAGCAGATGCGGCGGAGACAAAGGAATTGGGAATATGGAATGGCGTTTTTACAGGGGGCAGGGTGGGAGGAGGTGTAGTCTAGGTAGCTGTGGGAGTCGGTCGGTTTATAGTAAATGTCAGTGTTGATTCAGTCGCCCGAGATAGAAATGGAGAGGTCTAGGAAGGGGAGGGAGGAGCCTGATCTAGGAAGGGGAGGGAGGAATCTGATTTAGGAAGGAGAGGGAGGAGTCTGATCTAGGAAGGGGAGGGTGGAGTCTGATCTAGGAAGGAGAGAGAGGAGTCTGATCTAGGAAGGGGAGGGAGGAGTCTGAGACCGTCTCAGACTCCTCCCTCCCCTTCCTAGACCTCTCCATTTCTATCTCGGGCGACCAAATTAACACCGACATTTACTATAAACCGACCGACTCCCACAACTACCTAGACTACACCTCCTCCCAACCTGCCCCCTGTAAAAATGCCATCCCATATTCCCATTCCTTCGTCTCCGCTGCATCTGCTCCCAGGAGGACCAGTTCCAATACCGAACAACCCAGATGACCTCCTTCTTCAAAGACCGCAATTTCCCCCCAGACGTGATCGACGATTCACCACCACCACATCTCCTCCACTTCCCGCTCCTCCGCCTTGAGCCCTGCCCCTCCAATCGCCACCAGGACAGAACCCCACTGGCCCTCACCTACCACCCCACCAACCTCCATATACATCGTATCATCCATTGTCATTTCCGCCACCTCCAAACGGACCCCACCACCAGGGATATATTTCCCTCCCCTCACCTATCAGCATTCTGAAAAGACCACTCCCTCCGTGACTCCCTCGTCAGGTCCACACCCCCCACCAACCCAACCTCCACTCCCGGCACCTTCCCTTGCAACCGCAAGTAATGCAAAACTTGCGCCCACACCTCCCCTCTTCCTTCCCTCCAAGGCCCCAAGGGATCCTTCCATATCCACCACAAATTCACCTGCACCTCCACACACATCGTTTACTGCATCCGCTGCACCTGATGTGGCCTCCTCTATTGGGGAGACAGGCCGTCTACTTGCGGAACGTTTCAGAGAACACCTCTGGGACACCCAGACCAATCAACCCAACCACCCCGTGGCTCAACACTTCAACTCCCCCTCCCATTCCACCAAGGACATGCAGGTCTTTGGACTCCCCCATTGCCAGACCATAGCAACTCCACCTAGGAACCCTCCAACCAAAAGGGATGAACTCAGATTTCTCCAATTTCCTCATTTCCCCTCCTGTCTCAGTCCCAACCCTCGAACTCAGCACCACCTTCCTAACCTGCAATCTTCTTCCTGACCTCTCCGCCCCTACCCCCACTCTGGCCTATCACCCTCACCTTATCACCCTCACCTTAACCTCCTTCCACCTATCGCATTTCCAACGCCCCTCCCCCAAGTCCCTCCTCCCTACCTTTTATCTAAGCCTGCTGGACACACTTTCCTCATTCCTGAAGAAGGGCTCATGCCCGAAACGTCGATTCTCCTGATCCTTGGATGCCTGACCTGCTGCTCTTTTCCAGCAACACATTTTCAGCTTCCATTAGCCTGTTGTCAATATTGCTACAAAACTAATTAATTTTATTTTCAAAGCAATTAGATTCTAAATGTTAAGTACTTTTCCATACAATGGCACAGGGATGAAAGTGTGCCATTTGGCTGCCATGACAATAGGTGAAAATAAAGGTGTGATATTGTATTCAACCCCCTCCTGCCAGACTATGAAGTAAATAAGCTGTAATCTGGACAATGACCATCTGCTTTAACAAAAAGCAGGAGAAGGTCGGCAAAGACAATGATCAGCTAATTAAACAAAATCCTCAGAAATCACACATTTGTAAACCATGTATGTCCAGAGTTTCATTTGTTAATTATGGGGAAGCTCCCCCGAATTTTGTTAAATTCAGTACTTATAACATTTCTGCATTTCTTTTTACGATTAAGAATCCAAATCAGATGCTCGGCAAAATTTCAGGGATTATCAATGGTGGAAAGTGCAAGAATTACAAAAATAAGTAAAACAATCTGATAGGTGGACAGGTACAGTGTTTTGTAATATAGGTGGTCATTGTATGCATTATGCAGAATGATCATTCAACCATATTATGTCATGATTTTTATAGGCCAATTTCCATTCAGTTATGCAATAAGTAGAGACCACGCATGGAGCAGAGCGCACTCATTATTGCTGCTTTTCAGAATATGCCATCTGAAGTTGTAAATCTACCTCTGTCCAGAGGATCGCTGATTTATGAGCATCAGATTTCTGAATACTCATACCTATGAATGCAAACTAATACATGGTTTTAAAATTTCAAGACCCAATATACGAACATATGTGAACAGATGCTTTTCATTGTCCTGAATAGTGATCTGACTTGCAAACAAATCAGCTTGTCAATAGACTCCAAAATGGAATCTGTTCACGACACAAGGCCTGCTTATATACTCCTTCTAGCAACAGGGAGTGTCCTTGATGCTTTTGGGCCATTCTTTCATCTCTGCTTCCCGTAACACTCAAGAGAGTTGTATCGTGTTGGAGAATTCACTTGTTTTGTCTGTCAGATTCAATATTTCTGTTGGGCTGATGATTTTCAGAGCACATTGACTTGCTACATCATGTTGGTTCCAGAAGACTTGACACTGTATCATAGTATCCTTTACTTTCTTCATCGGGGTGCTGTTCTCAATAGCATGTCTGCAACATATGTCTGTTTCCCTTGATTGCATATCATGTTTAGATGGTATTTCTGTAACCAGAGTGAAAGGGTTAGGTAGTTTCAATTAGATGTGTCTTTTATGAATGTGTCTTTAATCATGTTGTCTCCAGTATTATGCATTGTTCCCCATCTCTTATCAAGTTGTCCATGACGGGAATGAACATACACAAATAGATAAAACCAATCCAGAGGCAGCACAGAAATTTCTCCGGAAGACAAATTACTGATAAGACTCCACAAATAAGCAAAATAAGGTGCAGAAGCAACCTAAGCAGACAAATAAACATAACAAGCTGCATTATTGGAATTATCCATTCAATAGTGCTTCTGTCCTTCCTTGGCTGACTATTAAAGATTTCTTCTGGTAAGTCAGGTATCAAGACAGACCTATTTCCCAAAAGAATGCCACCGACAGTGTTTAAAATAAAAAGATCGTCCTGAATTAGAGACATCCACGTGCTCATTTTGAACCTGCTAAAATAGTGCAGTGGACCAAAACTTTAATAAAAAATACTCTAAATACCTAATTTAACTTTATTCCACGTGTGGAAATGTTTGCCAAGGCAAACAAAGTTAAACAAAGTTAAAAATCACACAACACCAGGTTATAGTCCAACAGGTTTAATTGGAAGCACACTAGCTTTCGGAGCGACGCTCCTTCATTAACTTTTTAACTTTGTACACCCCAGTCCAACACCGGCATCTCCAAAACATATTTTAAACAAATCTGTATCACAATTATTTTGAGCAGTGGAGATGATTTTTTAAAAAGTGTGCTAAAGCCACAGAAGTTAAATATTGGTTTACCTCAATGTTACATTATTGTTATTATATGTTTACCAAAGTGAAAAAGAAAACTGTACAAAAATGGAAAAAATTACACTTCCTGCTAAAATAGAACATGGTGGAAAATATCACAACCAAATCCCGAAGATTATTTATGAAAGATTCAATTTAAAAGTTCTTTGATTTAATGTTGTAATGAAAAGCATCATACAATCTACCCATGAAGATTAAAAGTCCGATTTGTAGTAATGCAGTTGACACATGAATATAAGGTTGACCTTCAGCTCTTTAATATCTAGCTCGTCCCGATGAGAATGATTGTTTTAGTTGAAAATCTTCATTTAGTTTTAATAGTAGTCTAGAAGGACCCAGATAGGGTTATATTAAAATTTAAATTACTTCAGTTGCCTGCTGACTTACCACTTTGAATGAAAACAAAGATAAATTATTAATGACATTGCTGACAAGCCAGCCAATATTATTTCAGCAGGGCTGGTAGGAAGCCTAAAGATTATCAAAACTTAACTCCAAGCAACCTCCCCTTCAATATTTTTTTGTTTCTTCACCAAAAATGTTTTAGATTGTGTTTCTTAATCTGGGTTGTCATGTGGTTCATTTGCATGCCACCTAAAGCAATAGTTTGGAGTTTGCCAGTAATGGTTTAGAACTTTTGTCCAAGTCCATTTGTTCATGATGCAAAGAGGATTGTGTTGTCACTTTTAAAAGTCTTGAGAACGAGCTTAGGCTGACCAATTCGAGTGCTATTGGGATTCAGAATAAGTTCCAAAAATCATGAACTAAGTGCCTTAATTTCAATACTATTGTATGGAATGTAAGAAAGAACATTGTGCAGTTTGAGTAACATTTGGTTAGTGTTCCACAAAGAATCATTTTAATTGTTCATTCCTAACTTAATAAGTATCACCAAAACAAAATTTGAAAATGAGGTATTATTCTGCAAGCTACATAACTGCAGTACACCAGTAGATTAAAAATTGTAGAAATTTCTTTTATTTGATAACCTCTTCATTTAATTTTTTCAACAATATTTCCTATATATTTTCTCTATTTCCTAACATTCCCCTAGAAATTCATATTTGTACTTTCCCCTGGGATTCTCACAATCAGCTGCTGAAATATCAGCGGAAGATTCTCCGAAATCCCAGACAGGTCATATAAATGGGGTTAAAGATCAGCATCTTACAACTGTGAATATTCTTGGTCTTGGTGTCTATTCTCAGGAATTATAGCCTGACCATACTACCATGGCTGTAAATGAAGACCAAGAGACTCCCATCGTAGTGTCAAGAGCCATATACAGAAAGGCAGACCCTTCAGCCTCCTACAACTGGTAATACTTGGAACAAGGGATTCAGAAGGATAACAGGACAGCCGTAAGGATAACACATACACGTTCATGCTTCTGAGTCTGTGACCAGAAGCTAATGAAACACTGAAGGTAGAAAGCTCTTTCCTGTTATTGAATGAAAAGACATTCATGAATGATGGTTAAGTGACCATGCACACCTTGTTCAGAGCTGGTTAATCCTGGAGAAAGAACAAACATTTTCATTGGGTTTCTAAAATAAAAGACTAAATGAATAGCTGATATAGAGTTACCAAACAATCGATTAAAACAATATGGAGCTTATATACATTTCACTAAAAAGCTTCTTAAGCTGAAACCTGAGCTCAGACACATACGTTCATGATTTGTCTTCCCTAATAATACAACTGGAATGTCTGAAACTTCTCAATGAACTAATGTGATCAAATCAACAAATTAGGATGAAACCATGAAAAAGAGAAAGGGAAGGACATGACTGACAATATAAAGTCTGATTCTATATCCTTGGCCAATATGCATGACATCCTCCTGTATAAACAATAGATTTGATTATGTAACACTGATCAAGTCTTAACATAATAACTCACAGAAAGAAAGTTGGGCTACAGGAATATTCTGAAAAAGAATTTGCCACTACATAAAATGGCTTTACTTAAGAGTAAAATAAACAAGTATGAGGCAAAATGGAAGAGAAGAATAAGTTGGTAAGGGGAAATGAATAACAGGAAATTAATAATAATCTGTTTAGAAAGCATATGCATTGATCTTTTGGGCCTGTTTTTAAGCTCTAAAATCTTTCATAATTTTCATAATTCTTCATAATAACATCCATTATATATCCTGCCATCATGTCTTCATTTTTCCAGTCGTGTTTTACTTGTATTGAGTAAGTAACTGATTCTGTTTACATCCTTATCTCACAAAATTGGGGAAACAAAAGGGGCAAGCTGTATAAGATCACAACATAATATTGGCTGCCTCTCCTCTACATATGTGTAAAGAATATGGTGGAAATCCATTTTTAATGTCTAAGCATTTATATAATTTCATTCATGCACATCCTCTAAAAGGTATATTAAAATCAAATTTACTTGTCTTTTCCAGGAAGGAGCTTTCTGATATTTAGAATGATCCATTTAAAATACATTGTTCTACTGAATCAGGTTGCTAAAGGATGGATTTGATAGTTTAGAGCAATTTTCCTATTGTTAGCTTTTCCCACTACACACAAATATGTTTCCAACACTGCAAGTAGCAACTGAGACAACCAAACAAAAAATTAACAGAAAGGAAATATGTATAGAAATGAAATATAATAAGTTAAAAATCACACAACACCAGATAATAGTCCAACAGGTTTAATTGGAAGCACACTAGCTTTCGGAGCGACGCTCCTTCATCAGGTGGTAGTGGAGGGCTCAATCCTAACACACAGAATTTATAGCAAAAATTTACAGTGTGATGTAACTGAAATTATACATTGAAAAATTGATTAAGTCTTTCATCTGTTAGGATACAGTGATAGTTTCACTTCTTTCATGTGTAAATTACAAAACCATTTATTTAAAACGTTGCATTCTCAGGTTAGCTGTTAACAATGATGATAGCTAGACAATATATTGAAGGTGTTAGCCCCATGTTTTCTCTGTCTATGCCATGATGTTTAGATTGATTCTAATCTAAAAAGTGAGATAACGGAGATATGCCATATTCTTCATGACCTGCAACACATTATCAATGAGGATGAGCACCTCACCAAGACCTTCCCCACACCTCCACTACTTGCCTTTAAACCTCAAACAGATCGTTGGTCGTAGCAAGCTGCCCGGCTCTCAGGACAATGCCACACAACCCTGTCACGGTAGGCGCTGCAAGACGTGTTAGAGTGTGGACAGATACCACCATTACGCGTGGGGATACCTCCCACCTTGTACATGGCAGATACTCATGTGACTCAGTCAACGTTATCTATCTTATACGCTGCAGGCAAGGATGCCCGTAGGCATGGTATATTGGGGAAACCGAGCAAAGGCTACGACAACGGATGAATGGGCACTGCACAATAATCAACAGACAGGAGGGTTCCCTCCCAGTTGGGGAGCACTTCAGTGGTCCAGGACATTCAGCCTTGGACTTTCAGGTGACCATCCTCCAAGGTGGACTTCAGGACAGGCAGCAGAGAAAAGTGGCCGAGCAGAGGCTGATAGCTAAGTTCGGTACCCATAGGGAGGGTCTCAACCGGGGCCTTGGTTTCATGTCACATTACAGGTGACCACCATTGCACTATACACACAGACAGATACTCCTACACACACACACACACACACACACACACACAGGCACTCCTATACACACATACACACAGAAATGCACACAGACACCCACACACACCCTTACAGACACACACACTCCCACACTCACACATGCACCCCCTCACAGACTTAAGACACTCTGCACTCACTACACACACACATACACTTTCTCACACTCACAACCCCCAACCCAAACAGACAGACACACACACACAGTCAAAGACCCACATGCACACATATATTTTGTAGGGTGAATTTGTCCTTGCAGGGATACATTGTACTTTGCTCAAAAACTGCATGCATTCATGTAGAACTCTGAGCTCAAAAACTGCATGAATTTATGTAAACTCCGTTATCTCACTTTTTAGATTAGAATCAATCTAAACATCATGGCACAGACAGAGAACACAGGGGGCCAACACCTTCAACATATTGTCTAGCTATCACCATTGTTAACAGCTAACCTGAGAATGCAACTTTTTTTAAAAAAGATTTTGTGATTTACACATGAAAAAAGTGAAACTATCACTGAATTCTAACAGATGAAAGGCTTAACAGACAATCAATTTTTCAATGTATAGTTTCAGTTATAGTAAAGTTTTACTATAAATTCTGTGTGTTAGGATTGAGCCCTCCACTACCACCTGATGAAGGAGCGTCGCTCCGAAAGCTAGTGTGCTTCCAATTAAACCTGTTGGACTATAACCTGGTGTTGCGTGATTTTTAACTTTGTACACCCCAGTCCAACACCGACATCTACAAATCAGAAATATAATAATGCACTGAAAATCTCCTATTATTAAAATGCTGATTTATTTTGATGTTTTCTGGTGATTGAAGGAATGGTATCTGAAATAATATTTTTATTCATTTTCACGTGGTGGATTTACAACATGCAGAATAAAGTAATATATGTGGGAACCAAATGCCATTGTTCCTACCACTTGTGTGCTCTCCATGTGCTGCATTGTAACCATTGAAAGTCTAGCTCACGATCCTAAATATCGTAGCGTACACTGAATCAAATTAAACAAAAAGCCATTAATAGAATATGCTTCATCACCATGACAACTACCAAATGTTTGTCTTATTATGTACACATAAAAAGGGTTGATAACCTTTTAAAAACGTAATATGTCAAAGCAGTTCCTAGGCATTTTTCTCTGCATAATATTCATAATCTATCTGTATAATTAGAAGAAATGCATATCATATCTCACTCATTTAAAGCAGGAATTTCCTCAAATTGGTGAATAGATTTGTTGGACCTCATCTCCTTGATGCATTTGTGTAATTAATGAGGGATAGATTATCAAACTTTACTGCTTATAGGTTTATCAATGAAAAGTATCAATTTGCAATTATTATTGCAAATATTATTATCTTTAAGCTAGCTTCTCTTCAAGTGTTAACTAAGTACTGTAATGTAGCTTAAAGAAAGAGCATGTGGAATTATAATAGGACACATTAGGGCTCAAGTAAGTTTAGCTTTAACAAGATGCAGAAGCCAAGACTGCAATACTGATTGACTAGAAAAATGGTGTGAGAGCTAAAGTTAACCAGGGTTTCCGGTCAAAATGATTAAAGTTATATTGTTGTGGGCTAACTAGGAGCACTGTTGCTATCAGTCAAGAATTGTAAATATTGAATATAAATTAAGGTTAGATTGTTCTGGGGAAGCCTAGCGATCCCATTCAATTGGTCAGAGCTTCAAATAGAGTCATAGAGTCATAGAGATGTACAGCATGGAAACAGACCCTTCGGTCCAACCCGTCCATGCCGACCAGATATCCCAACCCTTTCTAGTCCCACCTGCCAGCACCTGACCTATATCCCTCTAAACCCTTCCTATTCATATACCCATCCAAATACTTCTTAAATGTTGCAATTGTACCAGCCTCCACCACTTCCTCAGGCAGCTCATTCCATACACGTACCACCCTCTGTGTGAAAACGTTGCCCTTTAGGTCTCTTTTATATCTTTCCCCTCTCATCCTAAACCTATGCCCTCTAGTTCTGGACCCCGCCCCGACCCCAGGGAAAAGACTTACCCTATCCATGCCCTTCATAATTTTGTAAACCTCTATAAGGTCACCCCTCAGCCTCCGACACTCCAGGGAAAACAGCCCCAGCTTGTTCAGCCTCTCCCTATAGCTCAAATCCTCCAACCCTGGCAACATCCTTGTCAATCTTTTCTGAACCCTTTCAAGTTTCACAACATTTTTTCGATAGGAAGGAGACCAGAATTGCATGCAATATTCCAACAGTGGCCTAACCGATGTCCTGTACAGCCGCAGCATGACCTCCCAACTCCTGTACTCAATACTCTGACCAATAAAGGAAAGCATACCAAATGCCTTCCTCACTATCCTATCTACCTGCGACTTCACTTTCATGGAGCTATGAACCTGTACTCCAAGGTCTCTTTGTTCAGCAACATACCCTCGGACCTTACCATTAAGTGTATAAGTCCTGCTAAGATTTGCTTTCCCAAAATGCAGCACCTTACATTAATCTGAATTAAACTCCATCTGCCACTTCTCAGCCCATTGGCCCATCTGGTCAAGATCCTGTTGTAATCTGAGGTAACCCTCTTCGCTGTCCACTACACCTCCAATTTTGGTGTCATCTGCAAACTTACTAACTGTACCTCTTATGCTCGTATCCAAAACATTTATGTTAATGACAAATAGTAGAGGCCCCAGCACTGATCCTTGTGGCACTCCACTGGTCACAGGCCTCCAGTCTGAAAAACAACTCTCCACCACCACCCTCGTCTTCTACCTTTGAGCCAGTTCTGTATCCAAATGGCTAGTTCTCCCTGTATTCCATGAGATCTAACCTTGCTAATCAGTCTCCCATGGGGAACCTTGTCGAATGCCTTACTGAAGTCCATATAGATCACATCTACCACTCAGCCCTCATCAATCCTCTTTGTTACTTCCTCAAAAAACTCAAATTTGTGAGACATGTTGACTATCCCTAATCAGTCCATGCCTTTCCAAGTACATATACATCCTGTCCCTCAGGATTCCCTCTAACAACTTGCCCACCACTGACGTCAGGCTCACTGATCTATAGTTCCCTGGCTTGTCCTTACCACCCTTCTTATATAGTGGCACCACGTTAGCCAACCTCCAGTCTTCCGGCACCTCACCTGTGACTATCGATGATACAAATATCTCAGCAAGAGGCCCAGCAATCACTTCCAGAGCTTCCCACAGAGTTTTAAGGTACACCTGATCAGGTTCTGGGGATTTATTCACCTTTAACCGTTTCAAGACATCCAGCACTTCCTCCTCTGTAATATAGACATTTTGCAAGATGTCACCATCTATTTTCCTACAGTCTATGTCTTCCATGTCCTTTTCCACAGTAAATACTGATGCAAAATACTCATTTAGTATCTCCCCCATTTTCTGCGGCTCCACACAAAGGCCGCCTTGCTGATCTTTGAGGGGGCCTATTCTCTCCCTAGTTACCCTTTTGTCCTTAATATATTTGTAAAAACTCTTTGGATTCTCCTTAATTCTATTTGCCAAAGCTATCTCATGTCCCCTTTTTGCCCTCCTGATTTCCCTCTTAAGTATACTCCTACTTCCTTTATACTCTTCTAAGGATTCACTGTTTGGTTAGTAGTTGCTAGTGTTTACACAGGAGCAGAAACTTGGCTAAATGTTCAAAAGGCGACTGGAAAAATAGATTTAAAAATAGGGGTGCATCATCGAGTACTTTGCACTTGCCAAGGGATAATATTTGTCAGAGAACACTTGCTGGGGGGTATTTGTTAGAAGAAAGAGTTAAGAATTAGTAATGCAGCACTTGCTGGAAAGTTAGCACTTACACAGGAATTGCCAGTCAATTGTTACTTGTCATTGATTGAGCAGTTGCCAGAAAAACCCAGTAGAATTTATATATTATTCACAAGATTGAGAATTGTTGCAAGAATAAAGTATTGTGATCAGTACTAGAATATAGAATGAGTGCTAAAGTAATTTCCTCAAGACAAAGTGAATAATTTTGGTTAGAAAACTATTTCCATGAGAGAGAGAAAAAATTCAGCAGCAGGAGCTGTGAAATGTTTAACTTTAGCAGTTATGGTACACAAGGAAGTAGTGGGTTGAATAGGGTCAATTAGAGTTGAGGTTTTGAAGCTGGAAAGAGTCTTGCATGTTTGTTCAAGTAAGGTTGACTAATCTCACATGTTGAAGATATCATGAGTCAAGAAACATAGTTCAAGAGACCAAAAATAAAAGACTCCAAAAGTTCAAGAATTTTCTTACTCTGGACTTCAGGATTGAGTCCAAATACCCACAGGATACTATTTTTGTATGGAATGTTTCTAGTTACTTACACCACAGTGAAATATTTGACCATTGGCCTAAATCCACTAGGAAGACAATTGCAATCTCCAGTATACCTGTCTGTTGACAATATTAGAGTTGAAAATTGTGGTGCTGGAAAAACACAGCAGCCAGGCAGCATCCGAGGAGCAGGAGAATTGACATTTCGGGCATAAGCCCTTCTTCAGGAATCTTTATATTAACCTAACTAAATCTGAGATGAATAGCTAGTTAAAGACCAAGTGTACCCGTTGTATATACTATTTGATATTGATTGGTTTATGAACTGGTCAAGATATTGCATGCTTAAAAATGATACAACAAATATGAAACATTCGCAGTAATATGAAATTGCCAGAATATGAAGGCTTTTTAAGAACATTAGAATTGGCGGCACGGAAAATTGTAGATTTGTGGACAATTCCATAAGGCATGAGAACTGCACCATTATTTCTACATTCCTTTAGTTAATATATCTTATCTACTTATCTAATAGATGCTCCTTAATTTATTGTGAGAATTAATTAATTAATTTCTATTCATTCATCATATTATGGGTAGAATTAGTGCTGAGAGCAGGAGTGCAGCCAAAAGTTGGAACCAAAAGATGGGGATGAACTTGCTTTGGTTGTCAATGGAACTCTTGTCCCCAACTTTTCAGCAGCAGCTAATTAGCTTCCATTGGGGCAGCTATCCTTATGTGACAGCCTGTGCCCACACACTGACAACCAATTAAATGTCCAACAGCTTAGCAACCTCAACAGTGCCACCAGGAGCAGTGGCCATGGCAGGCTTGCATCTGGAGGGAGATGGAGCATTGATGGATATGCACCATCACATGATGAGCAGGCACAGACAAGCGAGAAGGTGAACTGAGGAGGGGGAGGGCTGACCCCATGGCCACAATGGTGACCTTTCCTACCAGGAAGCCTGTCTATGTGTCAAAGAGTGCCCAAAGTGGAAGGCTCCCCGCCTCACCCAACTTTTCTGTGGAAAACTCTGGAAGTATATTAGACTTTACCCAATGCTTTAATAAGATCATAAGGAGCAGAGGTAAAACAGCCCATTGAGTTTGTTTCATCATTCAATGAGATCTGATGATCCTCAATTCCAGTCCTTCCCATATTACCCAGGACTCCCATACTGATTAAAAATCTATCTCAGCCTTGAATATAATTAATGACCGAACTTCAACAGCTCTCTGTAGTAAAGGATTCTACAGATTCACCAAGCCCTGAAAGAAGTTTGGGTGGCACTGTGGCTCAGTGGTTAGCATTGCTCCCTCACAGCACCAGGGACCTGGGTTTGATTCCAGGCTCAGGCAATTGTCAGTGTGGAGTTTGCAAATTCTCCCCATATCTATATGGGTTTCCTCCGGGTGCTCCGGTTTCCTCCCACAAACAAAGATGTGCATGTTAGGCAAATTGGTCATGCTAAATTGCCCACAGTGTTCGGGGATGTATAGGTTAGGTGCATTGGTCAGAGGAAATGTAGAGTAATAGTGTAGGGTCATGGGTATGGGTGGGTTACTCTTCAAAGGGTTGGATTTGTTGGGCTGAAGGGCCTGTTTCCACACTGTAGGGATTCTGTTCTATAAAGTAATCCCTCCTTATCTCTGTTTTAAATGGGTGGTCCCTTGCTTTAAAATTATGGCATTTGAGCCTAGACTCTCCCACAAGGGGCAGATGGAGCTTAATTTAGATAAGTATGAGCGTGTCACATTTTGGTAAGACAAACCAAGGTAGTACTCACACAGTTAATGGTAGAATCCTGGGTGTTTCACCAACCAAAGAGACCTTGGGGTGCAGATGCATAGTTCCTTGAAAGTGGAGTCGCAGGTAGACAGGGTGGTGAAGAAGGGGTTTTGGCACACTTGCCTTCATTGGTCAATTCATTGAGCAGAAGAACTGGAATGCCATGTACAGGACATTGGTGATGCCACTTTTGGAATACTACGTTCAATTCTGGTCTCCCTGCTACAGGAAAGGGTTCAGAAACGATTTACAAGGATTTTGCTGGGATTGGACAGTTTGAGTTACTCGGAGAGGTTGAATATCTAGGGCTTTTTCCCTGGAGTGTTGGAGGCTGAGAGGTGACCTTATAGATGTTTATAATTTCATGAAGGGCCTGGATAGGGTGAATAGCCAAGGTCTTTTTTTCCAGGATAGGGGAATCCAAAACTTGAGGGCATAGGTTTAGGGTGAGAGGGGAAAGATATAAAAGGGACCTCAAGGGGCAACCTTTTCACACAGAGGGTGGTTTGGAGTGAGGTTCCAGAGGAACTGGCGGAGGCTGGTACAATTACAACATTTAAAAGGCATCTGGATGGGTACAGGGAAATGGGCCAAATGCTGGCAAATGGGATTAGATCAGTTTCGGATGAGTTGGACGAAAGGGTCTGTTTCATGTTGTGTAACTCTATGGCTCTATGATAGCCACCATGTCAAGCTCCTTAATAATCTTAAATATTTCAAAAAGTCTTGTCATTTTTCAAAACATCAAATAGTACAAGTCTTACTTACTCATCATCTCCTCAGAAGAAAACCCTTCCATACCCAGGTTCAATCTTGCAAACCTTCTCTGGACTGTTTCTAATGCCAGGAACAGGAGAACAAAACTGCTTACAGTATTACAGGTGTGATCTCACTAGTACCTTGCATAATTTTAGTAAGACCTCCCTATTTCTATGTACCATTTCATTTATCTTCCTTATTACCTGCTGAACTTGTATGCTAGTTTTTGCAATTCATGGACAAGGGCATCCAAATATCTTTGATCTGCAAATTTCTGCTGTTCTTCTCCATTTAAATAATATACAACACTTTTATTCTTCCTGCTAAAATGAATACCTTCACATTTTCTCACATTATATTTAGACTTTTGGTCTTTGTTCACTTGTGTAACCTGTCTCTATTCTTCTTCAGACTCTTCTTGTCACCCTCTCCATTTGTCTTCCCACCTACTTTTGAGTCATCTGAAAACTTAGTGATGTTACGTACAATTTCCTCATCCATGTTATTAATATATATCATAAATAATTGTGGCCACAGTGGTTGACGACATGACAATTTGAAAATGCCCCTATTATCCCAACTCTTGATCTTCCATTAGTTAAATTCCCCTATCCATGCTAATAGACTACCCCAAATACCATAAGTTCTTATTAAGTAGGCTTATATCCATGGAAGTCCAAATATATTACCTCTGTTGTTTCCCTCTTATCTATGCTGCCTGTTACCACCGCAAAGAATTCTGATTCATTTTTCAGGTATGATTCCCCCTTCATGAAGCCATGCTGACTCTCCTTAATCATCTTATGCATTTTGCAATGCTTTTCTATTACATCATTGGAATAGTCTCTGACATTTCCAAATGGTAGACATTATGGTTTTTTTAAATTCACTTGTGGGCATCGTTGGCTGGCCAGCATTTATTGCAATTGTTGCCCTTGAGAAGTTGGTGGTGAGCTGGCTCCTTGAACAGCTACAGTCTGTATACTATCTGCCCATGCTTACCTACTTTTGTTTATCTCCTTCGCTTTTTGAATAATTGCATTGCATTAGCAGTTGTCCAATCCTCTCATACATTTCCAGAACTAAAAAAATCTTGAAAGCTTACAACCAGTGCATCTACTATCTCAGTAGCTACTTCCTTTAAAATTCTATGATGTAAACCACTAGGTCCAGGGGACCAATTGGGGACCAATCAATTTTTAACTCAATTAGCATCCCTTGTACTTTGTCTCTGGCAATAGATACTGTATTTATTTCTTCTCCCCACCCCACCCCAACTTTTGTCACTTAATATTTTTGGAATGCTTGTGAATCCTCTACTGTGAATGCTGATGCAAAATATTTATTCAACTCCACTGCCATTTGCTCATTCCCCCTTTGGCAGGCTCCATGCATCTATCCCCAGCACTCACTATTGGTTAAAGGCCAGTGAAGGCAAGAAGAAGCACTAAGTTGACCATTGGATCATTTGGGCTCTGGGCAGGAGGGTGTCTGTCACCTTCTCCACCATTTACAAGATGGCAAGGTGGTGGGAAAGCAACAACCACTCTACTTGCGACTTCTTGTGTTATTTTACAGGTGTCCCACCACTCAGTGCATTCACAAAGGTCTGTTGAAATCATGCCAAATTTTCTGACTTATGCATGACATTTCTTGATCCAATGTTAAACATTTCCAATCATGCTTCTCTCAAGCTCAATCGGTTCACTATTACCTATGTAATGCAATACCAAAAACAAAATCACAATTAAAGAACCAAATTAATCTTGAGGAAAATGCTTTCATTAAGTACTTCTGTTACAAACAAATGATCAAATGAATTATGATAGAGATATGTAAAAGTTAAGCCTAAACCGACCTGGAGTTCATGGAAATCCTAATTCAAAGCTGAATGTCTCATTGTAGACCAGTGGTTTGTTCAAAATTCAGTGCTTCACAGTTTACTGCCAATGTATTTGCAGACCAGTAGCAGATCAAATGGTGGATATGCCCATTTGTAAAGCCCATATAACTTTATTTTCTATATTCTTCATTGGAACTGAAATGGGAAAAAGGACTGTTTTAAAACCAAGAAAGGAAGGAAAAAGGAAAGTTGTACTTATAAAAACAAGTTATTGAAGCTCATTGTATGTGGTGTTTACATTGTTGCATTATTCAAGCACAAGTCGAAGTTGTTTGTAGATGGGCTGACACCACAGATGTATGGATTAGTGGTGCTAGAAGAGCACAGCAGTTCAGGCAGCATCCAAGGAGCAGCGAAATCAACGTTTCGGGCAAAAGCCCTTCATCAGGAATAAAGGCAGTGAGCCTGAAGCGTGGAGAGATAAGCTAGAGGAGGGTGGGGGTGGGGAGAAAGTAGCATAGAGTACAATGGGTGAGTGGGGGAGGGGATGAACTGCCCCCATGACTTGTCTGAACCTGTCCTACCTGCCTATCTCCTTTTCCACCAATCCACTCCACCCTCTCCTCCCTGACCTATCACCTTCATCTCCTCCCCCACTCACCCATTGTACTCTATGCTACTTTCTCCCCACCCCCACCCTCCTCTAGCTTATCTCTCCACACTTCAGGCTCACTGCCTTTATTCCTGATGAAGGGCTTTTGCCCGAAATGTCAATTTCGCTGCTCCTTGGATGCTGCCTGAACTGTTGTGCTCTTCCAGCACCACTAATCCAGAATCTGGTTTCCAGCATATGCATTCATTGTTTTTACCACAGATGTATGCAGAGTAAGGATTGACCAGTAACAAGTAGCTGGTTGGTTTGTGTAAATGTGACTAGTCATGGCTTCCAATGGTCATCAGCCTGTTGGTTACTCTCTGATTAGTTCCTGGTATTTGAACAGTTTGTGGGTGTGAACGATACAGTGAGAAGCTTTCTGACCTCTGGAAAAGCAGGTGGCATATATCCCTCTCTGCAGTGAAATAAATGAAACTTGAAGAAAGCCAGTTATTTTCTCCCACCTGTTGCTGTAAACTGATGTCCTTAGTCAGTCACTAAGAGACTTTGCAGTCCATGCCAGTTATCCTGTGCCTCCTGTGAAGAAGTGAAGGTAGCTGTGAAAAAGAATTGAAGAACATAAACTCCTGGCAAGGTAAAATGATCTTTTCACTGACCCTGTGGGACCAGTGTTATTGAAATATGGTCCCCAGTATTTCTTCCTCCTCTTGTGTCTGTGTTTGTCTGTATATAAATATGCGTAGAGGGTTTAAAAAGAGATGAGAATTTTAACAAGTAAAGCCAAATGTTGATACTTCATAGCTATTTACCAGTGATTGGAATTTACTTATTTGTAATAAACAGTATATCTTTTCTAAGTAGAGGAATCTGATTGTGATCGATGTTTTCTGTTCACCTGATTCCAAAAGACAGATAAATCAGGGATTTTAAATGCTTTGATTGAATCATTAATGCTGGTGCTGACCCCCAGGAGTTGTGGAGCTTGGGAATCAGCACACTTTCCAAGTTGGTCATAACACACTAAGGATTCATAAGAGTTGCTATGTTTTAAAGAAAATAAATGCAACAAAGAGCAAATGAAATCAGAAACATTGTCAGACAATTTTTTTTAAAAGGAATGAATTATGGTAAAAAACTGAGAAAGTAAAATTCAAAAAGATAGGAAAAACAAAAGGATGAAAGGAAAGTTTTAAATGAAATAAAAGCAAATAAATTGAAATAAATAGAAGGAAAGCACTTTAAGTCATAGAGTCTTAGAGGTACATAGCACAGAAACAGGCCCTTCTACCCAACGCCCATCTCATCCATGCCAATCCAGTTTCCTCAACTGATTTTGCCCCATTTGCCTGCATTTGGCTCATAACCCTGTAAACCTTTCCTATACATGTACCTGTCCAAATTCTGATTGTATCCACCTCTACCACTTCCTCTGGCAGCTTGTTCCATATATTTACCACCCTCTGTGTGAAAAGATTGTCCCTCAGGTCCCTTTTAAATCTTTCCCTTCTCACCTTAAAGTTATGCCCTCTAGTTTTGGACTCCCCTACCCTGAGGGAAAGACTTTGGCTCTTCACCCAATCCATTACCCTCATGATTTTATAAACATCAATAAGGTCACCTTTCAGCATCCTGCGCTCCAATGTAATAAAGCCCCAGCTGATTCAACCTCTCCTTAGAACTCAGACCTTCCAGTCTCAGTAACATCCATGTAAATGTTTTTGGCACCCTTTCCAGTTTAATAACATTCTTTCCATAGCAGGGCGACCAGAATTGTACACAGTATTCCAAATGTGGCCTCACCAATGTCTTGTACAGCTGTAACATGATGTCCCAACTCCTGTAATCAATACTCTGACCAATAAAGGCAAGTGTGCCAAAAACCCCTCTTCACCACTCTGTCTACCTGTGATGCTACTTTCAAGGAACTATGTACCTGCACCCCTAGATCTTTTTGTTTGACAACACTCCCCAGGTTTCTACCAATTACTGTGTAAGTCCTGCCCTGTTTTGTCTTACCAAAATGCAATACCTCGCATTTATCTGAATTAAACTCAATCTGCTATTCCTCAGATTCCCATATTCCCATTCAAATTGTTTATATAAATGATGAGTAACAGTGGAAACAGTGCCAATCCTTGTGGCACACCATGGCTCACAGGACTCCAATCTGAAAAACAGCCCTCTATTATCACACTCTGTTTCCTACCATCAAGCCAATTGGCTAGCTCTCCCTGGATCTCATGTGATCTAACCTTAGTTACCAGTCTACCATGCAGTACCTTGTTGAAGGTCTTGCTAAAGTCCATTGGTCAATTTTACCATTACTCCATTTTACCACTGGTCCAAAGCGAGAATCATAGACTTTTACAGGTTGGAAGGCCATTATGCCTGTGCTGGCTTTCAAAATGACTATTCGATTCAGTCCCATATCCCAGTTTACTTCCTATAGCTCTGCATAATTTTCCATTTGTGTACACATGCAATTGCCATTGCTGCTTTAATTTAGAATTAATCATCCTACACAGCCTCTGAAGACTCTGTTTATCTGTAGTAAAGCATGAATTGATCCTAATTTCCCACATTATGCACGGCTGCACTAAACATTTGTACATTTATACTGTGTAAAACTCTGCAAATTCTGGGAAAGGTTGCAAGACACTGCTTTCTTCTTCTATTTTGTGTTATTCCAGATGTGCATTTCATACCAACACAGAACAAGCAGTTTAAAATGAAAATAAATTATCTCAGCTTTACAAACTGTTAAAAATTACAGGTTATAACCTGGTGTTGTGTGAATTTTAACTTTGTACATGCCAGTCCAACACCGGCAAAAAGTATTCTGGGTTCTGCACTTCTGTTGCTGTGCTGATGAACACCTCCCTGAAGATGGTGCCAATCTGAAATTGTGAGGATACTTGGCCACAATTTGATATGAACATAATGGGCACAGTTTCAATTCTAATCTCCAGGTCATGCCCAGGAAAGGAATGGCCTGCCATCACTTTCCAGTTTCAGCTATACAATAAACTAGTTCAAACTAAGATAATAAAAGCCCTACTTCCCTAGAGGAATTTACTGCTCCATAACTCTTCATATATTTTGAACACTGGTATCTAATTATTTTATAATTATAAATGTATAGGTAAATGTGAGCTTACCATAACAACTGACATAATGTTATGGTATGTTAGTTTAATGCTACATGCTTATGAAGCACAATTGTTTTAAGTAATTGGTTGTGACACATGGTTACAATTTTTAAAAAAATAGTTTAGTTGTGGGTGTTGTTGGCTGGACAACATTTATTGCCTTCTTGAATCACTGCAGTTCACATGCTGTGGGTTGACCCACAACACCTGTGGGGTAGGAATTTAAGGATTTTGATCCAGTGACACTGAACGAACAGTGATTTATTTACAAGCCAGGATTGTGAGTGGCTTGGAGGGGCACTTGAAGATGGTGGTGTTCCCATGTAACGGCGGCAGTTGTCCTTCTGGATGGAAGTAGATGTGGGCTTGGAAGATACTGTCTGAGGATCTTTGGTGAATTTCTGCAGTGCAACTTATAGATAGTATACACTGCTGCTACTGAGCGTCAGTGATGAAAGGAGTGGAAGATTGTGGTTTTGGTGCCAATCAAGAAGGCTGCTTTGTTCTGGATGGTGTCACGCTTATTGCATGTTGTTGGAGTGCACTCATCCAAACAAATGGGGAGTATTCTATCAAAATCCTAACTTATGCCTTATAGTTTACAAATAGGCTTTGGGGAGTCAGGAGGTAAGTTATTTGCCGCAGTATTGTTAGCCTCTCACCTTTATATGGTGAGTCCAATCAAGTTTCTGGTTAATGGTGACCTCAAGGATGTTGATAGTGGGGTATTCAATAATGGCAACACCATTGACTGTCTGGGGACAGTAATTAGATTGTTTCTTACTGGAGGTGGCCATTGCCTGGCGTTTGTGCGTCTTGAATGTTACTTGCCACTTGTCAGCCCAGGCCTGGATATTGTCCAGATCTTGAACATAGATCTTGAACCAGTCATGTGAACATAGACTGCTTCAGTACCTGAGGAGTCATGAATGGTGCTGAACATTGTGCAATCATTGGTGAACATCCCCACTTCTGACCTTATGATGGAGGGAAGGTCATTGATGAAGCAGCTGAAGATGGTTGGGCCTCGGACACTACCCTGAGGGACTCCTGCAGAGATATTCCGGAGCTGAGATGACTGACCTCCAACAACCACAACCATCTTTGAATATTGCAGGTATAACTGCAATTAGTAGACAGCTTTCCCCCAGTACACCTGATTCCAGTTTTGCTGGGACTCCTTGATGCCATAATCAGTCAAATGAGGCCTTGATGTCTAGGGCTGTCACTCTCACCTCTGGAATTCAGCTCTTTTGTCTATGTTTGAACCAAAGTTGTAATGGGGTTAGAAGCTGAGTGGCCTTGGCAGAACTCAAACAGATTATTGCTGAGCAGGTGCAGCTTGATAGCACTATTTACGACACCTTCCATCACTTACAATTGTTTGATTTAGCTTCATTGCTATTTATTTGTTTGGCTTGCAAAGTACGCACTGAATAACATGACATTAGACCTACTGTAAATTGTGAAAGTGCTTCATGTGGACTCTAAAGCTCAAATCTGGGCTTAGCATATGAAGCTTGAAAGTCTGACTGCACATTTGTACATATTTAAATCACGTTTCAAGTCAAGAGAGTTCTGGGTCATTTATTGCAAGGATAGCCAAGAAATGTGTATAACTAATTTACTTAGCTTATCTGAGTTTACTGATTTGAGGAATAAAACATGCACTGGTTAGTAGATCTGATCATTTATATGTCATGAAATCACCACATGCACTGTGGCATCTTGTTGGGTTTTGTTGAAACTGATACACGTCTTTGACAAACCGCCTGCCTGGATCTTGATAAAGTGAGAGTCAGCTACCTAAGGTCCTTATTTCCACACGAAAATCATTTGCTTCCTCTTACAACAAGAACAGCAATGATAAGACCCAAGTGCCTTAGTCACACAATATCTCTGACATCAATAATTGTAATAATCATTTGCTTTCGGGAAGATAATTATAGGCTACTTATTGTGTGCTCCATTATAATTATTCCTCAAGTAAAGTCATTTTATAATGATAATAATTATAAATAGATAAGTTCATTGGCAAACACCATTGATGTAGATAAACACATTGTCGAATCTACATTCTGAGCGTGATAGGGTGATGGTGTCAGACAACAATTACAGCAGTTAGAAATGGGCAATATAATGTGGCTTCTCCAGTGTCAACCACAACCTGTGGAGAAATATAAAAGAAAGCAATGTTGTAGTGTGACTTCTGGCAAAGAAACTATCTTATTCAATTCAAGATGCTGTCAACAGACAACAAAAAAGAATTAATTGGCTCAAAGTACGCCTGAAACCATTTTAAGATGTGCAAATTTGTTTTATTGTCGCTGTTTTAAACGTTTCCTCAAAGTTGCATGTGATCAATGTGTGTGGCTTACCCTTGGAAAGAATGTTTCAATTTTAAATTACACAGCAGCAAACCTTTTTGTATGTAAAAGAAAATGTTAGATTGATCCTTGCATGGAAATGACTAAGAAACTACACCATGTTCTCTCACTCAGCCACTCACACACATATTACAGAAGAAGATTGAGCAATACTGAATGCAATTCAGTCTCTATTTCTATACAGGGCTGTTGCTTTGAAGTTAACATGCCAAGTTGTCAGACATGAAGCTTTAGAATTGTTATAATATCTCAATAGCTGTGATGGCTTCCACAGTTGAGCCACCAGAGGTTGGTTTCACAGCTAGCTTGTCAATGAAATTAGTTAGGAAAGAGAGTGGTCCTTTGTTTCCCTTTCACAGATCACAGAAAGGTAGGGTCCAGTTCAGCAGGTAATAGTGAAGGCAGTGTTTGCCTTTATTTCAAAGGGAATGGAGTATAAAAATAGGGAGGTTTTGTTAAAACTATACAAGGTACTAGTCAGAGCACAGCTGGAATATTGTGAAGAGTTTTGAGCTCCTTATTTAAGGAAAGATACACTGGCATTGGAGACAGGCCAAATAAGGTTCAATAAGCTGATACCAGGTTTTCCTGATGAAGAGCTTATGTCGACTGTCCTGCTCTTTGGATGCTGCTTGACCTACTGTGTTTTTGCAGTGCCACCCTTTTCAACTCAGATTTTCCAGCATCTACACTCCTCACTTCTGCATCAATTCTCCTGCTCCTTGGATGCTGCCTAACCTGCTGTGCTTTTCCAGCACCACACTCGCGACTCCTCACTTTCTCCTGACACCAGGTAAGGAGGAACTGTCCTATGAGAGGTTGAATAGGTTTGTCCTGTACTCATTGCAACATAGAAGAATAACAGGTAACCTTATTGCAAAATATAAGACTCTCAGAGGACTTGACAGGGTAGATGAAGAAAGGTTTAGATTAGATTAGATTAGATTAGATTAGAGTGTGGAAACAGGCCCTTCGGCCCAACAAGTCCACACCGACCCGCCGAAGCGCAACCCACCCATACCCCTACATTTACCCCTTACCTAACACTACGGGCAATTTAGCATGGCCAATTCGCCTGACCTGCACATCTTTGGACTGTGGGAGGAAACCGGAGCACCTGGAGGAAACCCACGCAGACACGGGGAGAATGTGCAAACTCCACACAGTCAGTCGCCTGAGGCGGGAATTGAACCCGGGTCTCTGGCGCTGTGAGGCAGCAGTGCTAACCACTGTGCCACCGTGCCGTTTCCTCTTCTGGAAGAGATGAGGAGCAGAGGAAAAATCTCAGAATAAGGGGTCACACATTTATCTCAGAGGGCTGTCAAAGCTGAGTTATTAAATATTATCAAGGCTGAGGTGGACACATTTTTAGTCAGTAAGGGAAAAGGCAAGAATGTGGAATTGAGGATTTTCAGATCTCATTGGATAGCAGAGTGGACTCTATGGATTAAATTACCTAATTCTGCTCCTACTTCTTACAGTCTTTTGAACCTAATTGACACATGCTTCCAATAGCGTTAAGTCAAGTGATCATTCGTAGACTGTAAATTTGTTGAATTTTCAATGAAACTGCCCCAAAATTAATGGTTCATTTTTGGTAAAACTCAGCTTGATATTCCAAGTCAGGCCAGTGAGTGATGTGAAGGGAAATACAAAGGTGGCATTTCTAGGCATCTGCTGCCCTTGTCCATTCTAATGTTAGAAATGGTTGAAATGTATTGTTGCAGAAATGTTGGTGAGTTGCTGCAGTGCGTCTTGTAAATGATTCACAAGACAGTGAATGGGTAAGGGTTATGGAGAGAAATATTTAAGGTTGTGGGTGCCAATCAAGCAGGCTGCTTTGTCATGTATGCTGTCGAGTGTTGGTAAAATTGCACCATTTTAGGCAAGTGAAAATTATTTCTTTACACTGCTGACTTCTACCTTGTAGATTATGTACAGACTTTAGAATCTGAGAATCTCTACAGTGTGGAGGCCCAACATTTTCACACCAACTCTCCAAAGAGTAACCCACCCAGTCCTATTCCCCACATTTACCCCTGACTAATGCACCTGAACTACACAACCCGGAATGCCTCTGGGCAATTTAGCATGGCCGATTCACCTAACCTGCACACCTTTGGATTGTGGGAGGAAACCCATACACACACGGGAAGAATGTGCAAACTCCACATGGACAGTCACCTGAGGCTGGAATTGAATCTGGATCCCTGGGTCTATGAGGCAGCAGTACTAACCACTGAGCCACCATGCCACCCCACTGACGTTGGGGAGACAAGAGGTGAGTTATTCGCAAAGAATTTCCAATCTCTGTTCTGTCTTTATAGTCACAGTGTATCTGGTTCATGACGTTGTGTGTGGAGTGGGGTTTTAACGATGGTAAGGCCATTGAATTTCAAGGGGAGATGGTTAGATTCTCTGTTCCAGGAGATGGTCAACACCTGGCACTTAGGTGGCACAGAAATTACTTCACACTTCTCAGTCTATGTCTGAGATTTGGCCAGGTCTACAGCTCATGGGCACACATTGGTTCAGCTTCTGAGGAGCTGCAGCTGACATTGATCAAATACAGGTCCCCTGATCGGGGCTGTTAACCTGGTCCAAACGGAGCCCTGGCTGACCGATAAGAACAGGAGTGTCAGATATCCTGTTCACTCTGAGAGTTGGCTCTGGGGGAGCTGGAGCAGTGTCAAGGACTCTCCACTTGTAAATAAAGGGTGACTTGGTGACACCAGCCTCTGTGGAGTTATTTCACAAACATTCCCATTTCTGGCTATTTAATGGAAGGAAAGCCATTGACAAAGCAATTAAAGTTGCTCCGGCCTGGAATACGGACTTGCAGGATAAGTGACCTCTAAAAAACAACAACCACATTCATTTGTGCTAATTATGACTGACTAGTTTCAGAACTTCCCTTGATTACTACTAAATTTAGCTTGTTGAAACCATATTTGATCAAATTTGACCTTGATTTTGAAGGCAATCACTCCCTCCTCATTTTATACACTAAAAATATAATTGTATCTGGAAGTGACCCTGGCAGAAGCCAAATGGCGCAATGGTGATGAGTTTGTTTTGTTATGATGCCAGGTCAGAATGCTAAAGTATTGTGGAGGTTTTTAACTTGTGATTCTAATAACTTTTTTTAAAAAGGAGGGCTGATAGGGCCAAAACCAGCTGTGGATGTATATTAAATGGCTGTCTACAAACAATAACTACAAGTGACTAATGTGATGTAATTCCTAAAGATATCAAGGAAACCTCCAATAAGACTACAATGAGGCACTGACAAAACCCCTCCTCAACTGAAAGCCAACCCATGCAGGTTATGTCCCAAACAGTATGCACATTTCTCTATTGAAGTGGACTAGTTGGACTAAACATGATTACATGTATCATCCTGTATTCAAGCATTAGTGGCCGTGAAGGTCACAGTCAGAGAACTATCCCCTAGTTATCCTAGTGTTGTAGGAAAACCACCTCTTATTCTGTGTGCTGCAAACCAGTTTAAAATGGAATCACTATAAAGAAACTCCAATCAGCCTACAAAAAAACCATCTCAAAAAGCGCCTGTTCAATTATCAATGTCAACACTACTGGTGACCTTCACTACAATGGCTGCAACACTCCATTATCTGCTCTGAACAAATAAACAATTCAGGGATTGATCCCTATAACTCTTTTGTTACTTTTAACTTTTTGAAATTACCTTCTAATTTACAATCTGTGTATGTTACGTTACTAATTCATCTCACGTTTAGTATGTAATAAGCTAATTGAGTAACTCAAGATTAAATTGGCATATTTTAAAACATAAGTTCATTTGGGGTCTCAGAGAATGGTAACTACAAGGGAAGGAATTCAATACAAATCAATTTTGTTGCAGCCAACCAGGAAAGTTGGGTGAATGAAGAAAGGGAACCAGGTTTTCTGCTGAAACTTTATTGCTGGAACAGCACAGCAGGTCAGGCAGCATCTAGGGAACAGAAGATTCGACGTTTCGGGCACATGCCCTTCTTCAGGAATGAGCAGAGAGTGTTCAGCAGGAGAAGATAAAAGGTAGGGAGGAGGGACTTGGAGGAGGGGCGTTGGAAATGTGATAGGTGGAAAGAGGTCAAGGTGAAGGTGATAGGTCGGAGTAGGGTGGAGGCGGAGAGGTCAAGAAGAAGACTGCAGGTCAGGAAGGCGGTGCCGGGCTGGAGGGATTCGGCTGAGACAAGGTGGGGGGAGGGGGGATGAAGAAACTGGTGAAGTCCAAGTTCATCCCCTGTGGTTGGAGGGTTCCCAGTCGGAAGATAAGACGCTCCTCCTCCGACCGTCGCGTTGTTGTGGTTTGGCGGTGAAACCACAACATCCACCGCCAAACCACAACAACGCGACGGTCGGAGGAGGAGCGTCTTATCTTCCGACTGGGAACCCTCCAACCACAGGGGATGAACTTGGACTTCACCAGTTTCTTCATCCCCCCTCCCCCCACCTTGTCTCAGCCGAATCCCTCCAGCCCGGCACCGCCTTCCTGACCTGCAGTCTTCTTCTTGACCTCTCCGCCTCCACCCTACTCCGACCTATCACCTTCACCTTGACCTCTTTCCACCTATCACATTTCCAATGCCCCTCCTCCAAGTCCCTCCTCCCTACCTTTTATCTTCTCCTGCTGAACACTCTCTGCTCATTCCTGAAGAAGGGCATGTGCCCGAAACGTCGAATCTTCTGTTCCCTAGATGCTGCCTGACCTGCTGTGCTGTTCCAGCAATAAAGTTTCAGCTTTGATCTCCAGCGTCTGCAGACCTCACTTTCTCCAACCAGGTTTTCTGTCCTCACTCAGGAACCTAACAGTTTGGAGTATTTCATTTGGAACCATAATTAACTGCGAAGACTCACTCAGGCTCTGGTCATTACAATTGTAATGAAATGATGCTTGATAGCAATGCTAATGACTCATTCCATCATTTTTCAGAGAATAGGATGATGGGTAGTATTGAGTCTGATTGGATTTGACCCATTTTTAGTGAAGTGGCAATTTTCCATGATCTGGAAACAATGCTGAAATTTAAAAAATGCAAAGAACTGTGGATGCTGGAAATCAAAAACGAAAAGAGAAATCACTGGAGAAACTCAGCAGGTCTGGCAGCTTTGGTGGTGGGAATGCAGTGTCAATGTTTCAGGTCCAATGACCCTTCTTCAGAACTTGTTTTTTTTCTAACCAGGAGTGACAATGAAAGTAATGACAGTGAGCAAGATGAAAGATTAGATCAGAAAACCTGTCAGAGAGAGAAGCAGAACTTCTTCAAGTTGGGCATAACTGGAAGAGATGTTGCAGTGAGTTAAACACTGAACAAAATACAGTTGTTTCTTGATAGCACTTGGAACAAATTTAATTGTCTGAAGATTAGAGGCAGATGTTCGCAGGTAAAGGGACGGCTGGAAAATGGGAAGCCTTCAGAAATGAGATAACAAGAATCCAGAGAAAGTATATTCCTGTTAAGGTAAAAGGAAAGGTTGGTAGGGAATGCTGAATAACTAAAGAAATTGAGGGTTTGTTTAAGAAAAAGAAGGAAGCATATGTAAGGTATAGACAGGATAGATCGAGTGAAACCTTAGAAGAGTATAAAGGAAGTAGCAGTATATTTAAGAGGGAAATCAGGAGGGCAAAAAGGGGACATGAGATAGCTTGATAGTTTAAGGAGAATCCAAAGAGTTTTTACAAATACATTAAGGACTGGCTCAAAGGTAGAAGACAGAGGGTGATGGTGGAGGCCTGTGACCAGTAGAGTGCTACAAGGATCGGTGCTGGGCCCTCTATGTTTTGTAATTTACATAAATGATTTGGATGCGAGCATAAGAGGTACAGTTAGTAAGTTTGCAGATGACACCAAAATTGGAGGTGTAGTGAACAGTGAAGAGGGTTACCTCAGATTACAACAGGATCTGGACCAGATGGGGCCGGGGATTCCAGAACTAGAGGGCATAGGTTTAGGGTGAGAGGGGAAAGATATAAAAGAGACCTAAAGGGAAACTTTTTCACGAAGAGGGTGGTACGTGTATGGAATGAGCTGCCAGAGGAACTGGTGGAGGCTGGTACAATTGCAATAGTTAAGAGGCATTTGGATGGGTACATGAATAGGAAGGGTTTGGAGGAATATGGGCCGGGTGCTAGCAGCTGGGACTAGATTGGTTTGGGATATCTGGTCAGCATGGATGGGTTGGACCGAAGGGCCTGTTTCCATGCTGTACATCTCTATGACTCTATGACAAAAGGGTAACTCGGGAGAGAATAGGGCCCCTCAAAGATCAGCAAGACGGCCTTTGTGTGGAGCCGCAGAAAATGGGGGAGATACTAAATGAGTATTTTGCATCAGTATTTACTGTGGAAAAGGACATGGAAGATATAGACTGTAGGGAAATAGATGGTGACATCTTGCAAAATGTGCAGATTACAGAGGAGGAAGTGCTGGATGCCTTGAAACGGGTAAAGGTGGATAAATCCCCAGGATCTGATCAGGTGTACCTTAAAACTCTGTGGGAAGCTCTGGAAGTGATTGCTGGGCCTCTTGCTGAGATACTTGTATCATCGATAGTCACAGGTGAGGTGCCGGAAGACTGGAGGTTGGCTAACGTGTTACCACTGTTTAAGAAGGGTGGTAAGGGCAAGCCAGGGAACTATAGACCAGTGAGCCTGACATCAGTGGTGGGCAAGTTGTTGGAGGGAATCCTGAGGGACAGGATGTACATGTATTTGGAAAGGCAAGGACTGATTAGGGATAGTCAACATGGCTTTGTGCATGGGAAATCATGTCTCACAAACTTGATTGAGTTTTTTGAGGAAGTAACAAAGGATTGATGAGGGCAGAGCAGGAGATGTGATTTATATGGACTTCAGTAAGGCATTCGACATTGTTCCCCATGGGAGACTGATTAGCAAGGTTAGATCTCATGGAATATAGGGAGAACTAGCCATTTGGATACAGAACTGGCTCAAAGGTAGAAGACAGAGAGTGGTGGTGGAGAGTTGTTTTTCAGACTGGAGGCCTGTGACCAGTGGAGTGCCACAAGGATCAGTGCTAGGCCCTCTACCTTTTGTCATTCACATCAATGATTTGGATACGAGCATAAGAGGTACAGTTAGTAAGTTTGCAGATGACACCAAACTTGGAGGTGTAGTGGACAGCGAAGAGGGTTACCTCAGATTACAACAGGATCTGTTGACCAGATGGGCTGAGAAGTGGCAGATGGAGTTTAATTCAGATAAATGCAAGATGCTGCACTTTGGAAAAGCAGGACTTATACACTTAATGGTAAGGTCCTTGGGAGTGTTGCTGAACAAAGAGACCTTGGAGTGCAGGTTCATAGCTCCTTGAAAGTGGAGTCGCAAGTAGATAGGATAGTGAAGAAGGCGTTTGGTATGCTTTCCTTTATTGGTCAGAGTATTGAGTACAGGAGTTGGGAGGTCATGTTCCGGCTGTACAGGACATCGGTTAGGCCACTGTTGGAATATTGTGTGCAATTCTGGTCTCCTTCCTATCGGAAAGATATTGTGAAACTCAAAAGGGTTCAGAAAAGATTTACAAGGATGTTGCCAGGGTTGGAGGATTTGAGCTATAGGGAGAGGCTGAACAAGCTGGGGTTGTTTTCCCTGGAGTGTCGGAGGCTGAGGGGTGACCTTATTGAGGTTTACAAAATTATGAGGGGCATGGATAGTGTAAATAGGCAAAGTCTTTTCCCTGGGGTCGGGTAGTCCAGAACTAGAGGGCATAGGTTTAAGGTGAGAGGGGAAAGATATAAAAGAGAGCTACGGTGCAATGTTTTCACACAGCGGGTGGTACGTGTATGGAATGAGCTGTCAGAGGAAGTGGTGGAGGCTTATACAATTACGACATTTAAGAGGCATTTGGATGGGTATATGAATAGAAATGGTTTGGAGGGATATGGCCGGGTGCTGGCAGGCGGGACTAGATCGGTTTGAGATATCTGGTCGGCATGGATGGGTTGGACCGAAGGGTCCGTTTCCATGCTGTACATCTCTATTACTCTATCTAGAGGAAGAGGAATAAGGGCTGGTTGTGACCTGATGGTGAATTATGTAAATATAAGGTTCAGGAAGGAAGGTAACTGAAATAATGGGAAACTTTTATTTTCACAAAGACTGGGAGAAGCAGTACAGTTTAAGTAGTAATTCATTAATTGAGTATAGCGTTTTCTGGAACTGCGCACTTTTAGAACTGACAAGGGAGTGACATATAGTCAACCTGGGGGTGCATAATGACAATTTGAGAATAAGGGAATACCTGGCAAATTGTAATCTTAGGTTTGAGGTGGAGGTGCTAAACTCACGCATCTTTGTTTCCTTACGTTAAGGGATAAAAAAAAATTAAGCCTAAGAAACAACATTATTAATCGGTAAACATACAGACAAACAGTGGGAGGTTTTTGGTATATCACGACCACACCAGGCAAGTCCAGTATGAGAAGGAGCTCATGCCCGAAACATTGATTCTCCTGCTCCCATGATGCTGCCTGACCTGCTGCGCATTTCCAGCAACACATTTTTAGCTCTGATCTCCAGTCCTCACTTTCTCCAAGTCCAGTATGATCCATGAATGCAAACCTCTATTGCTCATTCATCCCCTTTTAGCTTTTCAAATGTTTCACTTTAAAAATAACCAGCGGCAAAACTTTAGTCTGAAACAAGTTAAAGCTTAGGTTATTACACATCTACCTGCTGAAGGTTACTAAGTAACAAAGTGATACAGTTATTAAATAAAATATAGATTCAATCACTAAAAATAGGCTTGGACAAAATGTACATATAAATATGAAAGTAAGATCAGATTGTTATTGTTGCAGATTTGTTACTTGTTTGACGATCCTCTTGCCAAGTGAAGGGGCTGAAAAAACTTGTGGTCAGAATAAGCTGTTGCAATGACTTCGGTAGTTGAATAGTTGTGGGTTACTTGTACCAGTGGAGTTGGTAGGCAAAGCAAGCTTTGGGTCAGAGAGAGAGAGAGAGAGAGTGTGTGAGTGAGTGTGAGTGTGTGAGTGTGAGTGTGAGTGTGAGTGTGTGAGTGTGAGTGTGAGTGTGTGAGTGTGAGTGTGAGTGTGAGTGTGAGTGTGAGTGTGAGTGTGAGTGTGAGAGAGAGAGAGAGAGAGAGAAAGATATACTGTACATCTTGTTTGTTAATACCCTGTCGTGACAGCACTTGCAGATTGCCCGTGCTCTTTCAAAAGTCCTGCTGTTGATTTCTGAAACTTCGCTGTTTTGCCTTTTACTGATAACTCTGGCTTTGAAGTTGAGTCTCAGAGTTCATCTTGTGGAATTCTGATTAAAACAGTGGCTCACTGGTTAGCACGATTGCCTCACAACAACAGGGTCCTGGGTTTGATTAGCCCCTCAGGTGACTGTGTGGAGTCAACATGGGATTTCTCCTACAGTCCAAAGATATGCAGGTTAGATGGAGTCACTCTATAGTGTGCAGGGGTATGCAGGCTAGGTGGGTAGCTCATGGGAAATGTCGGATTACAGGGAGGCGTTGCTGGGTGGGATGCTCTTCAGAGGATTGGTGTGCAATACCTGTTTCCACACTGTAGGGATTCTGTGAAGTATTATTCCTTTGATGAGTCACCTCGACAAAAGAGAGATAACTATGCTGGAATTTTCTGAGGTCGTTCCAGTTTTCTGTTTATTCTCAGAAACTTTAATTCTCACACCTTTAGAATGGTGGCTCAGTGGTTAGCATTGCTGCCTCACAGCACCAGGGTCCCAGGTTTGATTCCAGCCTTGGGTGACTGTCTGTGTGGAGTTTGCTCATTCTCCTCTTGTCTGTGTGGGTTTCCTGCAGGTGTTCTGGTTTCCTCCCACAGTCCAAAGATATGCAGGCCAGGTGAATTGGCCATGCTAATTTGCCCATAGCGTTACAGTCAGAGGGAAATGGGTCCGGGTGAGTTACTCTGCGGAGGGTCGGTGTGGATTTGTTGGGCCGAAGGGCCTTTTTCCACATGGTAGGAATCCAATTAAAAAACTCAATGTGTTGTCCAGGGTTAATTGGATTCAAAATGCCCCATTTTCTTTGTAATTGATATATAAAATAAAACATGACTCACCCTGGCTTTCTGGCTGAAGTGAATCAACAAGGACTGGTATGCCCTTCAGAGATTCAGATTTTCAGGATTTAGTATTAATCTTATTTAGACTAAACTTCTTTACAAAAACATGCAATACAATAATACTGTTAAGATAGGTACAATACAAACCCAGTACATACAGCCAATTGGCAAATATTCCTCTCGTGCCAACTATGATTAACAAATAAAAGACAGGAATGTATTGATCTGAAAGAAACATTTTAACAACCCTTTAAAAGAAAAAAAAATCTCCTCATTCATATCCAGCAAGAGAGAACATTTCTCCTTAAACAATATCCCCCAAACGTGGAGAGAGACCACGCGAGGGAGGATAGAAGTTGAAAGCAAAGTTGACGACAGGTTCCCGTTTGAGGCAAGAGCAGGAATAACAACCAATAAAATCATTAATGTATTGGGATAAGGGGTGAAGAAGATGGTCAGAATAGGAATGGATGGAGGAATGTTACACATACTTCACAAAATGCTGATCAATCTAGGATCCCTGTAGGGCTTTCCAGTAAAATGTAAGTACACTCACTTCTTTCAATTTGGTTTGGCTACTCAAATGCAACTTTGAGCTAAATTGAAAAGAATAACCACTTTGTGGAACACCATGCTTTGGTCTATTAAAGACAAATGAGGATGCTGAATTCGCTCCTCTTGTCTGGCTGTAATATCCATAATTTTATTATTTATTTCCCCAAGAAAAATAATAAAACTTGACATAAAACACACACAAAAATACGTGTAAAATTTTGTTTTTTTACAAATGGGAAGTGTGTCTAGTACAAAAAGGAAGATCTACAATTAACAGTTCAAAAAGTCCTACACTTCTGAGGTGTTAGATTTTAACCTGAGACAGTAATTGTTCAATTATTGTCTCCTAATCTCAGTAGTGAAATTTGTAGATATCCTCGATTTCCTAGTGAATATGCATTACTCCAACTTATCTTACCGTCAGGCACTGTTTCTCTTTTTGAGATTCTTAAAAAAGACAGATAGAGAGAGCAAATATTCCAATTCTGCTGCTATAAATCCATCATTCCTTCTCTGTCTGCCCAAAGGATTTTGCCCGAAATACAGTTCACTTGTGCGTTCCTATGATATAGAGTCATAGAGTACAGAAACAGACCCTTTGTCCCAACTCGTCCATGCCCACCAGGTTTCCTAAACTGAACTAGTCCCATTAGCCTGCATTTGGCCAATATCCCTCTAAATCTTACCTATCCGTGTACCTGTCCAAACATATTTTGAATGTTGTAATTGTACCCTTTCAATTTTAATAACATCATTCCTATGGCAGGGCAACCAGAATTGTATGCAGCACCCCAAATGCAGCCTTACCAATGTCTTTTACACTTTCAACATGACATCCCAGCTCCTGTACTCCATGCTCTGACCAATGAAGGCAAGTGGGCCAAATGCTTTCTTCATTGCCCTGTCTACCAGTGACATCACCATCAAGGAACTATGCACCTGCGCTGTTAGGTCTCTCTGTTCAACAATGCTCTTTAGGACTCTACTATTAACTGTGCAAGTCCTGCACTAATTTGTCACAGCACCTGACATTTATCTAAATTAAACTCCATCTGCCATTCCTCAGCCCAGTTGATTAAGATCGCGTTGTGCTCAGAAATTACTTTCCTCACTGTCCACTAAACCACCAATTTTGGTGTCATATGCAAACTTTATAACTGTGCCTCCTATACTCTAATTCAAATCATCCTTTATATAAATTATGAACAACAGTGGACCCAACACTAATCCTTGTTGCACACTGCTGGTCACAGGCCTCCAGTCTGAACAACTATCTACCACTACCCCCTATCTCCAACCGTGAAGCCAATTTCATATCTAATTAGCTAGCTTGCTCTGGATCCCATGTGATCTAACCTTACTAACCAGTCTATCATGTGAAATCTTGTCAAAGGCCTTCTAAAGGTCCACGGAGACAACATCTATCAGTCTGCCTTCATCTATATTCTTGGCCAGCCCTTCAAAAAACTCAGATTTCTGGGACACAATTTCCCATACACAAAGCCACACTGACCATCCTTAATCAGTTCTTGCCTTTCCAAATGCATGCAGTTTCGGCCTCTCAGAATCCTCTCCAACAACCTACCCATCACTGATGACAAATTCACTAGTCAGTAGTTCCCTGGCTTTTCATTGCAGCTCTCCTTAAATAGTGACACAAGATTAGCCAATTTCCAATCTTCTGGCACCTCATCTGTGGCTGGCGATGATCCAAATATCTCTACTAGGGATCCCACAATTTCTTCCCTAGCTTCCCACATTGTCATGAGGTACACTTGATCAGGTCCTAGGGATTTATCTACCTTTATACATTTTAAGACTTCCAGCACCTCCTTTTTAATGGCTTTCATGTTTTTACAGGATAGATAATCTTCAGGCAGCTTTCATCTGAGTATGTAAAGCTTCCAGAAAAGTGTCAACAGAGCAGGAGATACAGATTTGTTTTTCAATACCCTTTGATAAAGAGGTTAAGCTGGGCTCAGACTGATACTTGTTCATTGATGGTTTCATGAAGTTGGTTTACTCTGATCAGATGACTACTGTAACTACTTTAAATCAATGTTTACCTTCCCTTATTCTCTGAAGATCCCACTTATTAAAACCAGATGATGCAAGTCAAAAATTGATAGTGCATTTTTATAATGATCAGAAGTCCATGCGTATGTCATGGTGGATAATAGCATTGGATAGGAGTTCTGGTTAGTGATAAAGAATCATGCAGAATAACTTTCTAGAGATTAAACTGTGACCATTTGTTCACAAATGCTCAGAGATTGTAACATAAATATGCTATGAAATAGTTATCAACAATATGATACAGGCATGATATTGTATTTAGCTTGTAATATGCAGAACCACACCATTTCTTTACAGGTTTCAGAGGCCTCCATTATTTGTACTGGATTGACAAGGAGGGTGGCAGGTGGATGACTTTTATACTAAGTGATAATCGGTGATATTTCTTCAATGACATGCCAGTGGCGTTTAATGGTTTCCAATGTAGATGATCTTACTTATCTGTTAGCAAGAGTTGTAAAGGCTGATTTTGTCTTTGTAACCTTTTTAAAACTCCACCAATTTGTTGGAAGGAATCCTAAGAGATAGAGGATTTACACGTATTTGGAAAGGCAAGGACTGATTAGGGATAGTCAACATGGCTTTCTGCATGGGAAATCATGTCTCCCAAGCTTGATTGAATCTTTTGAAGATTTACAAGGATGTTGCCAGGGTTGGAGGATTTGAGCAATAGGGTGAGGTGGAATAGACAGGGGCTGTTTTCCCAGGAGGGTCAGAGGCTGAGGAGTTACCTTATAGAGGTTTATAAAATCATGAGGGGCATGGATAGGATAAATAGACAAAGTCTTTTCCCTGAGGTGGGGGAGTCCAGAACTAGAGGGCATAGCATTAGGGTGAGAGGAGAAAGATTTAAAGGGGCAACTTTTTCACACAAATGGTGGTGCATATACGGAATGAGCTGCCAGAGGAGATGGTGGAGGCTGGTACAATTACAAAATTTAAAAGGCATCTGGATGGGTATATGAATAGGAAGGGTTTAGAGGAATATGAGCCAAGTGCTGGCAAATGGGACAAGATTAATTTAGGATATCAGCCTTTGGGCCGAAGGGTATTTTTCTGTGCTGTACATCTCTATGACTCTAAGTAGCAAAGAGGATTAATGAGGGCAGAGCGGTGGACACGATCTATATGGACTTCAGTAAGGCATTTAACAAGGTTCCTCATGGTAGACTGGTTAGCAAGGTTAGATCACACGGAATAGAGGGAGAACTAGCTATTTTGAAACAGAAGGCTGTCAAAGGTAGTAGACAGAGGGTGGTGTTGGAGGGTTGCTTTTCAGACTGGAGACCTGTGACCAGCGATATGATACAAGGATCAGTGCTTGATCCATTGCTTTTTGTCATTTATATCAATGTGCACACAGGAATTATTATTATTAAGTTTGCAGGTGACATCAAAATTGGAGATGTAGTGGACAGTGAAGGTGCTTACCTCAGAGTACAACTATATCTTGATCAGATGGGCCAATGGGCTAAGGAATGGCAGATGGAGTTTAAATTAGATAAATGTGAGGTCTGCATTTTGGAAAGGCAAATCAGGGCAGGACTTATACACTTAATGGTAAGGTCCTGGGGAGTGTTGCTGAACAAAGAAACCTTGGAGTGCAGGTTCATAGTTCGTTGAAAGTGGAGTCACAGGTAGATAGGATAGTGAAGAAGGCATTTGGTATGCTTGCCTTTATTGGTCAGTGTATGGAATATAAGAGTTGGGAAGCTCATGTTGTAGATGTACAGGACATTGGTTAGGCTACTATTGGAATACAGTATGCAATTCTGGTCTCCCTGCTATAGGGAGGATGTTGTGAAACCTAAAAGGATTCATAAAAGATTTACACGGAAGTTGCTGGAGTTGGAGGGTTTGAGCAGTAGAGAGATGAATCGACTGGGGCTATTTTCCTTGGAGTTTCAGGGGCTGAGGTGTGACCTTACAGAGGTTTATAAAATCATGACGGGCATGTGTAAACTTTATATAAGCAATTTGATCATCACTTCTAATTTATTCTGGCCATACATGGGCCCTGTCGTGGCTTTTTGTTTATTTTCCTTCCCATAAGTTCCTCATGTAATTCTTCTCTTATAAGCTTTTCTGTATTATATTTGTAATCCCTTCATACACCATTGTAGTTTCTCTACTGTTTCAGTACTCTAATGTCTGCAGAATAATCCTGTGGTGGACACTGTGACTTTATAGGCATAAAATTATTGATTTCCAATTCCATATTAATAATATTAACATCTGAGAGATCAGAGTCTCCGGCTGAAAGAGGCAATGAACCCATTTTATGTGAAACTCCATTTGAAAGATGAATCTGTCGTAACTGCATATGGATTAATAAGTGTGACCAATTCCATTTGAAGCAAAATATACATAAAGCTGGTTGACTGTGCAGTTTGGAGGATTATTTAGCATATTTTTGACCATTGAAACAATACTTGGATTTTTACTCTGGATGTTATCATAGATTTAGCATCACTGACCATTTCTAATCCCAATCCTCAAATCCCCTAAAATTCAGAGTAAATCTTTTATTAAATTAAATAATAGAACATCCCAAGGACTATCATAAGTCCTTTTGTTCCATTTAAATGCTGTTGAAGTATTGCACATGCATTCCCTTCACTTTATGACAGGCATAATTTCAAATTGTTGTTTAATGTTTACCATTGTTCGAGCAGGATGCAATTCTCATATGTAGAGCTTTGGGAAAAGAGTTGGGGACTTGCTTTTGACCAGAAACTCAATGCTGTAGGAGTAGGTCAGTGGCTGGGAACACTGCAGTGAGTAACTCACTTCCCGACTCTCCAAAACCTGTCCATTATCTATAAGGCACAAGTCAGGATTATGATGAAATACTTCCCACCTGCCTGGATAGGTGCAGCTCCAACAACACTCAAGAAGCTTGACAAAGCAGCCCCCTTGATTGGCATCATATCCACAAACATCTACTTCCTCCATCATTTACACTCAGTACACAATGCTGCTACTATCTACAAGATGTGCTGCAGAAGTTTATTCAAAATGCTTAGACAGCGCCTTCTAAACCTATGACCATGTACATCTAGAAGGGCAAGATATTGGAATATTACCACCTGCAAGTTCCCCTCCAAACCAATCACCATTGGAAGTATAATCACTGTACCTTCTATGTCACTGGGTCAACATCCTGGAATTCCCTCCCTAGCAGCATTGTGGGTCAACCCACAGCAGGTGGACTACAGCGATTTGAGAGAGGAGCTCACCACCACCACCTTCTCAAAGACAACTAGGGATGGGCAATAAATGCTGGCCAGCCAGCAATGCCGACATCTCCCAAATGGAAAGAAAAATAACATGGACAATGGGCTGAATGGCCTCTGTCTGTGCTGTCACTTTATGATTGTGATTCAAAATAAGAACAATGAATTTCTTATATCTCACCATAATATAAAAAAATTAAAAGTGCAATGTATGAACTTCATTAATGCCATTCACTGTTGCAATTAAACTATTCAAAGACAGTTGGCCAGCCTTCCTGCTTGTCGGCGTAGGATTTGGGTAATGGGCTTTCACAATACTAAGAAGCAAAGTTAATGCTCTTTAATAGAAATCATACATAACCCCACAGCATTCAAAGCAAAACCATCATAGAGTACCACATAAACCTTAGAAAATTCAATCAAAGCTTTCTTGGAAGATTCTAAAGTCATAGAGACATACAGCATGGAAATAAACCCTTTGATTGATACCAGTTAATGCTGAACAGAATTCCAAACTAAGCTAGTACCACGTGCCTGCTCCTGACCTATATCCTTCAAACCTTTCCTATGCATTTACTTGTCCAAGTGCCTTTTAAATGTTGCAATTGTCCCCATATCCACCACTTCCTTAGGAAGTTCATTCCAGACGCGACCCACTCTCTATGTAAACAATTTGCCCCTTATGTCTTTTTTAAAATCTCTCTTCTCTCACCTTAAAAAAAGTGGCCCCTAGTTTTGAAATCTCCCATTGTAGAGGGAAGACAACTAGAACAAAGAACAAAGAAAATTACAGCACAGGAACAGGCCCTTCAGCCCTCCAATCCTGTGCTGATCTAGATCCTCTGTCTAAACCTGCTGCCTATTTTCTAAGGGTGTGTATCCCTTTGCTCCCTGCCCATTCATGTATGTGTCTAGAACCATCTTAAATGATGCTATCTTTCCCACCTCTACCACCTCCGATGGCAACGCATTCCCGGCACCTACCACTCTCTCTGTGTGAAGAACCTTCCATGCATATCTCCCTTAAACCTGTCACCCCTAATGATTGAGTCCCCTACTCTGGGAAAAAGCTTTTTGCTATCCACCCTGTGTACACTTCTCATGATTTTGTAGATCCGGCCCCCTTCAACCTCAGTCTTTCTAATGAAAATAATTCTAATCTACTCAACCTCTATTCATAGCTAGCACCTTCCATTCCAGGCAACATCCTAGTGAACTTCCTCTGCACCCTCTCCAAAACATTCCACATCCTTTTGGTAATGTGGCGACCAGAGCTATATGCAGTGTTCCATATGTGTCTTATACAAGTGTAACATGACCTGCCAACTCTTGTACTCAATACCCTGTCCGATGTAGGAAAACATTTCATATGCCTCTTGACCACTCCACTGGTCTGCGTTGCCACCTTCAGGGAACAATAGACCTGAACACCCAGATCTCTCTGTACATCAATTTTCCCCAGGAATTTTCCGTTTACTGTAATGTTCACTCTTGAATTGGACCTTCCAAAATGCATCACCTCGCACTTGCCCGAATTGAACTCCATCTGCCATTTCTCTACCTAATTTTACAGTCTATCGATATTCTGCTGTGATCGCTGACAGTTCCCTTCACTATCTGCTACTTAACCAATATTGGTGTCATTTGCAAACTTGTTAATCAGGCAACCTACACTGTCCTCCAGATCACTTATGTATACTACAAACAACAGTGGTCCTAGCACGGATCCCTATGGAACACCACTGGTCACAGGTCTCCATTTTGAGAAACTTCCTTCTGCTACTACTCTGTCTCCTGTTGCCCAGCCAATTCTCTATCCATCTAGCTAGAACACTCTGGGACTTCACCTTCTCCATGGGGAACCTTATCAAATGTCTTACTAAAGTCCATGTATATGATATCTACATCCCTTCCCTCATCAATTTTGTCACCTCCTCAAAAGAATTCTATTAGGTTTCTAAGACACGACCTTCACTGCACAAAACTATGTTGTTAATCACTGATATTCCCATTTGGAAGAAAATGAGCTTATGTCCTATCCCTCAGTACTTTCTCCAGCAGCTTCCCTACAACTGACGTCAGGCTCACAGGTCTATAAACACCTGGATTATCCCTGCTACCCTTCTTAAATAAGGGGACAACATTAGTAATTCCCCAGTCCTCCGATACCTCATCCATATTCAAGAATGCTGCAAAGGTATCTGTTAAAGCTGGAGCTATTTCCTCCCTTGCTTCCCTCAGTAACCTGAGATAGATCCCATCCGGACCGGAGGACTTGTCACCTTAATGCCTTTTAAAATACCCAACACTTCCTCCCTCCTTATGCTGACTTGACCGAGAGTAATCAAAGATCTAGCCCTAACCTCAACATCAGCCATGTCCCCCTCCTTGGTGAATACCAATACAAAGTATACATTAAGAATTTTACCCATTTTCTCTGACTTCACACATAACTTTCCTCCTTTGTCCTTGAATGGGCCAACTCTTTTTCCAGTTACCCTCTTGCTCCTTATACATGAATAAAAGGCTTTGGGATTTTTCTTAAACCTTCTTGCTAAGGATATCGCATGACCCTTTTTAGCCCTCTTAATTCCGTGTTTCAGATTGGTCCTACATTCTTCCGAAACTTTGTCTGTCTTCAGTCGCCTAGTTAAGTACCATTACTGCACCCATCCAGGCAAGTGGTGAGTATTCCATCACACTCCTGACTTGTATTATGTAGATGCTGACAGGCTAAGTCAGGGGGTAAGTTCCTTGTCACAGAATTCCCAAGCTCTGTCCTGCTCTTGGAGCTACAGTATTTATAGATATTTTAAACATCTGTTCAGAGCTATTATGACACACCTCTGTGGCAGATGGGACTTGAACCCAAACCTTCTGCCTCAAAGTAGGGACAGTACCACACAGCACAAGAGGTCCTGCTACATTTAAATGCCTCATCCAGGACAGTTTCTAGTCAATGGTAACCCTCATGATGATGAAAGCATTGGTTTCAAGGGCAATGAATAGCTTCGATCTTGTCGAAGATGGCCATTGCTTGATAGTTGTTTGGGATAAATATTGCTTTGTCACTTACCAGCTCAAACCATCACATGATCCAGTCTTTTTGCAGATGGACATGGGCTGTTTCAAATAAGGAATAGCAAATCAGACCGAAGATTGTGCAAACATTAGTGAACATCCCCACTTCTGACCTTATGGAGGGAAGGTCATTGATGATCAGCTGAAAATGGTTGGGCCTCAGACCCTCAACTCCTGCAGAGATGTCCTAGAACTGAAATGACTGACTACCAACAACCACAACCATCGTCTTGTGCTAGGTATGATTCAGACCAATGGAGAGTTTACTCCTTGATTCCCTTTGGCTCCAGTTTTTCGAGGACTCTTTAATACTAAACTTGGTAAAATGCAATCACAGGAACATAGGAATCCTTTTCATGATTCCTGATATTTTCTGAAAGTTCATTGAACATCCAGCCATTATCTTTCAACATAGTCATTTTTAAACATTGCTGCCACATGGTATCACTGGTTGGGCCAGAATTTACTGCCCGTCCCCAATTACTCGAGATGTGTGCGTGAACTGGCTTTGTTGAACTGCAGCAATCTGTGTGGTGTCATTTACACCATTCAAGCAGACAACTTCATCAAGCTTCATGAGTGTTGATTGAGCTGCACTAATCAAGGTACTCCTTACTTGTTCCTTGTTAGTTAATGATGGACAGGCTTTGGAGAATTATTAGGAGAAAGTGAGGACTGCAGATGCTGGAGATCAGAGCTGAAAATGTGTTGCTAGAAAAGCGCAGCAGGTCAGGCAGCATCCAAGGAGCAGGAGAATTGATGTTTCGGGCATGAGCCCTTCTTCAGGAATCATGCCCGAAACTTCGATTCTCCTGCTCCTTGGATGCTGCCTGACCTGCTGCGTTTTTCCAGCAACACATTTTCAGCTTTGGAGAGTTATTAGGTGAGTTACTTGTTACAAAATTCCAAGCCTCTGGTCTGCTCTGCTAGATTTCTCTTTACTTGATTCCTACAGTTTCCTTGCATATTTATGAACACATCTTTGTTATTTGTGGTCATGCTTATACAAAAGAGTTTACTCCATGTTCTCTCGTAGATCTCTCAGCATTTCATGTTTATTGTAATGGGTAACTGGAAATGAACTTTCAGGCCTCATTTAAAATGTTTATAAATCATTAACATTCCCACCGGAAAAATAGTGAGCATGGAAGAATGCTACAAAAAAATCAGACCTTCATCAATCCACATAGAAACAATAAAAGTAATTTTCACAATGGTTTGTACTTTCTCGGAAGGCTTTTAAAGTTGTGTTGTACTCTGTAAAGCTTAATTTATCATATTAATAATTCTTTATATCATTGCAAAGGAAGTGAGCATGCTTTATAACATGTTATTGTTATTACTCAAAAAGAATTTGCTTTCACTTTGTTATTTACTACCATCTATTTTCTTACTTCTAAATAAAGACAATTAGTTTCATGCAAATTGTTCCATTAATTAATATTAGAGTTAACACAGAGAATAACTATTATACCTGAGACTAACATTTTCCCACAGTCTGCCTCATATCTCAAGTTATAGAAATCATTTACATGTCTGGACAAATATATGCATTCCCTATGGAAAGGAGTAAACAAATTTGCTACCAAGTCTGCAGAGATGGAAGCACACTACAAAGATAAATGCAAAAAATCTATGTAGTGCCTCCCACAACCTGAGCACATCCCAAAGCACTGAGTGTAACCATTGATGCGAGAAATGAGGTGGTCATCTTGCATACAGCTAGCTTGGTTGCTCTTGAGAAATTTACAGTGCTTATCCATGGTATAGTGAAGTTCGGTAGAAAATTGTGAGATTTTCATTTAGTTTAAAACTATCCAGAATCTTATTGTAAATCATCAGCCACCTGCATTTTCAGAAAACAAACCACCACCTTTATTATAGAGATTGTGATTTGAGCTCAGTCAGTCATTCTTTCACACTGTACGTTCAGCATTCAATCAAAATTCTTTTCAGCTTTTGTTAAAATTGAGTTTGGAGTTAATTACATTTACTTTTTGTTCCTTACATTACCTTGGAGGTCATGTTTCCCTGGAAGCAGAAATTTCATGTGCACCAGATGAAAAATTCAACTTTGGCAGAGGGTGAAAAAACTAATGTGGTGATCACAGATCTGTCACAGTTACTTCACAATTTTAATCAATGGAAAGAAAATCAAGTGGAGTATTTAATCAGCAACTGAGTTACCACTGCCTGTTTTGTGGCCATATTAAAATAGAATTTCATCCCCATATATTCAGGCAATTTCCATGAGCTTTTCCTTAAAAGTCACTTCATTTATTCTTAGAAGGCAGTTCATGTTTTATATTAATGAGGTATTTACAGTTGAATGTCTAAAGTTATGAGATATGCATTTCATATTTTGAAACGTTTTGCAGGTTATACTTAGACCAGTTTCATACAAGTCATTTTAACTACTTAAAGACACTACATAGAACATTTCCTCACTGAAACTCCTATTCTCAGAATGAAAGCAGAGTATGTGATTATGCAGTGCAGATTTCCACAATTCTGAAAAATAGCAAATGAACTTCAAATCACTTTTGACATTCCTCTCAAATGTTCCTGAAGGTTTCAAAATGCAAATTTTTTTATGTACTGGTATTAAACAATTTTCAAACAAAAATGGTGAACACCAAGAAAGAAAGTAACAACAAACCAGGAAACTAAGGCTTTTTAAAGAAAAACGTTTTCAAAAGCCAGATTTTCACATGCAGTGAGCTGACACATATGATATATTATGCACTGAGATTCTTTCATATTTCTGTATGTTAAATGGTAGTGCATATTAGGTTACAACATAGGAATAAAAACCAAACCAAAGCAGCCATCATCACTGGATTCGCAACATCGTGATTTTAAAACATTCGAAGATCCTCAAAATTGCTCAGTTTTTCCTGACCAGATTTTATAAATAATAGAACCTTGGAAATCAAGTCTATAACTTAGACAACAATTAACAATTTATTAATAATAATGTAAATTTAGTAAATGAACAAGGCAATCCACTTAATACCTATAACCCAAGCCCCCTCTTCTGAGTATAAACCTCCCACACTCTAACTGAGACGGGCAGACATAGCTAAGGAATAAAATAACAAAGATAAAAAGAATCACGATTTGCCAGTTCCATAATCATTTCAACAATGTATACCAGAGCTTCATGAAATCCTTAAATGAAGTGATATATTACAGAAACATAATGACCATCTTGATTGAATTCTGAAGTGACTGGCCAATGCAAACAGCTTCCACACACTTCTGGAGAGTTTACTTATTTCTTACAGACTGGGTTCTTTTCTTAGAACTTTCAACAAGTTGATAACTGGACGTGGCCTAAAGAGCAAAAGAAAACTTTCGCAATTCTATAGCTTCTAAACCAAAACTACCTCCTGTCCAAAATCCCAGTCAGCTCCAGTTTAGTCTGGTTTCTCTTCCTTTTTTAACATTATTTCTGAGATTGGCTGGTCAGCACTGGTCCTCCCTTGATTGACCAATTCAACATCCAATCAGCTGCCAGTCTCCGGACACAACTCTAAATGCCCAATTGTCCAGTATTTTTGGAGCAGATAATTATCTTTCAAGGCTAATTCCCAACAGCAAACATCAGGCTTTTAGGTTCTCCTTTTTGTGAACACACGCTGCTGTTCAAGGTTCAATTTTCAACTCAGCTCACAGTTCCAAACCAAAAATGAGAAAAGCAAAATAGTGATGGTCTCAACAATTATGTTGGATTTAAATGTAACCGCTCCCATTTATTTTATAGTGTAGGAATAGATGGAACTCTTCCTTGGATAATGGATGTTTTTAAGTCAGTGGGCACTATGCTCCTGCAACAATCCATACAAAATGTTCTTGCTGTGGTTGTACTGATGGATGTCAATAAAAGCTGCCTTAGGGAATTATGCCTCAGGTATAGTGACATATGTATTTTCAGAAAGTTTAATTCCTCTGATTCCTACTTTATGTATGAGGGTAATTATAAACTTCTCAAAATTCTAATTGTATTCAATCATCACTCAAATACTTCCATGTAATTCAGTGAATAATTGATGGAAGTAGATGCAGAATTAATTTTAAAAAACATTAAAACATTAACATGTTAACCCCATCAAAAAGGACTCAAACAAATTTACTGTCATCTATGAAAATTACATTGGGATGAATCATTACCGTTGCAATTTCATAAACAAAAGAGCTCTGCCAACTATAAGATAACTCTTTACTCTTTCGTGAGGGGTGGTGGCATAGTGGTTTTGTTGTGTGAACTCAGGTCTAATTTCCACTACAGTAGCTGGTGGAATTTAAATTCAATTAATATATGTGAAATTGAAAACTAGTATGGTACAACACTTTGTTACAGTAAACACGTAGCTGGTTTATCAATGGGAACTAATCCTTCCATGCTTTGCCCTGTAAGTGACTCCAGATCCACACAAATGTGATTGATTCATAACTCCCCTCTGAAATGGCATAGCAATAGATAAGCGGCTATTACGGTTAGGTTAGGCCTTGCCAGTGACACCCACATCCCATGAAGGAGTAAAAAAAGTTCCCAGTACTTGAATGAACACAAATCTGTGGGTCATTTATGTCCATATTGTTGTTGCCCAAAATACAGATTATTCTGAGAACTTGAACTTTCAGAAACTTAACTGGACAGCATGTTTAATCTTTGCTGAGACTGTAATCTACACTGCACCAAATCTAGAAGTACCTCGTTTTTAACAGCTTTTGCAATACTTCAGATTTTACTCCAAATTTATTTGCTTTTGCCAGGCTTTAAATTGAACAGTACTGCAAAGAGTTTACACATTAATCTGAGCCAGCTTTGCCCAGGAATCTTATTCTTGCATCTTAATGTCAGGAAATCTACTAACAACATATTTCATTTTCTAAATGTTCTAAATTTTGAATAATTTACACCACGCTATCTTCAGATTCAGAACTCTTTTGCTGGAATGGTCTAGCGAATAGCACAGCTAAAATCAGCTTCAAATAATTCTCAGCCACGTGGGTAGAACACAGTTAAATTCACTATCTTATGAGAAAGACTGACTAGGTAAACTAGTCCTATTAATCATATCTACTCTTTATAACTAATTACTAAGTGACAATTGAAGAGGCTTGTGTCTCATCAACCTTTACATCTCAAACAAATATACAGAAGACCTCAGCTGTAAAGATTGTCACAAAGAAATAATAATTCACAGGAAATTTGAAAAAAAAAATAAGTGACTGGATTAGAGAAAAAATATTCATTGATATATACCGGTCCCATAAAATAAGCTTAATGTAGTTGACATTAGTGTTCGCTGCTATTAAAATCACAATAATTGGAAAAAAAGAAACTCATACTTGCAGTTGGATTACAGCCATTTGGATGGATGCTATTTACAAACAGATCTAGCTTTTAAAAGTCTTGTTTACAAATCATTAGAAAGTATTAGCATGATAATTTACTCTGCTTTGATATTATTTGGAATGTCCTGTTATTTAACTATTAAATATTAATAACAATGCTCCAAAATAAAATTAATCCACTTTAAATCATAATAACTTTTATTCATTAAACCTCTTTATTAAAATAAAATTGCAAGATACTTCACAGGAGCATCATAAAATGAAATTAGATATCAAGCCACATAAAATGATAATACACCAGATGGCTAACAGCTTGGTCTGCTCTATTCAACCAATGTGTGATGGAATTAAGAGAAAGGGCATCATTCTTTACATTTAGTTTAGCGATGGAAAGGGATAGGTACATGCCACAGGGCAAGAGTTATTGACGGGGAAAGGGCAATTATAATGTGACTAAGCAAGACTTAGGATGCATAGATTGGGTTAGCAAAATGCAGGGGATGGGGACAGTCGAAATGTGGAACTGGTTTAAAGAACAGATATTGCATGTCCTTGATAGGTATGTCCCTGACAGGCAGGGAGGAAGTGATAAGGTTGGGGAACTGTGGTTTGCATCTCTTGTTAAGCAGAAGAAGGAGGCTTATGTGACGATGAGACAAGATGGTTCAGATGAGGCGATGGAGTGTTATAGATTAGCTAGGAAGGATTTAAAGAGAGAGTTAAGAAAAGCAAAGAGAGGACATGAGCAGGTAGAATAAAGAAGAACCCTAAAGCTTTCTATAGGTATGTGAGGAATAAAAAGGATGACTAGGGTAGGAATAGGGCCAGTCAAAGACAGAAGTGGGATGTTGTGCGTGGACCCTGTGGAGATCGGAGAGGTGCTAAATGAATATTTCCTCATTGGTTTTCACTCAGGAAAAGGAGAATATTGAAGAGGAGAAGAATGAAATACAAGATATTAGACTAGAAAGAATCAAGGTTAGTAAGGAAGAGGTGTTATCAATTCTAGAAGGAGTGAAAGTAGACAAGGGATTTATCAAAGGATTCTCTGGGAAGCTGGGGAGGTAGTGTTGGAGCCTTTGGCTTTGAGTCGTCATTGTCTATAGCCTTAGTACCACAGGACTGGACGTTTGCAAATATTGTGCCCTTGTTCAAGAAGGGCAGTAGAGATGACCCAGGTAATTATAGACCAGTGAGCCTTACGTCTGTTGTAAGGAAAATTTTGGAAAGGATTATGAGAGATAGGATTTATGATCATCTAGCAACCAACAATTTGATTGCAGATAGTCAACATGGTTTCAAGGGCAGGTCGTGTCTCACAAACCTCATTGAGTTTTTTTTGCGAAGCATGTGGATGAGGGTAGGGTAGAATACTGAATCAATGGCAAGGTTTTTGGTAGTGTGGATGTGCAGAGGGATCTTGGAGTCCATGTACATAGATCCCTGAAAGTTGCCATCCAGGCAGATAGTGCTGTTAAGAAGGCATGCGGTGTGTTAAGTTTTATTGGTAGAGGGATTGAGTTCCAGAGCCGTAATATCATGCTGCAACTGTGCAAAATGCTAGTGCATTTGCACTTGGAATATTGGGTACAGTTTTGGTTGCTCCATTACAGGAAGGCCGTGGAAGCATTGGAAAAGGTGCAGAGAAGATTTACCAGGATGTGGCTTGGTCAGGAGGGAAAGTCTTATGAGGAAAGGCTGAGAGCTTTGGATCTGTTCTCATTGGAAAGAAGGCGGCTAAGAGGGGATTTGATAGAAACATACAAGATGATCAAAGGATTAGATAGGGTAGACAGTGAAATTCTTTTTCTTAGGATGATGATATCAGCTTGTACGAGGGGGCATAGCTACAAATTGGAGAGGTGATATATTTAAGACAGATGTCAGAGGCAGGTCCTTTACTCAGAGAGTGGTAAGGGCATGACTGCCTGCCAATGTAGTTAACCCAACAACATTAGTGAGATTTAAACAATCCTTGGATAAGCACATGGATGATGATGAGACAGTGTAGTAGGATTGGCTTAGCTTAGTTCACAGCTCGGCGCTACATCGATGCCCGAAGGGCCTGTTCTGCACTATGTTCTATGTTCTGTAAATAAAACACAAGATTAATAGACAATGAGAAGCCCAACTCTCTTATTTATAAAACCCTAATATTAAATATAAATGATGGAGAATTTAATAAGCTCACCCTGACAACACATGATTTATGTACAAATTCAAAGTGCAGTAAATCTTTCATTTTCATTCTGCAAATTAAGGGGAAATGTACTTTGCAATGTATTGTAATTATTTGTCCAGTGAAATGCTCATTATTGTAAATTACTTTAGTTACTGTACTTTTTTTTGGTTTAATGATGATCTGTAGCTATGAATTTTAACTACCAGCTTTATTTGTGTCATTACCACAATCCAGTAACTGTCACCATGACGACTTTTCAATAAACCAATTATTTTTCTATTTGACTTTAAGGAGTGCCTTATACTGGGACAGAGAGGTAGACAGCAGAAAAGTTAGGAGGGGATTCCTTAACTTAAACCCAGGTAACTGGAAGGACAGCCACCAAAGGTAAAGCAATGAAAGTTGGAAATACTGACAGGCCAGCACTAGATGAGTGCAGTGATCTCTGAGCTGGTGATGGGTGGAATGTTTGAGAGGCTGAAGAATGGCAAGAGAGATGGAGATGAGAGAGGCAATAGAGGGACTTCAAACAGAACTTAGAACTTTAAAATAGTGACATTGCTCAAATGGGAGCCTATGTGGGTCAGCAAACATAGGGATAATAGCTAAACTGGGGTTAGTACAAATGGGTTCATGGCATTCTTGTTTTGGCTGACCTGAGGCTTGCAGCGAATAGAATGAGGAAAGCCAGTCAGGAGTGCATTCAAGTTGTCAAGCTTACAGGTAACGAAGAGATGGAAGAGGGTTTCAGTAGCAGTAGAGCAGAGTCAGATGATATTTCAGGATGGTGGGGGAATAGACAACCTTAGGGATGTGTAATCAGAAGCACATCATGAGTACAAATATGACATTGAAATTATGAACAGTCTGGGTTAGCATCAGATCGTTGCCAGGGAAAGAAAAGGAGTCTCTTGACCAAAGACAATAGTTTTGGTCTTCCCAATCTTTAATTGGAGCTGACATTGATGCTTTTATTTTTGTTTTATTTATTATGACATGGGGTAAACCCCTCTGCTAATTTAAATCCCACACACAGAGAAACTCACCTTGCGCTGTAACTTATTAAATTTCGAGGGGCAAAGAACGAACTCAGAGGGTCACTATTCAAAGTAAAAATTAAAGAATAAAATTGTTACATCCAACAGAGAATATTAAAACCAACAACTCCTTTCTCTTAAACCTATCTTTTACCTCCTGCTCTACAATACTGGCCTGATTAAAAACCCCGATTAATATTTACAAAAAGAAATCAAGTTTCAAAACCAGTCAGCTTTGTTGATTCTCCTTTGTAGCTTTTCCTCCATAGATTTTTCTCTAGGTCAGCTTCGATGTTCTGCTGCACAAACTTCTTATAGACAGGTACCTTTCAGAGAGCTCTTCAGCTCGCAGTCTATATGTGTGGATCTCCTTGGCAGTTCTCCCTCTAACTGTTCAAAATGTACTGTTTTATAACCCAAACTGTCAGATCATTTCATTGGTTTGATGTCATCCCAAACAGTAAAATTAGGTTGGATTTTGGTATCTGGGGCATAATTTAAATGGATTGGCCAAATTTGAATTTGTTTTTGCTCCATGGCAACATAACTCCAACTATTTGTTTCAACCAAGTGTTACATTTTTGTTCAGGACTCTGTGCTTTTGGTCAGTCCTTGCCAGCTTTTCAACTCTTAAAAGACACCTACACCTCCATAACATATTGGATTTGCTGTCAGTAGAATGGACCCATTTTTTTCCTTTTCACAATTAACATTTAGACCTGTCTACCTCTCTCACCATTGTCTTTGTCTTTTGGTCTGGGTAATCTCTCAATCTGTTGCAATTGTTCCTCTCCCATCCTTGTCTACAGTATAAAATCCACCATTTTCCAGCTGTTTTCAGTTCCCCGGAAGTCATACTGGACTCAAATGTTAACTTTGTTTCTCTCTCATCAGATGCTGCCAGAACTGGTAAGTTTCTCCAGAACTGTTTTTATTTCAGATTTCCTGCATCTGCAATATTTTACTTTGCATTGGTTAAGAAGCCATTGAATGTGATATTATCTCTCTAAGCCCTTTCTACTCATGTACCCATCCAGATGCCTTTTAAGTATTGTAAGTGTACCTTCCTCCACCACTTGCTCGGACAGCTCATTCCATACCTGCACCACCCTCTGCATGAGAAAGTTACCCCTCAGATCCTTTTTAATTTTTCCCCTCTAAGCTTAAAACTATACCCTTTAGTCTTGAGCTATCCTATCCCGGGGAAAAGACCTTTACTGCTCACTCTATCCGAGTCCCTCCTGATTTTATAAACTTCTATAAAGGCATCCCTCAGTCTCTGATGCTCCAGAGAAAATAGACCCAGCCTATTTAGCCTCTCCCTATAGCTCAAACTCTCCAATCTGGCATAATCCTTGCAGATCTTTTCTGAACCCTTTCAAGTTTCACAAATTATTTCCTGTAGCTGGGAGACAAGAATTAAATGCAGAATTCCAAAGATCCTTTGGAACCAATGTCCTTTACAGCACAAAATAACCTCCCAACTCCTTTACTGAATGCACTGATGAAGGCACCAACTTCACAGAACTCAAGAGTTGCACTATAAAATTTGGAGCTGCTTTTTCATTGAATAAATGTGACATTGAATGGTTTGTTTAGAATATTGTGTAAATAATATGGATCAGGTCAGGCAGCATCCGAGGAGCAGGAGAATCGACGTTTCGGGCATGAGCCCTTCTTCAGGAAAGCAGGCCCGAAACGTCGATTCTCCTGCTTCTTGGATGCTGTCTGACCTGTTGCACTTTTCCAGCAACACATTTTCAGCTCTGATCTCCAGCATCTGCAGTCCTCACTTTCTTCTAAATAATATGGATCCTCATTCTTAAAATGAATGAGATCATCAGTTGGAATTTATTGAAAAATATGCATTGAAGATGTGTGGGAATGTGCTCACTGCAAGCTTTCATATTATAAATTAAGTTTAATGAGGCATTCACTTTTCCTGATAACAATTATGTAATTTTTTTTTTCTTTAGGTACAGAGGCGTAGATCAATTAACAGTGCTCCAAAGAGAAAAAGTATGGCAATTTTAAATCACTTAAGCTTTCCCCAGTGGCAAGTTACCCTAGTATCCCCATCAAACTGCATGCAGAGAACAAAGACTTAGATGGATGACTAATTATGCTGTGACCTGCAATTTGGAGGAGGCGGGGGGGGGGGGGGGGGGGGGGGAGGGGTGGTAGAAACAGACTGCAAGAGAGTGTATTGGGGTTGGGGATTGCAATACAATGTTGTGAGGCTGCTTGCCCCTTATCACAAGACAAATCTCTTCAACTCCTTATGCACTATATATTCCTTTATTTACATTTGTACATAGTAGGTTTTCAAGTATCAGAATTAGCTTTATTGTCACATAAATTAAATAAGTATAGTGAAAAGTTTATGTCTCCACTTATAGTGTCATATTAGCTACAAAGGTATCTAGGTACATCTTCTTTACAAGATCTTAGAAAACAAAGAAATAAAAGGCCAGAACAGTAGTCTTCCAACTCATACAAAGTTGACAGCTAACCTCCAACCCGCACCAGGCCCTGGCTCCAGACTGTGCCAGGCTTCATTGTGAGGATCATGAGGCTGGGAGATCGCTCCAATATTACCTCAAGACTGGGTGACCACTCTGAGGTCATGCCAGGCCAAGAGTCATAGAGCTGTACAACATGGAAACAGACCCTTTGGTCCAATTTGTCCATGCCAACCAGATATCCTAATCTTGTCCAATTTGGCCCATATCCTTCTAAATCCTTTGTATTCATATCCGGGTGATTTTTAAATCTAATTGTGCCAGCCTCCAACACTTCCTCTGGCAGTTCATTCCATACACGCACCATCCTGTGTGTGAAAAAGTTGCCCCTTAGATCCCTTTATATCTTTCCCCTTTCAAACTAAAACTATGTCCTCCAGTTCAGGACTCCCTTACCCCAGGAAAAATACCTTGTCTATTTACTTTATCCATGCCTTTCATGATTTTATAAACCTTTCCCTCCGATGCTCGAGAGAAAAAAGCCCCAGCCTATTCAGCCTCTCCCTTTTGCTCAAACCCTCCAACCTTGGCAACATCCTCAAATCTTTTCAAGTATCACAACACCCTTCGTATTGCTCTCTAGTGCAATGTCTAAGACTTCTCTCTGTAGATGCTCATTCTAGACTGGTATCTTTTTTCTTAATGATGTCAGAGTCATGTCATCAGTTCTCTCACCATGATTACATGAATCTCATTGTACCACATCTTGCACCCACCTCTATTCCAGTTTGTCTTCAAACCAACTGGCATGTGGTACAAAACAACTTCCAAGTGGTTTGCATTCTGATTTTCTTTCCTCTATCACATCTACACAAGCTCATTTGGGTCCTCCTCATGTTAACACATCTGTGAAACTACATTTTATAACAGATCATTAATCCTGATTGTTTCCATATGAAATAATAACATGCTAACATATTTGATTATCATAAAATACTGTGTAATTACAAGTGATTAGCACTGTCATTACTGATTTCATCTTCTGTAATTACTGCATAATTCTGTGTACAGCTATTTTTCATGGTTGTCAGGCTTAGGTGGCAAGCAATAAAGTTTTCCCCAATAGGAATTGAGGAAAAGCAAAAAGGGCACATCTAGTCTCTCACTTCTTTTAATTTTGACAAGTTTTGACAAAACGGGTCTTCTTCAGCAATACTCAAGTTTTGTGCCACTAAACCATTACTTTTAACTTGACCAACTGCTGACCACAAGGAGAATGGTTGCATAGAGACGGTGGCAATGCTACAGTAAACCTTAATCAAAAAAACCCTGCAGATGCTGGAAATCTGAAATAACAACAGAAGATACTGAAAATACTCAATAAGTCAGGCAGCCTCTGTGGAGAGAGAAACCGAGTTAATGCTTTAGGTATGCTTGCCCCTCCGCAAATGCAGAGTCAAAAAGGGTGGCGCTGGCCGGGCAGCATCTGAGGAGCAGGAGAATCGATGTTTTGGGCATAAGCTCTTCATCAGGAATGTGGAGGGGAAAGGGGGCTGAGAGATAAATGGGGGGTGCGGTGGTAAGGTGGCTGGTAAGGCCATAGGTGGATGCAGGTGGGCGGTAATAGTGATAGCCTGGTGGGTAGGATGGAGCAGATAGGTGAGGAGGAAGATGGACAGGTAGGACAGGTCAAGAGGTGGTGTTGAGCTGGAGGGTTGGATCTGGGAGGTGGGGAAAAGAGAGAGGAAATTTGGGAACTAGCGAATTTGATGTTGATGCCATGTGGTTGAAGGCTGCCAAGGCAGAAGGTGCTGTTTGGCTGATTTTCCTGTTCACATCCTCTTCCTACATGGTTTCTTCAATGAAACAAGAGGAATACATTGGCTAATTGGCATCAGGGGCACACAGTAATTGGTCCACAAGTAATGAATGCCTGTTCCCCAAAAGGAGAGTAGCAAGTAGAAAGTGTTTTTCACACTTGCTGTTCACTCACCTCACGGGAACTATCTACATGGAAAACAGCTCAAAATCAAGCATATACATACCATGTACCTCCCAAGTTACACCTGGGGAACAAGAAAAACAGGTCCAACATCTAAAAGTTTTGAGACAATGGTTTTGTTCAAGAGAGCACCTAGAAGCTAAAACTAAGCAAGTTTTCACCTCATGATGAAATCAAAATAATAATGCTTGTGAATTATAAATTCTTTGTGCATACTATAAATGAGGAGTGATTTGATTCTGACTCAAATGCTTTATTTCTGGATAATGATCATAATGGAATGTAATTTGGAATCATACATAAATGAAAAATTATTTTACATGATTTTGATTCAAAGTGTTAAAATGATGTAATTTGGTCCACTGGAATTATCTCAATAAAACTTCTCAATCGATGAACAGTAATTCATATTCCATGATAACAATGGATGAGGAAGACTATTGAGTTGATTATAATTAACACATCCAAACCTTCCCCCGTTTCATAGTTGCACCTGATGCCTTGATCCTGGCTGAAACATCTAATTCTCACCTGCTTTTAATAAATAATCCAAAAAATACAATATAATTCTACTGCGTTTAGAAAAACTGAGCAAATACTAAAGAATTATTCTCCCCCTACCCAGAGTTAGCAAACTGAGTATATTACTTGAAGAGGTTTTGAAAATATAATATACAAACATCAAGCAGTGGAACATTATAAATGAATTCAGAACACAATAACTCTGAAGCATTATGATCTTTATACTTTTGTTTTAGATTAGAAGTAATTATTCAGAAAGAAAAACAGCTTAATAGCTTTTGATGAAATGACATTTCTGATAATAATTTGAAAAACTCAGATGGAAATATAAATCCAACCTGTATACAAATTCACTAATGTTAACATAAATTTAACTCCACACAACTCAAAATAAATACCATCTAAAGTTTTCATTTATGACTAATTGAATGTTTACCTGAAGTTTGATGGAGGAAGTCATTGCAGCATCTCTGCCTGGTGAAAATGGTGGGCATAGGAGGAACAGGAATGGTCTTTTGACTTTCATAAGGAATGGTTTTGCCTTCCCTGTGGTACTCAAGACACCTACTTGCTATTATCAAGTATTCTTTGGGAGTTAAAAATGCTTCAGCTTTACTATTGAGACATGCTTGGAAGGCCAGCCACTAGACAGCTGTGGTAACAACAGAGGGAGGATTCAACAAATTATTCCTCTCTGGCTGTCTTGTTTTGACCACTATAAATTATACACTCCAGCTTAAAATTCTGTTTTGCTGACTTTGATTGGCATGCAGGGAAGTTAGTACTGCTCATGACACTGGAAATTCTGTAGTAACCTTGCCCCTCCAATGGCCTGTCACTGCCCTATTCAGAGGCATAGAGATGTAAAGCATGGAAACAGACCCTTCGGTCCAACTCGTCCATGCCAAACAAATACCCCTAATCTAGACCCACTTGCCAGCACTCAGCCCATATTCCTCCAAACCCTTCCTATTCATGTACCCATCCAGATGGCTTTTGAATGTTGCAATTGTACTCACCTCTAGCAGCTCATTCCATACACGTACCACTCTCTGCATGAAAATGTTGCCCCTTAGGTCTTTTTTATATCTTTCCACTCTCACCCTAAACCTATGCCCTCTAGTTCTGGACTCCCCAACCCCAGGGAAAAGACTTTGTCTATTTATCCTGAATATGCCCCTCATGATTTTATAAACCTCTACAAGGTCATTCTGCAACCTCCGACGCTCTAAGGAAAACATGACCTGTGTGTACTGGGATACTCCTACTTTAGAAGTAATTCCCGGTGAAATGAAACACATTCTCAGGCAGTATTTTGAGTCTTAACAAATATAACAATATCTCTATTCAGTGCATGATTATAGCCTCTCAGGAGTTGCTTCTCAGAAACTCAAAAGATAATTTCTGTGTTATTCAAATCTGCCATTAAACCCACTCCTCAAAAAATTAGCCTTTACCCTCCATCCTTGCAAACTATCTTGAATCTTCCTTTCTCTCCCAAGTCAATATTCAACTTTCCCAATAATCTGTTCTCCCCCTGCCACAGCAATGACATAGCCCTTAAAGTCACAAATTATATTTTAGAAGTCTGAAATAGTACAAACTATCCATTTTTATTTTCCAAATTTATCTGCAGCCTTAATCACAGGAGACCATACCATCTTCCAACACCTCTCCTCCAATGTCCAACTGAATGAGATCACTGCCTAATTCAATTCTATTGATACAATCATAGTGTGACAAACAATTACAATCTTCTTGTTTCTGCACTATTATCTCTGTAGTACCCAAACATCTTTTCTCATTGGTCTCAGCTACACACTCCCTGTTCCTTTAGATTATCCTGAAAAGGGTCAGGTTACACATCTAACATGGAAATACTGAACTCTACCTTACCATCATCTCTCTCGACCCCCTACATTGGGTTGTCTTGGACTTATTCTACTGCTTATGTGGCATTTAGTCCTGAAAACGTTGGAGTATCCCCCACATAAATATTGGGAATCAAAAACAAATGGTCTAAATCCACCTACAAACTCTAGCACCAACTCCTTGAATCAACTGAAGCAAGAGAATTCTCTATCAATGCATGCTGTCTGATCTTAACTTCCAGTCCCCAATCTCTCTAGCATCAATATATACTTCGAGCTCCATAACATTGCCCGATTGTTCCCTTGCCTCATCTTATTGCTCCCACACTTATTAGTCCAACAAATCTATTCTACTTTACATCCTGCGTAAGTTTCCACTCATGCAAAACTGCTATTCGCACCTTAATGCTCCCTATGTCCAGTTCATTTGTCACCACTGAACAATGACTAAACTTTAAAATTCTATCTTGTTGGCAAATCATACCAGCACCTAATTCTGCTTTATTTTATCACTAACATTTTCCAACTCTATAACCTCCTGAGAATTCTGCATTTCCTACGGTCAGTCCTGTATGTGCCCCTAAGTTTTCTATTCACCATTAATGACTGTGCCTTAAGCTACTTCAGCCTTTTGGTCTGGAGTTCACTGCTTAAACCTTTACACCTATCCTCAAGATCTTTCTCAGAACTTCTCCCTTGGACCAAGCTTAGTGTTATCTTTCCTAAAACCACATTAGTTTATTCTTTGACAACACTCTAATGAAGTGCTTTGGACAATTTACTATATTAAAAGGTACTTAGTCACTATATACTGCATACTTGAAGCTTCATTATGCGTTTAAATCTAGTTCATATATACCTGTTGGTCTGGAAGTTGTGTATCTAAACTACAAAGTTTGTGTAGTTCAGGTCTAAAGGCATGGGCTCTATCCAGTTGAAAATCAATTTTATTACCTAAGTCAATGAGAGTTAAGGATTGACTGTTTGTCAGGAAGTATCTGCTTATCTCATGGTTTTCAGACATTTTGAAGTGTTGGTAAAGGTGGAATTAAGCCAAGCAATGCATTCTCTCTCATTTGCAGTTCAACTAATAGTTAAATAGTTGACCTAAATAGTTAAATACACTAAATGGTCAACTAAATAGTTAACTTGTTTCACAACATTTAGCGCCAAGGTTGAATTAGTTATCACTCATTGGCCAATTTGAGAATTTCATGACCTGATATCATTCCATTAATTTACCTCAAGCAAAACTGGTCAGAAAGAGAATAAAGATGTGACTAATTGCACTTCACATAATTAACCTGGAAGATATAACAAAATTCTAAGCTATTTGCTTCAGTTGCACAACTCAATTCGAAATTCAGATCTCCATTTCAAGATGCCAAAAATTGGTATGTAAAAGTAAATCCTCAACCTAGAAGGCAATAAATGAATGATCCAAGATACCAAAGAAAGGTTGCCTTTCATTATATTGTAAGGTAAAGCACAGCAGGTCAGGCAGCATCCAGGGAACAGGAGAATCGACGTTTCAGGCATAAGCCCTTCATCAGGATTCCTGATGAAGGGCTTATGCCCGAAACGTCGATTCTCCTATTCCTGATGAAGGGCTTATGCCCGAAACATCGATTCTCCTGTTCCCTGGATGCTGCCTGACCTGCTGTGCTTTACCAGCAACACATTTTCAGCTCTGATCTCCAGCATCTGCAGACCTCACTTTCTCCTCACTATATTGTAAGGATTGGGTAATAAGTGACAACCATTCTCTGGTTCATTTCTCAGATTAATGCCTTGGCTATTCAGTCAACCTGCTTTGTTTAAAATTTAAATAAAGTTGGCAATTTATTATCAGTCATTACCTAATTATTGTATCTTCTATGACAATACCATGGTACACCACTTACCAACTAATCAGCATTTTCCTCTTATAAACACTCTTATTGCTTGTGTATTATCCTGATGATCTCAAGATCAAAAAGCTTCAAAACACTTTCAGAAATACATCCTTTGTCTGAAATGCTTGGGACCAGTTGGCTTTCAGAATTCAGAATTTTTAAAATTTCGAAATAAGTGACAGGTCGATGGTGAAACTTTTAAACTTCTTACTGGAGGAGCAGACTCACTGAATAAAACAGAATTGAGGCCTGCCAGGGCTGGGCCACGCCCCACTCCCCTGCCTGCACGTCACATCTGAGTGACACGCATCGAGTACATGTGGACTTGGGTTAACTATTTGCACACCAAACAACTTTGTTAATGAGAAAAAAAAAACTTCACAAAAAACTTAGGATTTTGGAACTTTTCGGATTTCGAATAAAAGGTTGTCTATCTGCACTTAGCGTTTGTGCTGTCAAATGACTACAAGTACAAAATTGTTTGATCATCAGTGAAAAGTCAAGTCTTCAATGTTATTTCCTGCTACTGATTTATATGGAAAATTGAAAAGATGGTCAGTTATGCTGACAAGTCCTAATGGCATGGTTCCATTTGTGTTATATAATAAAACTGTGGGACTGTGAACAGTTGAAAAAAAGGAAAACAGTTCTCAAAAACTGAACAGTAAAGCGAGGGGAGTATTATCTATGAACAAAATAAAAAGATCAAACTTGGCAAATCAGCTTACTTGAAATCAAATATATTGCAACCTTCCAGGTAAAAATTCTCAATAACCAAATAAAGAATGAACTTTGACTACTGATGCAATGAATGCATGTCAAGTCTCAAAGAAAGCTAGATAACCGAAATAAACATCAATCCCCATTTGATTTCATAGTGATTATAAACAAGACATTTATTCTACTGTTACATATTAAAACACTTGTAAATCTATTGAGTAATTCTGAAAAGTGTATATAATTTGGTCCCAAACTATAGCTCTTCACCCAAGTGTGCAATCTTCTTTTGAGAGTCAAGAGAGTAATTGGTAGTAGGCCTTTTGACCGTGGGCATCACATCCAAGCTGAATTCTGTACTCACCAGGTATACCAGAGTATCTGTGTTCACTGAGAAGGAAATTAAAATGCATTCAGGTTGCCTCAGATACTCCAAAAAGGGGGAGGTAAAATACTGTAAAGGGATAATATTGGGATTTGTGCTGTGACAGATTTATCCTATAGATTCATCCTCAGTCATCTGGCATTTTGCAAAGACATTGTACCAACTTTGTCTGTACACAATTCACAGTACAATGCCCTTTCCTTATCAGCATGAAAACTGAAGACATTAGGTTGACGAGCCTTTTATAAGCAACCTGCTCATACCCATAAATCCTGCAAAGGTTGAACATCTTTGTTGCCATGGGAACATGCTGCAGCACTTTTGAAACAAAATCCTTGTGTAGATAACAATCTGAAAAACAATGAGAGAAGCAAGTCATGCAGGACAATCACATAATAAAAATCAGGACTGATGTTCACTGAAAAGTCAACTGGCTCAGTTAAGAGAACACACCAGCTTTGTGTTAAATTGCAAAGGGATAACGTCATAGAAGTTTGAAAATCTCAGATTGATGGGCCAGACAAAAAGGAAAAATTGTTGGACCCACCCTGCTGTGTGCACATCTCTCTCACAACTCCATTTGATTCCCTTTGGTTTCGTTTCTTTTGGATCTACTTACAGCATTGATGGCATCAGGGTTAAAGTCACAAATTACATGCTCTTTGACCAAGATTGTGAAGCACTGTCTATTATTCTTTACTTCACTACAGTGAGAGATAATCCCAAGCATGGCATCAGTCTTCCTTAGTTATGCTGGCAATAAACATTCCTCAACTACCTCTGTGCTGTAAGATTACATTACTAATACTCATACACAAGAGTCAATAATTACATCAATTGAAGATTGGAAAGAACAAAGCTGTTATTTTCAGCCCTTTCTACAAACTCTGTTCCTATGCACACATTCTATTCCCTCCCACAACCACTAGCCTATGTTGAATTGAGCCTCATTAATCCTGCTCAGCATTCTGCTCAACCTCAGATTTAGTTAAAATGCTACTTTCTATCCATCACCACTACTGTTTATTTCCACCTCGGCAAGTACCTCACTCACACTGCCATTACATTTTTCACATATTCTTCAGTTACTTACAGGCCAGCCTCCCATGTTTCTCATTAAGAATATTATAATCTTAATATATTAACATTGAACCACATTCTATGTTAGTTTAAACAGGGAGATCTAATCCAGATGTTTCCTATCTTTAAATTCTATCTCCAAGTTATCTAGGAATGTCCTACCTGAAATAATCTATTAAATCTGAGTTTTCAGAATAACTCCTAACCTTTATTAATTCTAGTTTAATTTAGTCATAATACGTGCATGAAACAAAACAAAAAGAACTTTTGGCAAACATGAATGTCAAAGGGGCATCATGTCTGCTAATGCATCTTACATTACCTGACATGACCCATTCAAGTGCCAGCCGGAACAACTTTGGAAGCAGTGTTCACCTGGGTGACTTGAAGGCAGCTGGTTCAGTGGTATATTGAAAATATGTGAAACAGACAAGCAAGCAGCACCCGAGTCAAACATGGGATAGTGTACTCAGGCCTAATAAAATGGACTGATCTAGGATAGTGCACATCTTGTGTTAAGCAATTTTCTCTCTCAACTAACAATTCTCATTTGGAATGCAGGCTCAAAACTGATAACTAACTTTACAAAGTAAGAATTAAAAAAAGTGAATAGATGGTCATCAATTGTGGCACAGCATTTTCCAGAAATAATGGAAAATCATTTCAGTAAAGAAATAATTACACCCATGTTAAAACTTTAAAGGAAGCCAAGATGTAGATGACATTTCTTGAACTCTTACTGGGAGTTAACAGCTACAATGAAATAGGTTAAAAAATGAAAGATATGACACTTTAGCAAGAAGGAATCAGAAGTCTATATAGCTTTCTACTTTATATAAAATCCTGAAGTATCAATTGTTTGTTTGTTTCCTCCTAATCTAATTACACAGGGAGGACGAATGAGGAAGATTTCCAAAAGAAACATAAATAGTACCAGAATGAAATCTATTCTGAAGCTGCCATTTACTGTTCACTAGCAATAAACATTTACTTATTTGTCACTTTTCTACCCTACATCTCCAAAAACAGCGACATAAAAACTCTAACGGTAAAGTAAATAGAGCAAAACATGTAAAACTTTAAAAACAAAGTTAAGTGGGATATCCTGTAATGCGACAATAATAGTTTTGAACTAGTCTTAATAGGATGCAGGATCTCAGAATTGTTAAAGTGCAGAAGAAGACCATTCAGCCTGTGTATCTACAAGAGCCCTCAAAGGAGCATCTCACTTACCATCATCTTCCTGCTTTCACTCTGCAACCCTGCACATTCTTCCTTTTCAAATAACTATTTCATGTTCTTATGAAAGCCTGGGTTGAACCTGCTTTTAACAAACTCCCACGCAGTGCAATCCAGACCTTAACTGGCTACCTGAAAAAGCTTTTCCTCATATCCAGTTGCAGTATTTCTAACTATTATAACCTGTCTTATTTGACTTGCAAATACTTAAGGTTGAAACTTTATTGCTGGAACAGCACAGCAGGTCAGGCAGCATCCAGGGAACAGGAGATTCGACGTTTCGGGCACAGGCCCTTCTTCGGCCTGTGCCCGAAACGTCGAATCTCCTGTTCCCTGGATGCTGCCTGACCTGCTGTGCTGTTCCAGCAATAAAGTTTCAACTTTGATCTCCAGCATCTGCAGACCTCACTTTCTCCTTGCAAATACTTAAACTTACCAAACTGAGAAATGTATTCCTTCTGAAGATGGGGCCATTAATTAGTGTAACGTGATAGCATGATTTTAAAAAAAATAACTGGGCCAATTTGTTCCCATCTATATTTATTTGGTCACTCCATTAAATATCAATTTGGCATGTTTTTATTCACTTATCAATGGTGATTAGGAAATTCAATCAAATATTAGTAGGATTTCTAATGCACAATTGCTTTTTTACACTGAAATTTAATGAAAGATAAAGTTCAACTTTCTGCAAGAGTCATGGAAAACAAAGACGATCAATATCCATAGTTTGAGTGGTAAATTTAAAATTACAACTTTAAAATAACAAAAATGCAGGATTATCATGACCAGAGAAAAATGTTTTGGATTTAGTAATTGCGTGTTTACTCAACTGTACTCATCATCTGATGTAAAGAAATCTGATATTGTGAATCCCATCTTTTCTATGTGAATGGCTTACTGAAACTCACTGTTCTTACATGCATATGGTGCCCCGCTACATTCCATAAAGGGAAGATGGAGTCTGCATCTGGAAAACACATACATTAACACCTATAGGCTTTTGTAATGGAAAAACTGGGACAAAGGATGACCACGTGATATTGAGGTAAATGTGGCTTTATATTTGTTTGATCCTTTTTAAAACAAAATCAAAATAATCCCATTGTAAACACTCATACATTTTAAATACCGTGCACTAACGTATAAGAAATATAACCAAAACCGTACCAAATAGAGGTTCCTATGTTAAGTCTCCACAAAAAGGCCGATTTTAATAGCTATGAGAAAAGCCTCAAATAATACTGTTCTTTTCTGATTAGGTGCCAATTAGAAGTTTGTGCTGTCAGCAAAAATTAACATTTGCCAGAAAACATGTCTTGAAAAGGAACAATCATAAGTTCTGGCAATGTTTTTCTGCTCATCTCTTCAAACCATTTCGTGGCTTTTCAATATATTGTAGCAACTAATTTGACCTCTGTGCAGTGAACAGTTTGTTCTGCCAAAGATCAAATCAAAGCAAAGCAGAAATTAAAATTTGTGTTGCATGTGCCAAAATTCTACTTTATCAATTTACTCCATGCCATTTACATTATGCAGCACCATGCAACCTGACATAGCTGCAATTTGGCTGAAAGAAAGAATGCGAGAAAATATACTTTGATTTCCTATCTGAGATGGGGTCAAAGCCAGGTCCAGAAGATGGGATGTCACTTCTTATCCTTCCCAGACTCTTGATAAGGATTTCATAATCTACACCCCAACAATGAGGGAGGAAAGCAAAACAATATGCAAACTGCCACTCAGTCCCAGGAACATTAATTGCACTGGATAACTGAGTGGACACATAGATAATAGATAAAGATTGGTAATTACTTGTGCTTTTTCCAGTTTTGAAGGGCAAATAAGCTCGACTTCAGACAACTTCCTCAGTCACTTAAAACATTAGCTAGGCCTCCATAGCTATTTACTGTTTTTCATATAATTACAAAATTTGACTCTAAATTGGTATGGAAAACATTGTATTGTTGATGTGTAATGTATTACAGTTGTAACAAGAAATACCATTTCTTTTATTCTGACATGACAACAAGTCAGTCCTCATCACACGGTTTGTACAATTAAAAAGGAACATACAGGAACAAAAATGTGAAACTAGTTACTGTATTGCCCGTAAACAGAACAGTTAAAAGGTCAAGGGACACAGCTTTCCTCTTTGCTGGTGATGTGTTAATTCTTTGGGTGTGTTCCAAAGATAATTTACACAGGTCAAAACTGAAAACTGTAACTCACAAATGTAGTGCTTTAGGTGCATTTTGAAGAACTTGAAATTCCACAAGGCAATGCACACCCAAAGAAGAAACCAAATTTCTCACCAATAACAGTGAGCCCCAAGGGTTCATGTGTGTTAAAGTAACAAGTCCTATCGGTACTCCCATTTTTCTACCTTTCATACTTGTTTAAAAAGACCCTGTAATTCACTGATAACGGTAAGACATCCTCTCTATATATTCTCTATTTTTCTATTTTTATGTTTTACTACTACTGCAAATTTGTAATTAAATTTCCTTTTATTAAATAAAATAAACCATACTTTTATTTTGAATGTTGCTTGGGAGTGATGCCAGAGTTGAAGAACTTATATCATACATTGAACATTAAAGTTTAAACTAATGGAGAATTCATACTAATCTTGTAATTTTTTTTAATACTTGTAAGATTGAGCCAACAATTACTGCAGCAATCTAACAACCAATTACTGATCATCAACTATGACATCATACAGTTTCATGGGAAAATTTGAGACACCGGTCAATGACATTTAGAATAATGATGAAAGGGAACTTTTCGTTCCATTGGCATTGTTGAAAAGCTATGCAAATTGATAACTACTAAAAGTTAAACAGGTGGTTCAGGATGGCCCTGATGTTTTAAGCAGATGATTACTGGAATGCATGGTTGCATATTTGATTTTCTATCTTGACTGAATTTTGAACTTTGCATCTTTTATTCAAGAGTTGCGTCAATTCTCACTGTTATGAAACACTGCTAGGCAGGTGGGGAATAAAACAGGAATCACATCTCCAGATCTATCCGGAGAATCATGCATTTCATCAACCAATTTAAAACAGCACTGATGTTAACTGCAAGAGTTTATGACACAATCACATCGCCCCACCTTGGCCAAAGGAAAAAAGAATTGGCAGTGGAAAATAATAATTTTAAAATGGTGAAAAAACAATGGAACATTTTAGTAAAATTCAGCGTAATGACTACTTTACACCATCGTAACAATTATTTTAAAACTACTTTTCAACAATGCCTCTGGAATGAATAGAATATCGCACCAATGATAGTCACTGCTTTTACATTACTTATGCGAGAGGCTCCCATAACCCATTCATTTTCACTCCTTTCCAGTCATGGGACTTTACTACTCATGAACTAACAGTAATGCATTCACTGGTACAAAATCCTCCATTTATTATTCCAGCACGCTTTTCACAGTTTTGTAGAAACTAAAACCTTGCCACTCGACTGTTCAGAGCTCTCTCCCACAGATCACAACTAGGATCCTGAAAATAATTAAAAAATGTTTTTAAGCAAAGATTTGGATCCTGTGGTAGAGTTCATCTTCCTCTTTAATCCAAAGGATCTTATGTTCAACTTAAACAACAAAACTTTCGTCGTGCCCCCAAAAACAGCAGGATAGAGGTTCACTTGTACAATTGTTTCAATTTCTTTAAAGCCAAAAAGCAGTTCTTTGTTGACAGAACTGTGGAAGGCAAAGCACACAGCGCTGGTTCTTCTTTAATAGGGTCTTTATTTCTTTACATATTGGTGCTCATTCGAGTTTGACTGTTTGCAGAATTTAGTTCTCCTTGGCTTCCTTCCCGTGGAGGGGACTGTAGAAAAATGAAAATAAAATTCAACAAACTTGGAAAGTAATGGTTTTAGTATCAGGTTTGCTTGCTTTTGACACAGGATTAGCAACTTGGAACACATCTATAGTAATAAGTAACTGTAAATAAATTTCAAGGCTATAAATTAATGCATGGGAACACATGACCAGACACAAACATAGAATTGAGTTTTAAGTAAATACCTCATCTTTTAAAATTCACAAGTATCAGGTTAAAAATGCTACACTTAAACAATTAGAACATTGAGAGTACAATCTAAGCTTAGAATCTTACTTTTATAACGTTTACCACCATAACTTTTCTTTTATTAAATTCATCTGTGAATACCATTCATTTTCTTAACATCAAGTATTGTTTACAAAGCAAACATGGCAAGAGATAGGAGAATTATGTATCATAGCTAATTGTCAAGATCGATAACAGGGCAACAGCATCTTACAATTACTGTAGTGTAAGATGATCCCTCCCACAAGGATGCTGATGAATTGTTTACTGACATACAAATTACAGCCTATCTACTCAGGTGAATTCACTAACGGTATACATTTACATTGAGATCTGAATTTCTTTAGTCTATCATTGTTGAGGTGTTTCATCTATATTCTTATTCATGGGACAAAATTATTAACAGTCTGAAATTATGACTTACTTGTTAACACATCAATCAAAAACTGATCAACTCAATGTGAACACTGAATCAATAGCAATCTGATTCAGTGACTACCAAACAAAGAAAGTATCACATAACTATACAAATAAAAATGGCCAAAATTTGTTTTCAAGTTATCAATCTCTCACTACAAAGCAGCAGAAATCACAAAGAAATCACTTTGAAAGTTGGATATAATTAATTTAAATACGTTCGAGTTCCATCTTTTAACAGTTCCCTCCCATCACACCAGCCCAAACTGGTATATTCACCAGTTGTAGTTACACCCATGGAACATAAAACTCATTAGAAATGAAGCAATTCTGAACAAAATATACATTCTTAGAGCTATCAGTATGACTTGTAAAAAGCAGAAGTGCTTGGTAGGAGACTGACAACAGTTGCAGACACTGCTGGAATATGGTAACCTCAAATGTAAAGTAAGTCCTGTGGGAAGACTAGTAGACATACAATTTGAAGAAAAGATGCCATGGACTTTAGGTACAGGTGAATGGTTAGTCAGAAAAGTACATCTGTTGAGCTGGGTGCAATTGGGGTAATGTAGTCAAATGATTTTTTTAAAAAAAAGTCATTGTCCGAAAGTAGTAAAGTTACAGAGCAGGATTGAATGTCAGAAGGGTTATGCAGGAATAGTGGAAGTTTTAAAAAACACAGTATCTTTATCAATATTACTGGTAACTGAGAGAATGGAAGATTGAGGAAGATACACTTTCAATTTATTTTGAAATTGGTTGTCAGTTAATGCTTTGGCACTTATCAGTAAGAGATACATGACACTGAAAACCATTGAAACACATGCAGGCATAATTGGCATATCAACCAAATGCTGATATTCAGAAATTGGACATAACCTAACACAACAGTTCACCACATAGTTATAAAATATATTGCATCCCACACAGCACCTTCAATACACAATAAATCCTGCAAACTACACTGCCTCTTTAGTTCAGTGAAGAAAGCAAGTGGCAGTTAAGAACTCTAAAAGCAAATCTGAAGCAATTTGATTGCAAAAGGGCTATTAGCCTAATATTTGTCCTTAAGATAAAGTATGATCCATTATTAAGGAAGAAATAGCAGGACATTTACAAAAGCTGAATACAATCAAACAGAGACAACATAGTTTTGACAAAGGGAAATCATTATTGACAAATTTGCTGGAGTTCTCTGAAGATATACGGAGTTAAGCTAATAAAAGGGAAACCAGTGGATGTAATGTATTTGGATTTCCAGAAGGCGTTCAGTAAAAGGACACAAAAGATTACTGCTCAAAGTAGAAGCTCTTGATACTGTGGGTAATGAGTTAGCAAGGATTGTGGATAGATTAACACATTAAGGATGAGGTTTCTAAATTCTTGGAAGAGCAGTGTCGGATTAGAACAAGTCAACATGGATTTAGTAAGGGGAGGTCGTGCCTGACAAACCTGTTGGAGTTCTTTGAAGAGGTGACAAGTAGGTTAGACCAAGGAAACCCAGTGGATGTTATTTACCTAGACTTCCAAAAGGCCTTTGTTAAGGTGCCACACGGGAGGCTGCTGAGCAAGGTGAGGGCCCATGGTGTTCGAGGTGAGCTACTGGTATGGATTGAGGATTGGCTGTCTGACAGAAGGCAGAGAGTTGGGATAAGAGGTTCTTTTTCGGAATGGCAGCCGGTGACAAGCGGTGTCCCCCAGGGTTCAGTGTTGGGGCCGCAACTGTTCACATTATATATTAATGATCTGGATGAAGGGACTGAGGGTATTCTAGCGAAGTTTGCCGATGATACAAAGTTAGGTGGACAGGCAGGTAGTACTGAGGAAGTGGGGAGGCTGCAGAAGGATCTAGACAGTTTGGAAGAGTGGTCCAGGAAATGGCTGATGGAATTCAATGTGATCAAATGCAAGGTCTTGCACTTTGGAAAAAAGAATACAGGCATGGACTACTTTCTAAACGGTAAGAAAATTCGTAAAGCCAAAGTACAGAGGGATCTTGGAGTGCTAGTTGAGGATTCTCCAAAGGTAAACATGCAGGTTGAGTCCCTGATTAAGAAAGCGAATGCAATGTTGTCAATTATCTCAAGAGGGTTGGAATATAAAAGCATTGTTGTGCTACTGAGACTTTATAAAGCTCTGGTTAGGCCTCATTTGGAGTACTGTGTCCAGTTTTGGTCCCCACACCTCAGGAAGGACATACTGGCACTGGAGCGTGTCCAGAGGAGATTCACACGGATGATCCCTGGAATGGTAGGTCTAACATATGAGGAACGGCTGAGGATCCTGGTATTGTATTCATTGGAGTTTAGAAGATTAAGGGGAGATCTAATAGAAACTTACAAGATAATACATGGCTTGGAGAGGGTGGACGCTAGGAAATTGTTTCCATTAGGCGAGGAGACTAGGACCCGTGGACACAGCCTTAGAATTAGAGGGGGTAAATTCAGAACAGAAATGCGGAGACATTTCTTCAGCCAGAGAGTGGTGGGCCTGAGGAATTCATTGCCACAGAGTGCAGTGGAGGCTGGGACGCGGAATGTCTTCAAGGCAGAAATTGATAAATTCTTGATGTCACAAGGAATTAAGGGCTACGGGGAGAATGCGGGTAAGTGGAGTTGAAATGCCCATCAGCCATGATTGAATGGCGGAGTGGACTCGATGGGCCGAATGGCCTTACTTCCACTCGATGTCTTATGGTCTTATACAAGATAGTCAGAATTAATTGATCTTTTTCAGGTTGGAAAGACATACTAATGGAGTACCACAGAAAGGGTGGTGATGGGAAAATAGTGGGACACAGAATGGGTTTGTCAAGATGGTTGTGGTGATGACATATTTGAAAGGGAGGTAAAAAATAGCTCTCGAGAGGTAGCCATCCATAAACTAACATGGGAGCAGACAATGAAATAAAGTGGCTATCAGTTTAGCAAGATGGTGGCCATGGAAACAGGAAGTGGATTTAATGGAGAAAATAAGAGTGCAGAGAGGAAATATTGCGATATGGTAGAGAAACTGAAGGAAGGTGAGAGTTCAGTGCTGGGGCACAGGTAAATCTAATTGAAAGTTTGCGTTGTACTGTTCACAATATTTATTTTCTTTGCGTATGCATGTCCTTTTTTATCGCCATTGGTTCTGGAATGATGCATGTCTATTTTCTGTGGAAATCTGGCTTCTTGGTTTACATGCCACCTCGATTCAGTGTGCCCTGTGGAGAGAATTTTACTCCTCTGCAAACAGGTTTGCAGGTGGAGAGGCTTATAAATGGCACAGGTGCTTTCCCTTATTTTCCTTATTGCAATTTTGAGTGGTGGGAAAGGCTGTTCACCTATTTTTGTATCAACTGAAGCCCTTAAAAGGCCAACAGATGGCCACACTTTTCACTTCTGCAATTATTTCATAGATGGCAGGCTAAAACAGACAGTGAATGGGAAAACCAGCAGCATGGCAGGGGGATGGGATCCGGACTTGTAGTCCAGCAAGTAGGCTAGCTGTTTGTCAGGATGTCCAAGAATGTAGGGAGGCTGTGGAGAAGGTAGCACTGACAGGGAGTACTTGCGGACACAGAGATGGGCTCAAGTGTGTATACTTCAATGCAAGGAGCATCAGAAATAAGGTGGGTGAACTTAAGGCGTGGATCTGTACCTGGGACTACGATGTTGTGGCCATCACAGAAACGTGGACAGAAGAGGGACAGGAATGGTTGTTGGAGGTTCCTGGTTACAGATGTTTCAGTAAGATTAGGGAGGGTGGTAAAAAAGGAGGGGGGGATGGCGTTGCTAATTAGAAATGGTATAACGGCTGCAGAAAGGCAGTTCGAGGGGGATCTGCCTTTGGAGGTAGTATGGGCTGAAGTCAGAAATAGGAAAGGTGCAGTCACCTTGTTGGGTGTTTACTATAGGCAGCAGAGATGTGGAGAAACAAATTGGGAAACAGATTTTGGAAAGGTGCAGAAGCCACAGGGTAGTAGTCATGGGTGATTTCAACTTCCCAAACATTGATTGGAAGCTCTTTAGATCAAGTAGATTGGATGGGGCGGTGTTTGTGCAGTGTGTACAGGAATGCTTTTCTAACTCAGTATGTAGATTGTCCAATCAGAGGGGAGGCCATATTGGATTTTGTACTTGGTAACGAACCGGGACAAGTGATGGGCTTGTTAGTGGGTGAACATTTTGGTGATGGTGACCACAATTCTGTGACTTTCACCTTGGTTATGGAGAGAGATAGATGCGTGCAACAGGGTAGGCTTTACAATTGGGGGAAGGGTAAATACGATGCTGTAAGACAGGATCTGAGGAGCATAAGTTGGGAGCATAGGCTGTCAGGGAAGGATGTCGTGGAAATGTGGAACTTTTTCAAGGAACAGATACGACGTGTCCTTGATATGTGTGTACCTGTCAGGCAGTAAAGAGATGGTCGTGCGAGGGAACCTTGGTTGACGAGGGAGGTTGAATGTCTTGTAAAGAGGAAGAAGGGGGCTTACATAAGGTTGAGGAAACAAGGTTCAGACAGAGCATTGGAGGGATACAGGATTGCCAGAAGGGAGCTGAAGAAAGGGATTAGGAGAGCTAAGAGAGGGCATGAAAAATCTTTGGCGGATAGGATCAAGGATAACCCAAAGGCATTTTATGCGTATGTGAGAAACATGAGAATGACGAGAACGAGGGTAGGTCCGATCAAGGACAGCAGTGGGAGACTGTGTATTGAGTCGGAAGAGATAAGTGAGGTCTTGAATGAGTACTTTTCTTCAGTATTTACAAACGAGAGGGACCGTATTTTTGAAGAGGAGAGTGTGAAATGGACTGGTAAGCTAGAGGAGATACTTGTTAGGAAGGAAGATGTGTTGGACATTTTGAATAACTTGAGGATAGACAAGTCCCCCGGGCCTGACGGGATATATCCTAGGATTATGTGGGAAGCAAGAGAGGAAATTGCAGAACCGTTGGCAATGATCTTTTCGTCTTCACTGTCAACAGGGGTGGTACCAGGGGACTGGAGAGTGGCGAATGTTGTGCCCCTGTTCAAAAAAGGGAATAGGGATAACCCCGGGAATTACAGGCCAGTTAGTCTTACTTCGGTAGTAGGTAAAGTAATGGAAAGGGTACTGAGGGATAGGATTTATGAGTATCTGGAAAGACATTGCTTGATTAGGGACAGCCAGCACGGATTTGTGAAGGGTAGGCCTTGCCTTACAAGTCTTATTGAATTCTTTGAGGAGGTGACCAAGCATGTGGATGAGGGTAGAGCAGTGGATGTAGTATGCATGGATCTTAGTAAGGCATTTGATAAGGTTCCCCATGGTAGGCTTATGCGGAAAGTCAGGAGGCATGGGATAGAGGGAAATTTGGCCAGTTGGATAGAGAACTGGCTAACCGGTCGAAGTCAGAGAGTGGTGGTAGATGGTAGAAATTCAGCCTGGAGCCCAGTTACAAGTGGAGTTCCGCAGGGATCAGTTCTGGGTCCTCTGCTGTTTGTAATTTTTATTAATGACTTGGAAGAGGGAGTCGAAGGATGGGTCAGTAAATTTACAGATGATACGAAGATTGGTGGAGTTGTGGATAGTGAGGAGGGCTGTTGTCGGCTGCAAAGGGACTTAGATATGATACAGAGCTGGGCTGAGGAGTGGCAGATGGAGTTCAACCCTGCCAAGTGTGAGGTTGTCCATTTTGGAAGGACAAATAAGAATGCGGAATACAGGGTTAACGGTAGGGTTCTTAGTAAGGTGGAGGAGCAGAGGGATCTTGGGGTCTATGTTCATAGATCTTTGAAAGTTGCCACTCAGGTGGATAGAGCTTGTAAGAAAGCCTATGGTGTATTAGCATTCATTAGCAGAGGGATTGAATTCAAGAGTCGTGAAGTGATGTTACAGCTGTACAGGACTTTGGTTAGGCCATATTTGGAGTACTGTGTGCAGTTCTGGTCGCCTCACTTTAGGAAAGATGTGGAAGCTTTGGAGAGGGTGCAGAGAAGATTTACCAGGATGTTGCCTGGAATGAAGAATAGGTCGTACGAGGATAGGTTGAGCGTGCTAGGCCTTTTCTCATTGGAACGGAGAAGGATGAGGGGTGACTTGATAGAGGTTTATAAGATGATCAGGGGAATAGATAGAGTAGACAATCAGAAACTTTTTCCCTGGGTACAACAGAGTGTTACAAGTGGACATAAATTTAAGGTGAAGGGTGGAAGGTATAGGGGGGGGGATGTCAGGGGTAGGTTCTTTACCCAGAGAGTGGTGGGGCATGGAATGCGCTGCCTGTGGGAGTGGCAGAGTCAGAATCATTGGCGAACTTTAAGTGGCAATTGGATAGGTATATGGATGGGTGCTAAAGCTAGGACAAATGTTCGGCACAACATCGTGGGCCGAAGGGCCTGTTCTGTGCTGTATTGTTCTATGTTCATGGCGGTTGGCTTTGAACTTTGTTTAAACAGCTTGGCATATGGCAGGGAGGGGAATTTTTCCTTCAAGTAACTCCGGTTTCTGAGAGTCAGACTCGACTCCCTCTCATCCAATCCTTGCAAAACAAAACTGCAAAACTAGGTAACTGCCAAAAATTACAAGGGTGTGGAAAACCCACTACTTAAACGTTTTAGTAGGATCTATACTTAATAGTCCTTGAACATGAGCATGCAACTTTTTTGGAGAGCATAGAAAGTGCATTCATTCAGCAAGGAAACATTTACTGAAATGGCTTAAAATGCTTGTAAATTCATATTCTCCAATTTTAATACCACAATACTTTAAGCAGTTGAGTAGCAGTCATCAAACACGATATTCCTTAATTTTACCAAAAGATGCATGGATTTAATTCCAAAATTTGACTCGGACTAGACTGCATCATATGTTGTAACCTCTATGGAAATGAAAATAACTATTTTTAGAATAACAATTCCTTGTCCGAAACTTAAATATTGACTACTTCAGAATTATTTATTGAATAAATTTTACAAGCATTAAATCAGTGGGAACTCAATGGATATTGTGACTTGTACCATTTACAAACAATTAATATTTATAGCTAATCATTCTATTGAGTTTGCATTATAGCAATTCCATTAAAATTAAGCTTATATTGAAAACTCTGTAACTTTGATACAGTTATCACTTAAAGAAGTACCTTAACGTGGATTTGATTGCGCAGAATAGCAGCTCGGAGTATCATGGCTTTTGCTCTTCTTTGGAATTCTTTGCCCATCTGCAAGGACTTTTCAAATGTTGTGCTGCGTTGATCTACATCCCTGGCATACAGAATCTATAACCAACAAAAACAGAAATTAATTCAATTTTTAAAAACTATTTCTGTTTCTGAATCAAGGACATTGTGTGGTTGATGAATTGTAGATCAATTGAAACGATATTCCACCATAACGAACCCATTGGAAAACCCTGACCACAAATGGACAGTTCCTAAAGGAAGAATTCGGAAATTATCATCATAGTCTCCAGAAAAAGTAGATTCAGCCAATCACAACTGATTAAAATGAAGAAATTTCAGTGGCAACAGCTTGAGAGATCTTGGTTGCAGACCAACATTTAAGACAGTCTATGAATAATTGTTTTTACTAAATTTAACTGTTACTTGGCCAAAATAACTTAAGACAACATTCTGGTAAATTTCCATATTGCCCCCTAGATTTGGAGACTGTGTTAGCTTTCAAGTACTTCCATATATTCGTACAGTTTAAATCTTCTGTTAATATACAAACAAAGTGTAAAGATTCAGATTTTTTTTGCAAGGAACTAGTTCTCTACTTGTTACTCTTACATGGCTGGCACATTTCTGATATGGACCTATACAGAGGAACCTCGATTATCCGAATACCAATTATCCAAAAATCGGATTATCCGAAGGAGATCGTGAGATCCCGATAGAAACATTACATCAAAGACGTGTTTCCAACAGTCATCCCGTCTTTTGTTTACAATGATTAAACAGGCACCATCTCCAAATGACTGACCTCCTCCTCTCTCTCTCTCCACACTTTCCCTGGAGTTCTACAGAGGGGTGTATCCTAACACTCCCCCATCCCCATACCCCACAAAGGCAGCAGCAGCAGTCTTGTTGGCGTACAGTCCTGCTGCTCTGGAGAGTGGGTGGGAGCGGTGTTGGACAGGGTTTGGGGGCGGGGGTCAGTGTTGGATGGGTTTTGGGGGGGCGTGTTGGATGGGTTTGGGGGGCGGGAGCAGGCGGGGTGCGGGGTCTCGCACGCTGTGTGCTACTGCTAGTCTCTTGAACGAGGAGCAGACTAAAAACTGAGCCCCAGAGGAAAGGCATTTAAATCGATTAACCAAATAATCAATTATTCAAACGAAATAGTGCCCGCCCATTTCATTTGGATAATTGAGGTTTCCCTGTATACAGATCGATCTGTACAAATAATTAAACATGTATCATATCTCCTTTTAAATTCAAATTTTGAGAGACCAGTAGAGGAATGAGCTAAAAAAAGAGTCAGTTTATCCCTCCTATCTCAGTCATAACAAATTATTTTGAAGAGAATCTTGGGTGTGAAGGATGGACATTAACAGCTTCAAAAATTAAGGGAGTCATTTTAGAATTAGCCAGTATTTTTTTAAAAGAAACAAAATTTCCAATATTTCACCTTGGTAGAGCGAAATCTATAATGTTAACTGCCAAGAGCTTTAATCGGGTCTTTTCTGAGTGGAACTTCTGAGTTTGTTTTGGAATGAGGAGAGACTGAAATACATGCAGGTATTTCGTGGGGAAAATCCATGTGGAGTTAAAGTAGGATAATTTCACAGGATAACTACCGAATAGTTTGTTCATGTGGGCAATTATATCACATGAACAATTATAACCAACTGTTTCTTTAATGATTATGGCTTTTTGCCTCACTGTTCTATTATATTCTCTTATATATAAAGATTCTGATTTTTTTTATGAGCCTCTCTGGACCACAGGAATGGAAAAGTGAATTATAATGTTCATTTGTATACTTAGTTATAATTTGCAATCATTTTGATTATCCATCACTTTAAGATCTTCTACAGTTAGTAGATGGTAAGCAATTATTTCAAGCTTTGTTTATTATGCAATGAAGTGACGGGAAAGACTCACCTTGCTATGTGAATCAATTCTACCATTGATTAATCCCTCCAGGATAAGATGCGTCAATTCATCCTCCAGGGCACCCACTGTGGTGTTGAAAGAAATGGCCATCTTGTTCATGTCAGCAGAAACATATGGGCTAAAATACTAAAAATACACAAGGTCTTTTAGGCAAGGCTAAAATAAAATTCAACATTTAAAGATTACACATTTAACAAAAACTTTATATCTAAACATTATTACACAATTTTATAGTCAGCAATGAAATGACATGAACACGTGACCTTGAGCAAAGTTGTCTACAAAGATGTAGCAAGCTCTGTGGCATGAATTTCTCTTCCTCAACATCACTGTGAACCTGCCACCTGGTCATGGGGATCTTCAGGCATCCAGCAACAATGTCATTAAGCAGGGTGAGCACACAATCATAATGACATGCTCTCCTGGACATCATAAAAATGTAGCAACATTTTACTTTAAAATTTACAGACAGCAAAATTAGTGATTGTAGGAATCTCATGATTTGTAATGGAAGTTGAAATAGCATAAACAAACTTTTTACTATAATAATTTTAGAATTTCACAAGTCCAGCAGTAATAATAAATGTAAGGCACTTTTGAAAACTCATTTACACCTCAGAAGGTGTACCTTTTTAAAAGATTATTGTTAAAACAGCCAGATTAATAGCACCAAAGGCATGCTTTCATGAGTTCAGTGATTTCTTTTTCATAGGAGCCTGGGAAGACTTCAAGAGCACATACTGTGGGAAAGCATAATATCACTGATAGCAACTTGATTTCTGCATTTGATTATAAGCAGACGTATTTAGTATCCAGAAGATGCTGTCAGTTTTAGAGGTGTAAGGAGACACTGATGTTTTATAATCTCCATTACGCAAATATTATTACTGCTTCCTAAGATTTACCATGTGCCACAATTATTGAAAACATAAACTTGCCATTTCAGAATTATGTTTTCAGAAATTTGGTAGCTACCCAATTCATTGCCTTTAAAATCAAAAGAACAACCTGAATGTTTAAAAAATGGTCTGATCTGAAACCACAGGTGAAGGTAAATACCCCGGTAGCATTATGGTCTGCTTCTCATTTGGTTTGCTTCTTTTGTCACTTTTAACGTGAACAAGGGTTTTATTACTTTTGAAAATCCTAAACAAAGATCAATAGACTGTGGCACTGGATACCATCACGACTTGAAGTCTGAGGTTAACCAGGCAGTAGTCATTCAGCAATAAGTTTAAAAGCTTAACATTGGAGAAACTGCACTCAATATCATCTTATGAAGGCAAGTGTAAACATTATTACAGCTTAACACTGTAAACAATTTTTACATTTACATTTCACAATTTAAACAGTCTGCTAAAATTAAAATCGGGCTGCAGTGGTCAGAAATTCTGACAAACTGAATACAAACTTTGAACTCATTGAAAATAATTTAATCATCATAAGAAGGGACAATAAAAGCAAAACATTTTGGCGCTGAGAAACAACCATCCTTTGATGCTATGTGGTACGCTACCTTATCTTCTCTACATACCTGAATGAGGGCTCTGTTCCTGATTTGTGTGTAAAGTGTTTTGACATGAGGAGCTAGGTACATGTCCAGTAGAAGGTTGTCCTACGAGACGAGAGGGAAGGATGGAGATAGTTAAAGAGAGAGCATAGGAGGGAAGAACAAAAAGACAGATTCAATGACTGAGCAAGTCACCATTGCTGAATGAAACATTTTTGCATTAAAACATTTTTCTAGTCACATTGACTCACATAAAACAGGCAAGGGAAACCTCTGTGCAAGATATTACATTCAGAACCATAATTATCACTTTCAGGCCACTTCCTACAATAATAATTAAAAAAAAATAAATCATAGCCACCCAGGGACAGAGTGCTTGCAGTTGGGGTGACACGATGGCTCAGTGGTTAGCACTGCTGCCTCTCAGCACCAGGGTTCCAGGTTTAATTCCAGTCTCAGGCAACTGTCTGTGTGGAGTTTGCACATTCTTTCAGTGTCTGCGTGGGTTTCCTCCGGGTGCTCCAGTTTCCTCCCACAGTCCAAAGATGTGCAGGTCAGGTGAATTGGCCATGCTAAATTGCCCATAGGTTAGGTGCGTTAGTCAGAGGGAAATGGGTCTGGGTGGGTTACTCTTTGGAGGGTCGGTGTGGACTTGGGCTGAAGGACCTGTTTCCACACTGTAGGGAATCTAATCTAATCTAAAACATTAGGTTACAGGCTAACAAGTTCATTTGGAAGTAGAATCTTTCGGACCTCTGTTCCTTTGTCAGGTAGCTACTGAAAGCTGGTGCTTCCAAGTAAACCTGTTGGACTATAATCCGGTGTTGTATGATTTTCAACTTTGTCCACCCCAATCCAATACTGACACCCTCACATTTTTAAAATTTAAAACGTCTTTTGGTCATGCAATAAGGCAGCAGGCGCCACCTGGTGGCAGAGATCAGTCATTGCAACTGGTTCTGCTTCCATTGACCAGCTTCTGCCACAAAATATAAAAATCACACAACAGTATGTTGAATTGTCTAGCTATCACCATTGTTAATAGCTAACCCGAGAATGCAACTTTTAAAAAAAAGGTTTTGTGATTTACACATGAAAGAGGTGAAACTATCACTGTATTCTAACAGATGAAAGGCTTAACAGAATCAATTTTTCAATGTATAATTTCAGTTACATCACACTGCAAATTTTTGCTATAAATTCTGTGTTACGATCGAGCCCTCCACAATCACCTGATGAAGGAGCGTCGCTCTGAAAGCTAGTGTGCTTCCAATTAAACCTGTTGGACTATAACCTGGTGTTGTGTGATTTTTAACTTTGTACACCCCAGCCCATCTCCAAATCATGGTCACAAAATATAGCCTGGTCAATCGAATTTCCTTCAAGTGAATTAACTTTTAAGATTTATTTATAGCAATTACATTCATATTGTATTTCTTCCAGATTTCAAAATTAGTATTATTTTAAAGGCTATTTTATTTATAAATGTAGGTATTTAGAAATATACAGCATTTCAAATTAATGTTTTCAAGTTGTATTTTTGTTGAGAAAGGTCCTGAAGTTTCTAATGGTACGATGCTTCTTTTATATTTAATGATTTATTTTATTCTGCAAGTTATTTCAGCTAGGATTGTGCTGTACATGTACAGTATTTCAACCTGTAACTTGTCTTTTTCTTAGCAAAAATAAATCTGTAGGAACCCAACTCTGGCTTTAACACAGATTCTGATGGAAATAAATCCTTCAATTAAAGTCATGAGTTTCAGGAACAAACCACAATTTTAAGTGAGAATTTCCCTTAATCATAAAAGTTAGCTCAGCTCCTAGCAACTGCACAACTTTCTTCACGTCACTAATTTAGAAATTGTAGCAGGAACATCACAGATTAAACAGTAAAAGTTATAAACATCATTTCTTACCCTTGAGATTCTCTCAGAGAACTCATTTAGAAGCTTGGATCTAACTCATTAAATACTAATGTGAAACAAACAACAGCCTACTGTCTAACGATGCAAAATCTGATTTAACTGCAAAATAGCAGGTTAGAACTAGTTGGACAGAGAATCCGTTTCAATCAGGATCAGTCTCTGATTTAGTTCAGCTTGCGATGTATAAAATCTTTCCCTGTGCCATGAAATCAATGGGAATGCAGATATTGACAAATGCCGAGTTCAGATTATCTTTCAATTTTATGATGGTTTTCTTTGAGGGTTAGTTTGAGAATACTGAAGCAGACACAAAATTAAATACTGAAATCAACCTGTTATCAGCTTCTCAGATTGTATTCTGAGAGTAAGATTGAGGAAATAACATCTGAACAGGAGTAAGTCAGTCAACACCTCAAACCTGTTTCATTAACTAGATCATGACTGATTATACCTTAACTCATTTGCTCTATAACTGGTGACATCCTTACTTAATAAAATATCTATCAATCTCTTGAAAATTTCAACTAACCTAGCAACCACTACCTTTTAAAAGATGACAACTCCCCATTTCCACTATTCCGCGTCAAAAGGTATTTCTTGATTTCATTCCTAAAGGACCTGGTACCTAATTTCATCATGCTCCACAGCCCCTATTCTGATTATCATTTCAGACAAAATAAATTTTGTGTCAACTCTGTCAAATACGTACATACTGATTAAACACTTCTAATGAATCACTCAACGTTCTGTTCTCAAGGGATTAAGAACCAAGTTAATGCAATCAACCCTCACAATTAAGCCCTTTCAGCCCTGGTACGTTTTGAGACACCTGCACTTGGCCAACATTCCTCAGGCGTGGAGCCCACATAATGTATGAAGAAATTTCTCTACTACTGAAGCATTAACTTGCCCCTCTTTGTATTAAAATTCTCTTAGGTCAACATTTCATTAGCTTTTATGATTAATTTGCCTCTATTTGTATCTGTGTAACAGCTTCAAGTGATGTGTGTGCTTGGTACATACAAGTACTTTCTCTAATTTCTAGTCTCTAACCATTAGGAAAATATCACTAAATATTGGTTAGATCCAGCGTGAACATTAAGTAAAATATATTGCATTATAATAAGAGTACAAGCTAAATGTAGACATAATATTCTCAAAATGAACTAACACCAACTGAAGCAAAAACAAAGAAACATTAAATGCTCCACTTCATGAACATTTTTGTTAAGGGTCATGAATACAAGATAGCCTGTTATTCATCAACACTGAATGGTCCATGTGACATGACCAGACCACCAGGCCCGTACCTGGGCCTTTTAATACATGGGTCAGTAAGAAACTCTGTGCATGTATCTGCATGTGAAAGGGAAGAATGCGTATAATAGATCACCATAAGACTACACACTCTTAGATCATCCTGTATTTGGAAAGAAAAAGTTACATTTTCTGATTTACTCAGATTCTGACTCACCTTCATTTCATCTAACATTTTCAAACAGGAAGCATATTTTGATTCATAAAACTTGAAGATGATGTCTCGAACTTGCGGCTCCAATTCAAGGAATAACTTAAAAGAGCTTGCAGTGGAGAAAAATAAATGGTAAGATCAGAGGATGTTCTGCGCAATGTCCAATGCTAATTTTTAAAAAGTTACAATAATAATGAGAGAGAATAGTGATTTTTCTTTGTAGATTCTATTTCAGTTATTTATTCTAACAGTACAGCTAAAGTATTTCAGCTTTGTCAAGAGTTACCTTCTTCCATTTTTCTCCTTTTTAGGCTGCTTTTGGCATGTACAATTTTTACACAAGACAGGGGACAATGGTGATTGTTCTTTGGACTTTTGGGCCAATGATAAAAAGACGTGCAAAATTCTAGGCTGCCCCTTACCACACACAATAAATGATTGCTAATGTAAACAAGGATATGCAGACTTTCAAGTCTGTTATTCTTTAATACATTCTGCAACATTTTGACAATTTTGTAACAGGGCCTCATTTTGCCAAGTGCGATTGGAGGGACCTGAGAGCAGCTTGCATGTCATAGAGTATGTATGGTTAAACTTGTTGGTTAGATGTACTTTGATTATCTAAGGCAAATTTTTGCTATATTCTATAATACAAAACTAAATTCAGTATTTAATTTAAGTTTACAACTCATGAAGTGAGACTATACTATCCAGTGGTATAAAGAGTGTATGAAGTGGCTTAGACTCAGTGAAGAATTTGTGACAAAGACTTGGAAGTATAGTTAATGATCCACAACTACAAAAGGGAAAGGAAAAGGTATTGCTACTATCAGTTGAGTTGGGCATCTGACAAGACAGCAACCTTGTTTGAGTTTTGGATAGATGCCACTTTCTTTGCTGAAAGAATCAGTCTGTAAAATTAATTCGGTTTTACTACAGCTAAGTCAGTTGTACAATGGTAGTGATGCAAGTGATTAATGTGTTGTGCAAGAGGTACATGCCTCTTATGTTTTGGGACTCTTTGTGCTAGTTGTTTGGCCATCCTCCTGGAAAGTTTGTTAGCAAAACACAATTTCAAAATAATCATGGTGTGCAAAGTGTTTAAACAGGTTTTGGACTGCTTCGTTAATCACCTTCCCCTCTGTGTAAGGTCAGAAATAGGGACTTTTCATACGGATTCAATATTCAGCTCATTCAAAACTCCTCAGACAATGAAAGCAGTCTATGCCTTCACGCATTCAAATCCTGGATACCATTGAGTATTGAGTTGCTAAATGATATGAATTTGACTTGTTATTTAAACACCAAGCAAAGACCATCTTCAATTAAAGTCTAAATATCTGCATTGCCATGTTGAATCCTATATACCATTAATATCCTGGGGGGGGGGGGGCGGGGGGGGGGTGGGGATTGGGTATAATGTTAACTAAAATGTTTAATTTAACTAATGTTAAAGTTAACTAGACCAGTCATATTAATTCTGTGGCAAAAAGACCAGTTCAGAGTTTGAGAATTCTGGCGAGGTAATTCACCTTCTGCCTTGCCAAAGCATTCCCACTCTCTACAAGGCACAACTCAAGAGTGTGATGGAATACTTTTGATTTGCCTGGATGACTATGTCAACACTCAAGAAGCTTGGGATTACCTACAATAATGCAGACTGCTTGACTGGATCATCATCAACCATCTCAAAAATTCATTCCCTCCCCCACCAATTTTAAGATAAATAACAGCAGCTGCCAAGGTTTCAAAAGCACTTTCCAAACCCACAAACTCTATCATCTAGAAGAACAAAGTAGTGGAAATGTCAATACTTTCATATTTCTCTCTAACAATACAACATCCTCCTCTGAAGCAATAAAACTGTCATTGCCTTTCAGTCAAAATCTTGGAATTTCCTAGCCAATAGCACAGTGGGAAGCATGCTTCAAAGAGCTGTCTTATTACCACCTTTTGAAGGAACTGGCAGTAATTGATGGCCATGCCAGTAACACGCAACCCAAGAATGAATTTAAATTATGCCTACTGTTTTAACTTTTTTTGCTGTACCATCAAATTCGTTTGGCACAATTATTTAAATTACTCTTTGTCTGTGTGTATCTCCTGTACTGCTACTTTGTGACTTTTTTTCCTATTTCTATGCTCATTTTAATACATCCTAGATAATTCTGAACCTCTTGCCAGGTCCTTGAATTGGCAACACTACTTTCACTCACTTGCTTACACACTTGCTGCCTCTTTTGTCCAGTTGGGGGCAGTCCATTCCACTAATATATTACCATGTTTCTCCATTATAGTAGTTACCAGTACGTCAAGGGATGGCATTGCTTTTCAAACTTACATCAAGTCAATCAATACAAAGAGATCGTGAACTCCACAACTATGCCAAAAATAAATTGAGCCAAAAACATATTGATATGCATATCAGTTAAGTGGATCATTAACTATTTGAGATATATTGAGCAAACATATGTATAGTCATTGAATGATTTTTCAATTTTCATGAATGGAATCACATTCTCAGCTAACAAATCACTCAAACTGCTTGCTGCAGAGGTGTTTTTTTAAAAAATGCAGCTGATAAATTTCAAAGAAATCCTGGTAATTCTCCTAGTTTATAAGCTCCAGACAGGGAAAAATACAGCTAAAGGTGATCCAGTTACTTTTCTTAAAGTGTGCCTCTTCAATAATTTCTTTGAAAATGCAGTGAGGCCCACATCATTAGATCAACGGCTAAAGAAAGCAAAATTATTCTCACCTGCTGGAGATGACATTCCTTTGCAGTTCCTGTCTATCAAAAGTGGCCAGTGCACAAAATCCTCCATAAACTGCTACATTGCTGGGAGACAGCAGCTGAAAGAAAATAAAAACACCGGTCAGGTTGAGTTTATGACTAAGTGAACAGTTTTCAAATTTAACATTAAAATTAAACAAACATCTGTATTTATCAATTCCAACATTTCTTAATCATGGAAAGCCAACATTCAAATGTTCAATTTTAAAATTTTTGAAGTATGCATAAGAATTAGTACAATTAAATAAATTTTTAAAACTTCTGATAGTTGAGAGAAATACTACTCAAAGTTAGACCTTGATTCACTGAAGTAAACTGGATAAAGATTATTTGAAAAAATCAAAATTGTGGCAATCCCAAAATGTTGATTATTAAATAAGCCTATAGGGTCTTAATATTTTTTCCTCTTATCAACAGCTGCACCCAGTAACTTAAAGTATATCAGCTTGGAGGGCTGAAATCTGAACAGAGTCCTCCTGGTGTAATACTTTGTTGCATTCTAAAGACCTACAAACTCAGATTGGGCTAAGTGCCTCCAGAGGTATGACGTTGCCCCCCACAAGCTCTATGAAACAAGGGCACCTGCACAAGAAATAAGAACAGATGCAGCCCTGCCAAACCTGCAGAAATCTATTTCACCTTAAATTTATAAAATAATGGAGCATCCATACCCCCCGGGGTAGAGATTGACTAAGGTTCACAACACTATGAGTTAAGTTCATGGGCGGCACGGTGGCACAGTGGTTAGCACTGCTGCCTCACAGCGCCTGAGACCCGGGTTCAGTTCCCGCCTCAGGCGAATGACTGTGTGGAGTTTGCACGTTCTCCCCGTGTCTGCGTGGGTTTCCTCCGGGTGCTCCGGTTTCCTCCCACAGTCCAAAAGATGTGCAGGGTTAGGTGAATTGGCCATGCTAAATTGCCCGTAGTGTTAGGTAAGGGGTAAATGTAGGGGTATGGGGTGGGTTTCGCTTCGGCGGGTCGGTGTGGACTTGTTGGGCCGAAGGGCCTGTTTCCACACTGTAATGTAATGTAAAAAAAAAATGTAATGTAAGTAATTTTTAAAAACATTCACTCATGATATGTCGGTGTCACAGGCTGAACCAGCATTTATTACCCATCTCCAGTTGCACTTGAGAAATTGGTGGTAAACTGTAAATAATCTCTCAAGTCCATGTGGGAGGCAGTTCCAGGATTTTGACCCAGCAACACTGAAAAAAAATGCCTATATATTCCAAGTTACGGTGGCAAATGGCTTGCAGGTAGTGATGCTGCCGTGTGTCAGCTGCCTTGTCCTTCTTGATGGTGGTGATTGTGATATTGAAAAGTGCTATTTAAAGGAACTTTGGTGAATTTCTGCAGTACACTTTGAAGATGGTACATGCTGCTGTTAGAGAGCATTGGTGGTGAAGGAAGTGGATGTTTGTGGATGTGTGCCAATCAAATGGGGTGCTTTGTCTTGGTTGGTGTCAGGCTTCTTATATGTTGCTGGAGTTGGAGCTGCACCCATCCAGGGAAGTGGTCAGTATTCTATTACAGACCTACTTGCACCTTGTAGATGCTGGACAGATTTTGGAAAGTCAGGAGATAAATTATTTGTTGCAGATTCCTAGTCTCTGACTTGCCCTTGAGTGGAAGGAGAGGAATCTAGTTGCCATTGTTCATGTTGATAGGATATTCTGCTGAAAGACTTTAAACAATCAGGAGCAAAACTGAAAAGCCTTTAAGGTAATAATCTCAAGATTACTACCTGAGCAATGTGCCAACTGGAATAGTGTAAAAGTCAAAGAGTTAAATGTGTGGCTCAAAGATTAGTGTGAGAGGAATGGGTTTCAGTTCATCAGGCACTGGCACTAGTACTGCGTCAGAAGGGAGTTGTTCTGGTCGAACTGGCTTCACTTGAATCCTGTTTGGGACCAGTGTCTGTGCAAATGGATTAACTTGGGTTGTAGCTTTAATCTAATTAGAGGGAGAGAAAGTTCACAAGGAGGGAGATGTTAGCTTGAAAAGTTAAGGAAATTGGGGTATTGCACAGCAACTGATAACATAGTCCCAAATTTGGCAGGGAGGGATAAAGTGTACAAGTATAACAAAAGCAGCAAAAATGATCAAAGGGGCAAAAAGTGGTTAAGGAACAAAATTACTGGTTCCTTACTTCAATGTGCATGGTTCTTGGGACAAAAAAAAATGAATTAACAGTATAAAGAGAGGTTACACGCATGATCTTAAGGCCATTATGAAGACAGTTGCAAGAAAATAAAAGCTGAGAATTAAACATTCAAGATCCAAAGATGTGCAGGTCAGGTGAATTGGCCATGCTAAATTGCCCGTAGTGTTAGGTAAGGGGTAAATGTAGGGGTATTGGTGGGTTACGCTTCGGCGGGTCGGTGTGGACTTGTTGGGCCGAAGGGCCTGTTTCCACACTGTAATGTAATCTAATGTAATCTAATCTAATCTAATATGTGACATTTTGAAAAGACAGTAGGAAGGGAAGGGTAATTGTTAGGTAACTGAAGGGTAATTGGGAATGCAAGGATTTTGTTTGTATGATGGAATAGGTACAACAGCGAAAAATGATCTTGGATTGGATGACGTAGTATTCATATGGGTGGATGTAAAAAATGCCAAGGGAAGACAACACTGGTGGGAGTAATCTATAGGCTCCCTGACAGTAGCTAGAAGAAAAAGTAAGGACTCCAGATGCTGGAGATCAGAGTCGAGAGTGGGGTGCTGGAAAAGCACAGGTCAGGCAGCATCTGAGGAACAAGAGAATAGACATTTCGGGCAAAGGTCCTTCATCAAGAATGTCTCATTCCTGATAAAGGGCTCTTGCCTGAAACTTTGTTTCTCCTGCTCCTCAGATGCTGCCTGACCTGCTGTGTTTTTCCAACACCCCACTCTCGTCCCTAACAGTAGATGTTCAGTAGGACAGAGAATAAATCAGGAGATAATGATAAGACATATTTTAAAAAGGTAGTACATTAATCATGGATGACTTAAATCTTCATGTAAATTGGAAAAAATCAAATTGGTGGAGGTGGTCATGAAAAATAATTAGTGGAGCTTATTTGGGGTCATGTCCAGTCTGTTTGTGCATTTCAATCAGTCTGTGCAATCTCAAAGTTAAAAATCGCAACTGCAGTCACTGAATTGGACCTTACCTCAGGAAAGTCACAGTGATCGAAAGAAGCCAACAAGAAACATTTGGCAGCTTGCTTGTATTTTCGAGTTGCTAATTCTGCCAGACCTGTAGATACAGCATAATACTCAATTCAAAAGAAAGAGATTGGCATATATGTTCTCAGAAGATTAATACAAATTAGCAGGCATAATGAGAGTACATCCACTAACTTCCTGACAAGGGTGGCAATGAAAACCAAGAATGTCAACCCATCTTATGGTAGTATTCGTCATTTGGGTGAGTTGGAGGATATATACTTAAGTCCCAGTCTTGGCCTCTAACACGTAACCTAGTTTGACCCCTCATTACAATATCAGAATGATGCATTGTCAGAGGATCCCTCTTTTAGATGAGAGAATTCTTTATGTTTGCACAAACTGGAAATATTACTAGTAAATGGAGCAAAAGTGATATGAGAAAAAAAACTTCACTCAGTGAACACTGTATAGTAATGCACTGCCTATGAGTGTGGTGGTGACAGGTTCAATCAAGGCATTCAAAAGGAAATTAGATGGTTATTTGAAAGGGTCAATGTTCAGGATTATGGGAAAAAGCAGGAGATTGGGTACTGGGTGATATGCAAGTTTGAAGAGCTGAACTGACACACTGGGCCAAATGGTCTCCTTCGAGCTACAAGCATGTGATTTTATTATGTACAATATCAGCATTTTGTCCAAAGAGTAAGGTACTCTATCAACCTCCTTGCTAACACTGATGCCTCAATTACCACTAAAATTGGTTAACTGGCCATTTGCCTCAAAGCTGCTTACAACATTTTTTTGGCAAAGGAACTGCTGTCGTGTCTATCAAACAACATGGCAGGATTTCAAAAGTGCTTTTTTGCTTTTCGGAGTTCCTGAGGATGTGAAAAGTGCCAAATAAATACAACTGTGACTTTCTTGCATTCCATATGTTGAATTCTGCTCTTAAACCATCCCATAAAAAGATATTTTGAGTAACAAATAATTTTCTAGGCAAATTGAAAGTATTAAAGTACTTATAGACTAAACAGTAGAAAAACCGAGGTTCAAGTTTTATTTAAAATTCTACAAAACGGATTGAATTACATCTCTTGTTCAGTTTGAGAAAACCTTTGCGAGGGTATCTTAAAATAGATGTATGCTGATGGATTCTTTTGGCAGGGTAAGGTCACCCACTCAGAGATCCTGCAGCATGCACATTTCCATCAGCATGCACTCTTGTTAAGCCCACATCTGCCTTGCTTCATTCATGGTCATACACCCAAAGATCTTCTGTACATAAAACTGGCCCAGGCTCAACTTCTTATGTCTCCTTACCTACACTATAAAACACCTACAAGCAAGAAAAAAAAAGTGGACAGTGACAGTGAAAACTGGAAGATGGTCATTGATGGCTTTGACCTCTCGAAGCTGACTATTTGAAGGACAATATTGGAAGCGGTGAACAGCAATGAAAAGCTCAGCTGGTCAAGGAAGAATGCCCAGGAGAAAACAGAGGTCAGTTAATCACACATCTTCTTAGCTCACTGTATTCCCTTCCTCTGAAGCAAATATGGTAGTTGGCCACAACAAGCTCTGGAGTCACAACAAGCAACCTTTAAGACAGCATTGACTTTCATACCGCTATCTATCAAGGTGGAGGTCTACCATGGAGGAATAGGGTATACAGAAATTAACATCTTCTATTTATATAGCATCTTTCACAGCTCCAGCAACGACAGGTAATACCAAAACTGCAAAAAACAACAAAGCCAATGGATACATCAAGGAGACAAAACACTGGGACTAAATATTTTTAGTTTAACAAATGAGTAGGGGTTAGCTCAGTTAGTGAGTGTTTGGTTCAGAAAAACACTAATGACATACTGTTCAATTTCCATTCTGTTCATGGAGCCTCGTGCATTGCCTCATGGTAAAAATCACGGCATAAACCGTGATTTGACGTCTTTCAAGTAATTGAGGATGCTACCTGGAGAAAAAGGTCTAATGAATAGCTCAGCCACACAGATGAAAGAAAAGTCTCCTGTTTGCCTCCGAGTTTGTGCTGAGTCAGTTGGTCTAAACCAAATTGACCTCAGAAGCCTAGCTTAAGGATGGTTAAATTGACCACTATTGTTACAAAGACACCTTTCCTGGAATTGTGCATGTGTTGAGAGGTTTAATAAAGAAAGAATTGTTCTTTCTGTTTCTGTCACCTAGCTCATTTCTGGAACTGTACATGAATTTCAGTGAAGCATCAGACAATAATCAAAAGCGACAAAACAATATTTCAATAAGGAATCAGTGTCTCAACATACATAAAAAAGGTAGAAAACTGGCAAAGAAAATAGGCAGAGGGTGGGAGAAATTGGAGCAGCCAATCAGATAAAGACATGTCATCAACACTAACAGGAAATAAATGTATAAAACTTGAAGAAAATAGGGAGGGGAAAGACACTATCTTATCCTGGATAATGCTCAGTTTCTTGAGAATTAATGAAGTTGAACCCATCCAGCTCACTACTAAAATGCCTATCAAGTTGTAGACCTTCTTTGGAAAGTTAGGTCAGCCTTTCACTGTGGAATACCTGGCCTCTCAGCTGCTCCAATAAACATGGCATTATTGTGCTAATGCTTCACATGCAACAGGAGTGGTCTTTAGAACTAACTACTCTTCCAGAGAAGAGTCATATTGGATTTGAAATGCTAACTATTTCTCTCTCCACAGATATTGCCAGACCTGTTGAGCTGCACTAGTACATTCTGTCTTTATTTCAGTCTTCAGCATACATAGTATTATGCATTTATGATCTATTTATATGATTAGTCCAGTGATTATCTTTGGAATGTTAATCCTGTTAATAGGAATTCCATTTAATGTCAAGAGGACTCAACTTCAGAGAAACAGCCATGTTTAAACAACTTTATTTGTTGATCCCCCAAATGCATCCATGTTTTACAACTTAACTGTAAGTAATAATCAGTTATAAATTAGGACAGAATTATTATGGACCAGAACAAACTCCCTCAAAATATATTAGAAGGCACCTCTAAAATAAGAAAAAGTTAAGGCTTAGGCTAAGTGTAAAGTGCTGCATTCCACATGCAATCCGATTGATCAAACAACTCTGTTTTAAGCAAAGTTTTTTAAAAAAAAATTAGTTAAAATACAAAAAAAAGAAAAGGAAAAATTGGCTTAACTGTAACTATGAAAAGGCTTAACAAACTAATATGCATGTTAACGGCTACTAATTAACTGTTCCAATATAGTAACATCCCATAAATACAGCCATGGTAAAGGCAAATTCAGTAAAATAGATAGTCTCACATGCAATTCTAGCAGCAGGAAGAGAACCCCTGTTTTTAGCTGTAACAGAGAGGGGAATACAAGTTTCCATGTCCAGCTACTAGACGTCAGCAAATCCTGAAAGCTAAAACTGGTTCTGTGGGAGTTTGACCCCAACCAATCAGGTTGCTTTTATTATTTCAACTTAAAAAAAACACCCAAGGCCTCACAAACTGTTTACTTTATTGGCTTTGAGCTGACCACTTTCCACCTCTGTCTCAATCTTTTTTCATAAAACAACCAGGATCAAAATATATCTTTTAAAGCTATAACATCATCATTTTTGGAAAAAAGAATAGAAGCATGGACTACTTTCTAAACGGTGAGAAAATTTGTAAAGCCAAAGTACAGAGGGATCTGGGAGTGCTAGTTGAGGATTCTCTAAAGGTAAACATGCAGGTTGAGTCCGTGATTAAGAAAGCGAATGCAATGTTGTCAATTATCTCAAGAGGGTTGGAATATAAAAGCGCTGTTGTGCTACTGAGACTTTATAAAGCTCTGGTTAGGCCCCATTTGGAGTACTGTGTCCAGTTTTGGTCCCCACACCTCAGGAAGGACATACTGGCACTGGAGCGTGTCCAGCGGAGATTCACACGGATGATCCCTGGAATGGTAGGTCTAACATATGAGGAATGGCTGAGGATCCTGGTATTGAATTCATTGGAGTTTAGAAGATTAAGGGGAGATCTAATAGAAACTTACAAGATAATACATGGCTTGGAGAGGGTGGACGCTAGGAAATTGTTTCCGTTAGGCGAGGAGACTAGGACCCGTGGACACAGCCTTAGAATTAGAGGGGGTAAATTCAGAACAGAAATGTGGAGACATTTCTTCAGCCAGAGAGTGGTGGGCCTGAGGAATTCATTGCCACAGAGTGCAGTGGAGGCTGGGACGCGGAATGTCTTCAAGGCAGAAATTGATAAATTCTTGATGTCACAAGGAATTAAGGGCGACAGGGAGAATGCGGGTAAGTGGAGTTGAAATGCTCATCAGCCATGATTGAATGGCAGAGTGGACTCGATGGGCCGAATGGCCTTACTTCTGCTCCTATGTCTTATGGTCTTAGGATATGGCTTTCAAATACTATCTGAATTAGATCTTCACACCTTCGATCAACATCAAGCTTCACCTGAAAACAGCACTTGTCATGCTTGACTTATCATGTGCAAAGGCACTGATGGGCAACTGGTAAAATTATATTTATGTTGTAGAGATTTGGATATGATTTTTGAAAATTTTTAATATAGGTAATTGTGTGGAATTGTGTGGATCCATAACTCCATACTTAATTATCCTAGTTTCACCATCTTTTATTTCATGTAAAATGATAACTTGCGGTGAAATAAGTTTCGTTTACAGTGATTCAGTTGAATTTTGCAATGAGTAGGCTGAAAAATATCATGGAATTTAATTTTATGAAAAATATAGATAACCTGTCACACAGATTTGTTTGCTAATTAGTAATAATGCAGTTAAAAGCCTTCAAAATTATCAAGTCCCAGTACAGTGACTCCAACACTCCAATTTACACAAGCAATTTTCTCATAACTGAAAAAGATAGCTCTGTAAGATGTTCACTTCCAAAAACAATGGTTACTCCAATTATAACGTTTAGAGCAGTTTTGGACATTTTGAGAAATATCATTTTTTTGAAGGAACTTAATTTCAAAACACCTATTTACAGGTTCAGATATTGATCAGGGCTAACCTTTATCTAATTAGAATGCTTGCCTTCTTCCTCAAGGGATAAGAAGGTATAAAATGACAACATTTTTACCAACCTGCTGCACATTTCAGTTTGGTCAGCACGGCTTGGTTCTGACTGTCCCTCTCACCTCTTTGCTGAAAAAGAAAGAATATATTGCCTGAGCGACCAGGAAAGTAAGTGAGCACCATTTTATCACACAAATGTTTCATCTTTTACCTCATGCAAGATCTAACTATTGTACATCAAAATACAAAATGTGCCTAGATGACATTGTTGAGTTTATACAAGAGTACAAGATGCTTCAATTATAGTGGCCTAGCCATTTATTGATCTGTAATGAATTATTCACAAACAGCACACTGAAATCTTGAGGTTTGTTTAAAAAGCTAGAAGATTGATCCCTTCGGTTAGGTAGGCAAGAACTTGATAACTCCTTTCAATTGATTTTATATACAAAATAGCAATCGGTACAGAAAACATAGATCTGGAACATGAATCAAACTAAATTAGGAGAATAGACCAGGAAGCAAAAGCAAGGACTAAGACTAGGAAAAGGGAAATTTAGAACTGATGAGACAAAGTTCTTCTTTGCATCTGGTGATCAGAACAGCAACAGACATTTGGGTAGAGAAGCATACACAAAGCCCTGAAATATTTTTTTAAAAGCAATTAGATGCCTTGATGGGAAAGTAACTGCAGTGATTGCTGGACAAATGAGCTTGGTTGATCAAATGGCTACTTCAGCCATACCTAACAAATGAGAGGTAAATAAAGACATGACGGTCTTATATTTTTTATTCAATCCTGAGACGTGGCCTCGCTGCTGGGCCAGCACTTATTCCACATATCTAGGTGCAAATGAAAAAGTGGTAGCGAGCCACTTTCTTAAAGTGCTGCAGTCAGTGTAGTAAAATATACAATCACAGAACTGCTCTAAAGAGATTTCTTGGATTTTGACAGGCAACAATGGAGGAATGGTGAGATAGTTCCATGTATAATTGTATTAACTGATTGAATTAGAGTATTTTGAATTCATATCCATATAAACACGTACAGTAAATAAAACATTTGCATAATATACATACTTGTTGCTTAAAAATCCAAGTTCTAGTTGTTCCATATTTTGGTCAACATTTACCAATTTAAATTCCAATATCTTTCAAATTGCTACATCAACATTTATCTCTTTAATTTGCCAGGATCCAGAGATGACAAAGGTGAAACTGCTAAAAGCTAGATAGCTTTGAGGTGGAGGTTTCTAATTGTTTTTTCCCCCTGCAACACTATAAATTTGTTAAATATGAAAAAACAGTTTGTATTCAACAAACTATTGTCATCATGGCACAGGTAGTTAATTAGTATATGTCTATTCAACCCAAGGTTCAGTACTTGGGATATATGTTTCACTAAACACTCATGTTGCTAACCTTTTTATATACAGGCAAACCAAAACACTGCTTATAGTGTCCTTCATTACTGTGGAAGAGACTAGCACTTTCAATCTCAAGGATGCTGCTTCTTTTCAAATGCAACCTGGCATCCCACATGATAGCTTCCAAATGTTAATTTTCTCTAATCAATACAGCAAAACTCAAAAATTGAACAATTAAGAGGGTTTGGGGAGTACTCCCCATCACCAGAAAATGGAGCATATCTAAATATCCTCTCATCCTATTAGTAAAATAAGCAACATTTATAACTCAATGCAAGTTAAAATAACCAAGGCACCTCTTGAAATCACCCTCAAAATAAAAACCTTCTTTGTAACATTTACTAGTCTAGAAGTCAAAGTTTGTTGCAGTCACTTAATGATCTATGCACCAAAGTTGCAATCACATCACATTATGCTGTACCATGTCATTTATTTTATGGCTTATAAAAATAACACTGACACTGATCATCCAACATGTAATAAAAGTTGGAATCCAATTAAATACAATATAGGAATAATAATACATTTTCCAGCAATTTGCTTGTTTAAAAAAAAGTGCAATCCTATTAAGTCCTATCTTCTGATCGAACATAGCTGCAGATTGGACAGCTAATAAGCTACATAAAGCAAAGCACAAATTTTACCCACGTTCTTTCATCCTTTATCACATTTAATACAGCAATTAATTATTTGCCAATTCCAAAACAGTTTCAAAATTTCTATTTATCATAACTCCAACAAATATCACATACAGAATCACAAACAAGAGGGAGCTTTTAAAGTTGCATGCTGTTTACTACCAGATCAGTAATTGCATATTAAATAAAGAAATTATGAACATAAGTTTAGAAATTCACTGACCTCTGCAATCTCTGGTGTAGATTCCGCTTTGCTTACGTAACTGAGAACATGGGACCAGTTTTGGAGGTAGATACTGACCTAACACAGAATTATATGCAATTTAATATCTAACAGACTTCATATTATAACTAACAGCATTACTTACTGATCTTCCAATGCACATTTCATTGAGAGCAATTTATCTATTGCTTTCATTAGAAGTGCAGCAGGATGAAGTTTACTGTGCCAAAACAGTTTTGAAAATACCAATGTACCTGCTGCAGGAATGTTCATGAAACTGGGATAAAACTTGAACATTTTTCAGCAGTGTTGGCTGCAGCGATCTGGATGGATAATGAAGTTAAAGGTAAGCTTCAGAGTGATGTTAAAACTTCACAGAGTCAAGATCTTTCTGCACAAGGAAGTAGTGGACCCAGGGTTATCGCATTGTGTCCTGTGCAGATGGATCCATGTGGAAGCACCAAGCTGTGACAATAGCTCGGTGTGAGAACAGATAGCAGGCTGAAGCTAGGGATTAGCATGAGTGTATAAGAGAAAGCTAACACACTGGAGCTCAACGCTGTTTTCTGTGTGGAGGCAGCTTGGACTGTTCAGGTGTGGGCCTTTTTGGGTTGGGAAGCTGAGGACATGCATGTTGAAAGCACAGGAAGATCTGGAGTGCAATGGAACCTTTAAACTAGCACAGACTTCCTCAACAGCAGGATCAGCATATCAACTGACTTCCCACATGTCTTTCCACAAGAATGCATTTATTAAATGTTTTTTTTTGTGTAAACTTATTTTTGAAGCAGCAGGATCAGCATGTGGGAAATCATTGACATGCTGATCCTATGGCTTCAAAAATAGATTCCCTTGATTGTTTTCACAGAAACTGTAAATAATGTATTCTTGCTTATTAAATAAAACAGTGTTAAGTGTAGGATATCAATGTTACGTACAACAGTTAAAAATATTATATATGGCATTGTAGTGAATATAAATAACGAAAAAAGTGTGGACAAGGAATAATTGGATTGTATCCCTGCACACATGGATTACAATTCTTTACTGATTTTTTTTCCTTTTTCAACCACTGTTTTCAGCTTCCAAAAGATCTTGGAGAAGAAAATATTCTTAGGAAGCGGAGAAAGTAGGAAAATCTTAAGATTAAAATAAAATTTAAGTATTTTAAAAGTTATTTTTGCTAAGGTTTTCATCTTGTTATCAGACAGAAAGACACACAAATGTAAGTCCTATACAAATGGTAAAAATGAAAAGCCTGTATTTGACTGATCACATGGCTTACAGAAAAATTAGGCTGCTAGAACAGGGACATGAAATGAGCTAGTTTCTGGAAATGGACACTCGAAGCAGATAGCTGAATTTAGGGTAAACGTCAAATCGAAACCATTGGAGTGATGTCAGGAAAGAGTCCTGTGACTCATCTGTTTTAAACAGAATTGATTTTGTTAACTGTGCCCCCAAACACGCTGCAGTTACATTCAACTGTCTTGAGAATAGTTTAGTATTAATATAAAGGCTGAGCAGCCAACCAAGGTCAGAATCGAAAGTTTTATAGTTTCATCGCAGACAGCTGTAACATGAGCTTCTTTCTTTGTTGTAAATATGATCAGAAAGTTTAGCAAACAAAACTGATAGCACTGAAAGCATTTAAGACCAAGGTGAGGAATATCAATACAAATACAATAAACAAACAGCAATACACCAAACAGCAACGTGCTCCATTTTAGGGTGCACTGTCCAGAGTTAAATAATTGTCTCCCAAAAAATTCCTACCTTTAATTGTGTAATCACCTGATACTTGAAACTACTGTCCTAGGGGCTGGGTGCAGTGGCAGTGTCCCTACCTCTGGACTAGGGAGGCCCATGTTCAAGTCACACCTGCTCTAGAGATGTGCAATAACATCTCTGAACATGGGGATCAGAAAATATCTGAAACTGCCATCATTAATTCTGACAGGAGATTTTCAGACTTTACTTTACCTATTAGATGGAGTATATTAGATTAGATTAGATTCCCTATCGAACATATTCAAGCAATTGTCAATCATTTTGCAAATAATTCAGGAGAAAAGACAGAAGTCAGCAGCAAGAATGTGGAAACTGAAAGAATGAATTCGGTACGGGCTTGAGAATTATTTGATAATAAAACATGCTATCAAAAGGTAATGAGAGTCATTTGGTTCTGCGTAAACAGGCCCTTCGGCCCAACCAGTCCACACCGACCCATTTCCCTCTGACTAATGTACCTAACACTATGGGCAATTTAACATGGCCAATTCACCTGACCTACACATCTTTGGACCGTGGGGGGAAACCGGAGCACCCGGAGGAAACCCACACAGACACAAGGAGAATGTGCAAACTCCACACAGTCACCAGAGGCTGGAATCGAACCTGGGACCCAGATACTGTGAGGCAGCAGTGCTAACCACTGTGCCATCGTGCTGCCCCAATAGCAGAGGATGGTTGGCAACAGGGGGCGGGGGGAAGGGAGGAGGAAAACAACCTGAGCAGAAATTGCTTTGTTGACACTATAATTAACAGAAAACGTTTACAGGAAGACATTCTGCTAAGTTTACTACCATTATTCTCAGCTCAAAACAAAATCATTCGTAATTCTATTTGATAATGTTGGTTGAAATTCAACATGTTCGTTGATGAAAAACGTGACATTTTTTACTTTGATGCAGCTGATAAATGATTAACAAAGTTGGCAACATAATTTTGTTATTTCCAGTTCCATTTACTAGGCAATATCAATTACAGTTATATAATACGGCTACCGTTTAATTGGTCTATGTTCACGTACCTTGATGACATTTAGACACATGTTGATGACGTGCTTTGCACTTGTGCAATAGTCTCTGGCTCGTGAGTAACATTTCAGTGCATTACTAAGGTCTCCACAATCTAGGTAGTGATCACCAAGGTCATCGTGCCCTCTCCTAAGGGTAAATTTTTTAAGTAAAATGACAAATGATATAATCACTCAAAATTATTCACTCCTTGCCAAATAAAATTACAATATCACTTCTACCAAAGACAGCCATTGTTTGTCACTTACCAACTACATTAGTGTATTCAGCTCAAAATGATCATAATCAGAAGCAAACAAAGTGAGGACCATCATGTAAACCATTCATTTCATTTGACAAGTGCTAATATTTTGTTCTTTATATAATATTCCAACTTCAATCTTCTAAAATGCAGAACTCTTAAATCCAACTGTCACTTCATGAGAACACAATGCAACACAGACATCATATTCTATGTAAAACATCATAGTGAAGCTTAAGTGCAGCAAAATAAATTTGAGAAATTGCTCTTAGTTTATTATTTATTTAGGGACTATTGTGGGGTTCTTAAAATACACTCTTCTGTAAATCTCATGAGGTGTCCCTCAGACAGTAGTCCCAATGATTACATAATCGGAGAACCCAGACAGTATACCTATGGTTAAGCTTTACTTCTGTCAGTGTGCTCCTGTTCAGTTTAGAGCATTGACTGTAATTTTCATGGGCAGATCTTTGTCACAAATTAGCAGTTTCACAATAAAACTAGGCTACGGTGTTATTGCAGAACAGGCAGCAACAAATCATCAGCTCGTTTTCCAACCTCTCTGAATTTAGTTGTCATTGACCTCAATGGCACACAGCAATCAATTAAGTAAGCAGTTAAAACTGTTTTGGCTAGGTCATAGCTTCTTTGGAACAGTTGCACAGAACAAGTGATCACAGCATTTCTTCTCTGCTTAAATGTCTCACTCTTAGAAGAAAAAAAAAACAGTAGTTCTGGAGATAGATTGCACTGTAGACTTTTGCTTAAGTCCTGAACTGGAGCTTGAACTTATAACTATCTCACTGAAAAATACTGCAATGACAACCACACCTTGGTTCACAGCCACCATTACCTTGAGGCAACAGTTATTGCTAAGCTGTGAGTCTGTACAATAAAATGGAGCAACCAAATACAAGTCATATTCTGATATCAGCACATAAATGTGTAACAATAAATGGATTTAAATGCTAACCAGTAAGCAGTAATTCATGTTATTCAATATACATGATAGCGCCGCTCCTTTTAATTAGGATAAAATTCTAGAAACTTAGTTTGATAACACATTAGTGTCTGACTTGTTTCAAACTTTTGACAAAAACACTAAATTAACACTCGAAGAAACCTGAACCAATTTGGGTTGATTACATAAACTTACAACAGAGAAGAAACAAGCCATTTAGTTAGCAATTAAGCCTGGTTCAGGCATTTTTGATCTGAAATCGAACTGATTTTCAAATTAAGCAGGCAAGACAAAAGCTGTACATTTCTAGGTTTGTTACCTGATGCTCTCTTTTATAGAATTGCCCTTGTAATTCTTTAGATCTGTATCTAATTTCTCCAGTTTCAGCAAAGCTTTCTTCCTTGTAGACTCTGCCCAAGCTGTGTCCAGTGTTGGGGGTTCCAGACCTGCCTCTGGCACTGCATCTGGCACACCCTGAGATTCTCTACAGGAAGACATTTTTAGATACTAATGAATGGATTCAGAATTGCAGGACTTGAACTAAGTTTTACATGATCAGCAAAATCTACTTTTGAATATAAGTCATCAATGGCATTAGAATGAGCAATCAAAACAAAATTAAAAAGCTGTTAAGACAGAGTTGCAATATTGTTCACGATGCACTTCTACTTATCTATGAACCTTCAGGAGCAATCAATGAAAATCTCTCTATTCTTTCCCACCTTACTCAGTGCATGCATCAGCCACCCGCTGAAGACAAAAAGATCAAAATTAAAATAAGAATTTCTTAGCATTGGCACTCTGATCCATTATCACGACCAAAGTGCTTTTGGAAATATTGAACTTCTAACTCTAATAGGTGTTTTTTCTTGGAAAGAAAAAGGATTGGTGTGGTCAAAAGATGACAGCGGAAGCAAATTTAATGAGAACATGGCAGAGCTATATGTGGACTCAAGGAATATCACACCTCTACAGAGTCATGGAAATGTCAAAAAGAAAAAGAGATAACAAGAAGCTGATTACCAAACTCGGTTCTCAGCTTTGTTTGTATTTTACTTTTTCTAAGATACACAAAAGAAGGGGTTAAAAAACAACTGCAATCATTCGTCTGTGCGCTTTAGTGACCTGACAGACTACTGTATGGGCTTGCATGTTGTGAAGGTATTGCTTTAGAACAGCCACTAAACTCCTTGCACTGTAAGAAATAAAAAGGGAAAAGATACTTTCTTACTCTTAGTGCTACCAGTCATTCACTGTTGAAAGGGACCAGGACAAAATAATTTCAATCAACCTGCAAAGCCAAGAATCTCAAAGTCAACTCAATTACTAATGTCAGCACTACTGGTACCATCCAATGTAATAGCCACAATGTTCAAATAGCTATCCTGTCATTTTAAAAAAAAACATTTACCTTTTTTTGGCTCACTTCTTATTTCTAATTTGTTGATAATGTATTGTGTTATTATTTCTTGTCTTTAGCATCTAATAAATACACTTTTTAAAAATGTAAGAAACCGATTTAAATTGGCTTTTTTTACAAGTACCAGGAGAAAGGTATTCACAAGGGAAGGAATCCTTTTAAAATTAATATTGTCATAAACAATAAAGGAGGCAGGTAAATAAAGGAGAGGAGCCAGTAAATTCCTCCTCAACCTGGAGCTTAAAAATGAGGGATATCTCACCTGTCACCGTAACAAATTGGAGAACGTCAGCAGGGAAGTCATAACACTTTACAGATTTGGTAGGGAAGCCAGTTACTTCAATGATTTTTATACTATTTGGATCAACAGCTGGAAAGGCAGACACTATGTATTTCTGAATTTCTACTTTTTTTTTACTGACAGATAGGACTCTCAGTCGAGAGTACAAGATTAAAACTGAGTTATTTATAGATGGTTTTGGCCCCTCATTCTCTGGGAGCCTTCTGTCTCAAGAGACAATAGCCCAGAAATTCTAACCAGATAGTCATTTCTGCAGGATAGATGGGAGCTACACATTGGAATCATCTGGAAATCCCAACTCTAATGAATTGTCAAGGAAATTGAAATTTTCTTGGGACTCTATTTCCAAACCGGATCATTGAACTTCTGGCTATAGAATTGCAAACAACTAATGCTGAAGTTCACAGTGGGTTAGATAGCATCCATAGAGAGAGAGAGAGAAAGACAGCGAGAGAGAGAGAGAGAGAGAGAAAGACAGAGAGAGAGAGAGAGAGAGAGAGACAGAGACAGAGACAGAGACAGAGAGAGAGAGAGAGAGAGAGAGAGAGAGAGAGAGAGAGAGAGAGTGAGAGAGAGAACGCTAATGTTTAGAGACTAGATGACTCTTCATCAGAATGGGAAGAGCAAAACGTCTTCAGGGTAAGCATTCCTCGAAGAGGCATGACAGTCGATTAAACATGATGTTGGAGCAAATTATTGCAGATGCTGGAATCTGTACTGAAAACAACAAATGCTGGAGATTACAGCGGATCAGGCAGCATCCATGGAGAGAGAGCAAGCTAATGTTTCTGACCCTGAATGGAACTTCAGGGTTGATGGTTTGCATCATGGTGATTAAACATAGTCTGGTGCAGCTCAAGAACTCTGCTATAGCATGGTAGTTTCTGCTGTAATTTCTGCAGAGGGAATTAGTGGGCTAAGAAGATGCATGTTTCCTAGACTCTTCTTTCTAAGTAGTCTCAACCAGCTATGTATTGGTTTCCGCTCACCACTTTAATGCTGTTCCCAACAGTCAGAGTCATCGAGACGTACAGCACGGAAATAGATCCTTTGGTCCAACCTGTCCATGCCGACCAGCTATTCTAACCCTTTCTAGTCCCACCTGCCAGCACCTGGCCCATATCCCTCCAAACCATTCCTATTCATATACCCATCCAAATGCCTCTTAAATGTTGCAATTGTACTAGCCTCCACCACTTCCTCTGGCAGCTCATTCCATACACTTACCACCCTCTGCGTGAAAAGGTTGCCCCTTAGGTCTCTTTTATACATTTCCCCTCTCAACCTAAACGTATGCCCTCTAGTTTTGGACTCCCCCACCCAGGGAAAAGATTTTGTCTATTTATCCTATCCATGCCCCTCATCATTTTATAAATCTCTATAAGGTCACCCCTCAGCCTCCGACGCTCCAAGGAAAACAGTCCCAGCCAATTCAACCACTCCAGACAGCTCAATTCCTCCAACCCTGGCAACATCCCTGTAAATCTTTTCTGAACCCTTTCAAGTTTCACAACATCTTTCCAATAGGAAGACCACCAGAACTGCACGCAACATTCCAACAGTGGCCTGACCAATGTCCTGTACAGCCGCAACATGACCTCCCAACTCCTGTACTCAATACTCTGACCAATAAAGGAAAGCATACCAAATGCCTTCTTCACTATCCTATCTACCTGCAACTCCACTTTCAAGGAGCTATGAACCTGCACTCCAAGGTCTCTTTGTTCAGCAACACTCCACAGGACCTTACCATTAAATGTATAAGTCCTGCTAAGATTTGCTTTCCCAAAATGTAGCATTCATCTAAATTAAACTCCATCTGCCACTTCTCAGCCCATTGGCCCACCTAATCAAGATCCCATTGTAATCTGAGGTAACCTTCGCTGTCCACTACACCTTGAATTTTGATATCATCTGCAAACTTACTTACTATACCTCTTATGCTCACATCCAAATCATTTGTATAAATGAAGAAAAGTAGTGGACCCAGCACCGATCCTTGTGGCACTCCACTGGTCACAGGCCTCCTGTCTGAAAAACAACCATCCACCACCACCCTCGTCTTCTACCTTTGAGCCAGTTCTGTATCCAAATGGCTAGTTCTCCCTGTATTCAGTGAGATCTAAGCTTGCTAACCAGTCTCCCATGGGGAACTTTGTCGAACGTTTTACTGAAATCACGTCCACTGTTCTGCCTCATCAATCCTCCTTGTTACATCTTCAAAAAACTCAATCAAGTTTGTAAGACATGATTTCCCATGCACAAAGCCATGTTGACTATACCCAAATCAGTCCTTGCCTTTCCCCAAAAAAAGTGTACATTCCTTCCAAAAACTTGCCCACCACTGACGTCAGACTCACTGGTCTATAGTTCCCTGGCTTGTCCTTACCACCTTTCTTAAACAGTGGCACCACGTTAGCCAACCTCCAGTCTTCCGAACCTCACTTGTGACTATCGATGATACAAATATGTCAGTAAGATGCCCAGCAATCATTTCCCTAGCTTCCCACAGAGTTCTAGGATACACCCGATTAGGTCCTGGGGATTTATCCACTTTTATGCGTTTTAAGACATCCAGCACTTCCTCCTCTGTAACATGGACATTTTTCAAGATGTCACCATCTATTTCCCTAAATTCTATATCTTCCATGTCTTTTTCCACAGGAAACGCTGATGCAAAATACTCGTTTAGTATCACCCCCATCTCCTGCAGCTCCACACAAGGCTGCCTTGCTGATCTTTGAGGGGCCCTATTCTCTCCTAGTTACCCTTTTGCCCTTAATGTATTTGTAAAAACACTTTGGATTCTACTGAATCTATTTGCCAAAGCTATCTCATGCCCCCTTTTTGCCTTCCTGATTTCTCTCTTAAGTACACTCCTACTGCCTTTATACTCTAAGGATTCACTCGATCTCTCCTGTCTATATGCGTCATTCTTTTTCTTAACCAAACCCTCAATTTCTTTAGTCATCCAGCATTCCCTATACCTACCAGCCTTTCCTTTCACCCGAACAGGAATATACTGTCTCTGGATTCTCGTTATCCCATTCTGGAGGCTTCCCATTTTCCAGCCGTCCCTTTACCTGCGAACATCTGCCCCCAATCAGCTTTTGAACGTTCTTGCCTAATACTGTCAAAATTGGCCTTTCTCCAATTAAGAACTTCAACTTTTGGATCTGGTCTATCTTTTTCCATCACTATTTTAAAACAAATAGAATTATGGTCGCTGGCTCCAAAGTGCTCCCCCACTGACACCTCAGTCAACCTCTGGAGGTTAATGCCATCAACTCCCAGTAGCAATACCTTCCAGCTTTATATCTTGCTTGCACGTGAGCTTGTAGCGGAGGTACAAATACCAAAGAGATTGTATTAATAGTTAATTCACCATATGAAAGGTCTTTGATAAATATGACCAAGCCAGTGTAGATAGTATTGGCGTAGTAAAGAATGTAGGGTGACAGAACAAGCAGGTGCTGACAGACTCAGCACGCTGCCTAAGTTCCAAGAGTTGGTGACCTTATCTTGCCTATGTCTAAAAATGAATCAGCCCTTCTGCTTAGCATGTGTTATCTATGTTTCACCACTGTTGAATGCATTGAGAACACAGGTTTGGTAGATTCACAATTTAGTATCCTCAATCAGGACGCTACTGCTTCTTATGTTTGTACTTAATTTTACAATGTAACTCTAGCTTTTGTGATGCATGTGTTGATTTCAGTAAGAAATGACAGATAGCTTAATATATCTAGGCTCCACAATCAACATCCTCCAGCATCACATAACCTCTCATAGCGTAACTGAAAGGCCTCTACAAAATTTCACCAGTTCACTGCAGTTAACAACAGTCTTTCCTTGTGTGAAAGGAGTAGCCTTAAATTTCAGCTTCAGCATCAGCATCTGAAAGTAGCCAGTGTGTTTTGATGAACATAGAAAAAGCAGAGAAAGTAACAGATTGGACAAAAGATTATAGGATGCAGAGATTGCAAAAATTGAACATAAATTCGTGTAAAAACTTGCATCACTTATTGGTTTAAACTTCTGTATCACTGATATTCCATTCAAGAACATGACTAAGAATGAACAAATTATAAGCAATGCTAGCACACCAGGTCAGTTGATAGTCAGCAACATAAATCTTCAAATGCTTTCAGTCAGACCAGACTACCGAAGAACATATATCATTCTTTCGACCTAGCCTCTTCTGGAGCAGTGGTAGTGTTTCTCTGAGCCAGAAGGACCTGGTTTAAGTCCCATCTGCTCCAGAAGTGCGTAATGACATCTCTGAACAGGTTAATGAGAAAATATCTACCTTGTGGCCTCTGTCAGTTTGCGATGAATTTCCTCATACATATCTACATTAAATGTTCTCTGAACAAAGGAGAGTGCCATCTTCAGGGCTTCGATGCGTAGTTGTGGACAGTGTTCTGCAATAAACAGGAGCCTCTCAATTCTCATTAAACCACTGTAACTGGCTGCATATTGCTCCAGATCCTGTAAAAGACATGTAAATATACTAATCCTGTGTTTATAACATGAAAGACAAGTTTGAACTTAAATGGAATAGCTTCAGACATCATAGTCTCATCTGCTTTTAAAAAGCTTTCAATATTTAATTTCCAATTTAACTTTCACCTACTGGGAAATCTAACAGCATCGCAACAGATTCCTTAATATAAACCACATTAAGTATCCTAAATCCAAATTGAAAAATGTTACTAAAATAACATTAAATATGCAAAGAGCAAGAATAATGTAAACACAAAGGATATAATGAAATTTAACTAAAAACACTATCGTTGAGTCAGCAACGTCACTTTGATACCTTATATTATATATACTGATTTAAAATATTGCACAATCAACAAAATGGGAGCATGTATCGGAAAGATTAACCACACCTGTACCCATTATGCTCAAACACACCTTAAGAGTTTACTCTTTAGCATAGCAAAACACCCAAAAACAGATGGTGGGGGAAAGAAAGAGACAATCACCAAGCTTGGATTGGACAAGCAAGGTGCTGAAGTTAAGTTGTAGATGAGAAACAGGAAGATGGCTAACCTGTAAACTTGGTTTCATTACCACAATTACACAAAAAAGGAGGAAAATCAAATACGAGATTCACTTAATCAAAAGATTTAGTGCATAGAAGTGCAAAGTTATTTGTGACTCTCACTAGCTCATTACTCAAATAGGTAATTGTACTTATATAGCCTCTTCTATGGCCTAAGAGAGTCTCAAAATAACTATACATAATGAACTAATTTTTGAAAGACATAACTATTAATACAGAGATGCCAGCTCTTCTGCTTCAGCACCATTCCAAACATTCAATCACTGGTCAACATTAGTTTTTAAGCTGACATTGTGTCTCTACTAAAATATCTTGATCAACGAAGAAAAAAACTATTGGTCTTTTCTGAATAATGCCATGGGAGTCTGCTTTTCACAGGAATTTCAAAACTGGGGAAAAAAAAATTGGTTTAGTATCTCATTTGAAGAATGGCTCAATTACGATGCATTGCAGGGGATCAGTTAGCTCAGCTGGCTATTCTTTGTTGTAGAGTGATGCCAACAGTGTGAGTTCAATTCCTGCTCTGGCAGAGGTTACCAGGAAGGACTCGCCTTCTTAACATCTTTTCCTGGCCCAAGGCTTAGTGACCCTCAGGTTAAACCACCACCAGTCATCTCTCCCCCAAGAGAGCAGCCTTTTGGTCTGGTAAGACTATGGTGACTTTATATCTCATGTATTACAATGAAAAGGCACTCTTGACTTTAATGAAACAAAGAACTGTGGATGCTGAAAACCTGAAACAAAAACAGAAATTACTGGAGACACTCTTCTGAAGAAGAGTCACTGGACCTGACACTTTGTCTCTGCTTCTTTCCACAGATGCTACCAGACCTGTAAAGTTTCTCCAGTAATTTGTGGCACTCTCAACTTCTTCCTGCTTTGAAGCCAGAATGATGATTCAGAATAGACAATGGCAACTAAGCAAAACTGATTTAAAATATTATGATGGACAGTCTTATGTTTCTGCACAAAGTGAAAATTCTTGAATACTTCATGGTCTATGTTTAAGATGATTACAATGAAGTACTATAGCTGATGGTATGGCATCACACTGCAACAGAAGAAAGCTGTTCAGTAAGTTTGCATCAACTATACAACTATAGTTACACTCTTCTGATCTTACTTTATGTATGCATTCAATTCTATGAAAACTATTATATCTGCTTTTATAATCCTTATGTTCCAGATCATAACACTTGTTGGGTAAATGACATGTCCCTCCTCTTTCCTCTGGATCTTTTGCCAATTATCTTAAGTATTGACATACCAGTGTCGGATTCTCAACTACGTAGTTTGTGTCAGGTGCATTCTGCTGATCATCCTGAGGGTCAGCATCTATTTGCATTGGTTCCACTGCTCCCTTGGGCGAAAAGACAGAAAAGCAAATTTAGTACTAAGCATTGATCAGGCAGATTTTCTAAGTTACTATATTTAACTTACATAATAAATCAAAATGTCAGAATACAGGGAATAAAAGTAGCACAAACCTATATTTGATAGTTCAACTGGTTGTCATTGCTATAAAAAAAGTTTCATTTTCAAAAAATTAATGTTTTATTTAACATTGATCATAGTAAAACTAATGAACTTAATAAAGTACCCTGGCATAATTTGTGAATGTATTTTTTTTTAAAAGCATGCTCAATTTCTTATTGACTTGGAGGATAACACATTTGTCACACACAAATCAGCATTACTGACCAAGCTGTTTGGTATAGAAGTGAAGCGTTTCCTGTCCACCCCAAAACAGATATCAAAAAGTTGAATGGACAGCAACATTTGACTGGGAAAAAAACTCACGCTGGTATTTCAGTGAATGCAACTAGGTGCGCATGATAAATTTATTCAATTAACTAAAAAAAACTGGCTTGGCAACATAATTGCTTTATTCAATTGCTTGATCCAATGCCACCTATAGCTGGGCTCACTGTTTCAGTGAAGTTTGGCTATGGCTTTGAAAACACGAATAGAGTGAGTTGATTAATTGTGCGTACAGACTTTCACCAGTGAAATTTTAGAATAACCAAAAACATGGTACTGACAATTAAAAATACACATTGCAGGTCAGCATCCTGTCACCATGCTGATCTAAGTGGGTTGCTAACAGGCATGACTTTAATGATTCTGTGTTGTTTTTATATATGCAGTTCACAAAATTCCAAGAATTGTGCTCCATAAAGCAAGTGTAATAAATCATTAACAAAATTACAATTATTTACAGGGTTATTTGAGGATTGCAAAACTCAGCACATTACAGCCATTCTAGAACAGTTTACCTACAAGCTCAATATGTATAAATTATTTGTTTTTTTTTCCACTCTTGGATGCAAACCTTACAATTACAAAGAAAAGTATATTTCCCACCCAATTTCACAGACAACACCCTGTTCTTTTTGGTGTTAGCAAATAATAGTCTACTTGGTTTTAACATGAAAGAATATTGGTGCAATTAACAAACAACAGCTACAGCTCTACAGTGATATTCAATAGGTTAGCTGGTTTGAATTAGGAAAATTGGTTTCTCATGTAAATTTAATAATGCTTTTGAATCAAAATTATCTGTTCTAACAAGATGTTGTCGATCAAAAAAAAATCCTGATGTTTTTATTAGCCTGGATTGATTCATTACATTGCTTAAAACAAAAAAAGGTTAATAATGTGATTGGAATTTTTTTTAAAAGCTATACATCTATACCATCCTTCTTCCATTTGACTCTTGTAATTTTGGCATCAACAAAAGTCATTCATTTTAAGTAGCAAATCAAGTCCTGAAAATTCATGTCACAGAATGCTGCTGCTTTAAATGTTTCAGTGGCTCAACAGTTCTTCAACCTTTGGAATTATATTAGTACGAGGATCAAAATTCACGAGTACTGAAGAAAACAAAACAAATTTTGGATCTTCAGCTAAAGACACCATTAACGTCTAGCAAGCTGGATAGAAACTGTATAAACCGTTCATTAAACATTCCAGAAAATAAGAGAAAGATTAGGTAACTGGCTCGACTATATTAGTCAAATTCATAAATGAAATTTTATATAAAAATCATTGAACAGAATTACGAGAGATGTATCATTAATTTCTTGTTATTTATGCCAAGAGTGCACACTAGTAAACAAAAACAGGAAGCTTTGAAAAACTCAGCAAGTCTAGCAGCATCTACAGGGAGCAAAGAACTAATATTGAGTTCAATACGGCACTTTATTTGGAGACATCTTAAACTCAAAATATTAACTCTGTTTACCTTTCCAGAGATGCTGCCTAACCTGTTCAGCTTTTACAGTACCAGCTAGTTTCATTTAAGTTTCAGCATTTAACTTTTATTGCACTCTTGTAAATGATCTCAAGTCTCCTTCATACAGCCCACATTATAAAGTGATTAAAAATTAAAACTGTGAGCTGCACCTTATAATCCTCACATTTTCTCCAGGACTCAAAAGTAGCAACTTTGATTTGAAAGGGTTTTTTCCTGAATTTCAAGTCATGCTTTCTTCAGCTAGCAGAATGCTGATATAAATTTTAGACAGCTTTTTTTCACAATTTGATAATTTCAATAAAAGGCTGATATCCAATTAAGAACACAACAGTTGTGCCTTGTCTATGAGACAAAGTTTCTTCCTAGATATAAATAGCCCTTCACTTGACTATTCTCAACTCTATTCCAATTAAATTACTAACGAAGTCTAACAGTATCACAGAAAATTAAGAAGCACATTGTTAATATATTACAAATAAGCGACAGTGTACAGAAGAATTAATTGGATAATGATATTTTAATTTGGGTAAAATTTTAACAGCCATGGAAAGTTCTGCTTCAAGGATATTCCAACACTCATGTGATCTACTCTCAATGTAGCATAATTACTATTTTTAAAGTAATATTTAATCTTTTTGTCAGTTATTTGAACTTTGGATCCCAAGGTTTACAGCTGGATTTTAGGTTACAGGCTGAATTTCTTATTCAAATGTTCAATCCTTTCTAGAACCTTGTCTCACTTGCCTCTGGCATGCTGAGAGGCAAACTGACAGTAATATTCAGGAACTGCTGCCATCTTAACATGTCTTAGAAGGCACCCAAAACTTTATCAATCACCAAAGATTACAATAGCATATAACTTTCTCTGGTCTTAACAAATGAATGATATCAACAACATTGACACTGAAACATTTTCATTTAAAGGTATGCTCTCCTATAGCAAACTAAAATGAAATCACGCATGAGCTATGTGCTTCCTTTATCAACTTTCCTGGTGATCGAGGTACCTCATAGAGCAGAGTGCAGGCTGACAAGCTGGCGCTAAGGCTGAAATCTCCTGCCGTGCTATGTAGAAACAAGTCTGATCTACTGCTGTGAGGTGTCAGGTAAAGGTCTGACAGCGAAGAGGTGGCTGAGCTGGGAGTGGAGCTATCTCGACACCCTTCCTGACTATCTGCATTCCCTGTCCCTGCAACAGTGCTTGCCTGGGAAAGAGGAATGAAATTCGCAGTTACTAGAGTTCTAAACTGGTGCTTAGAGTTAAAATATAATCCAACTATAATTATTCAAAATTCAAATTATGCAGCAATTTAAAGCGACAATGTAAACAATTGCAACTATTGTTTTCACTACATATAAAATCCAGAATTTATTAATGTATTAAGATCTTGCACACAGTATGCACTTTGTGCAAATGTCATCCTTGCTCAATATAACTATCGCCATCACATTTTTATTGTTGCAAAATAGTTTAAAAAACTGTCAAAAAGGTGTGGTTGGTTTATGCAGATAACTAACTTCTATTGAACATATTCAAGCAATTGTCAATCATTTTGCAAATAATTCAGGAGAAAAGACAGAAGTCAGCAGCAAGAATGTGGAAACTCAAAGAATGAATTGGGTACGGGCTTTAGAATTATTTGATAACAAAACATGCTATCAAATGATAATATGAGTCATTTGGTTCTATGTAACATTTGAGAAATTTTTTTTTAAGATTAGATTCCCTCCAGTGTGGAAACAGGCCCTTCGGCCCAACAAGTCCACACCTACCCTCCAAAGAGTAACCCACCCAGACCCATTTCCCTCTGACTAATGCACCTAACACTATGGGCAATTTAGCACGGCCAATTCACCTGACGTGCACATCTTTAGACTGTGGGAGAAAACCGGAGCACGCGGAGAAAACCCATGCAGACACAGGGAGAATGTGCAAACTCCACACTGAGTCGCCCGAGAAATCAAACCTGGGTCCCTGACGCTGTTAGACAGCAGTGCTAACCACTGAGCCACCGTGCCGTTTTGCAAAATCATTAACCAATACTGCTTTAAATAGACAAACATACAACTAATATTCTTTAACGATATGTCAGAAAATTAATGTGCCAATTTTTACCACAACGATTGCAGCAACGCTATTTAATATACAATTTATTAGCTAACACACCTTGATTGAAAAAAAATCAGGGACCATGGTCCTTTGCATATACCGAATATTAAAATGATTTAAAATTTAAACAATTACTATTTCAACATAGTTTGCACTATTGTTTGTCACTACATATGAGCCAAAACACAAAACCTCAACTTTTCAACATTAAGCTCTGTAAATGAGTGGGAATTAAAAGCCCTGAGAAAGAAGAACGCCAAGTAAGAACAGGAGTAAACTTTTTACTACGTTCCAAGGCTGTTCCAACATTGTATTCCATATGGGCTAACCTTGCGCTTCAAAAGAAAAGGCAGAAAGATTGTGAAAAATCTCTACAACTTTGCTCTGCTGATAAAATAAAATGCCAAGAGTGTTTATTGGACATTTTACACAAGCCATTCAAACAAAACTTCCAGCGACACTAAAAATTAATTAGTCTAACATTAAATAAATTTTTAATCTTGGTCTCATTGACTAATACTATTTCAAAACCCTGAATGTTTAGTAAACTCTGAACTTTTACCAAAGTTGGCTGTTGCTACATTTTGAACACAAGCCTAATAAATCGTGTGAACAACTTTTAAAGATTGGGTTACCACACACCCAGACTCATTCGACTGCTAATTGTGAACACAGCCCTTAATATAACTATTTAACAGTAATTAAAATAATCAAAAAGATCAAGGTAGAATTTCAATTATACAACAGCAAAGAGATAAGGAGGAAATATTTAATTAAGATATTACCATGGCTGTCATACCAACTCGCAAACAACCAGGGAAACAAAATATGGTCCATAACTAAGTTAGAAGTAGATTAAATTTTCCTTTACACCAAAATAATCTCTATTTTATATTCTGCTCCTCGGAAGCATCATCTAAAAGAAAAGGTTAGTTATCAAATGCGCAATGATGACAACCAGCTCAACTTTAAACATTCACTGGCCTTCTCCACTGTTGTTAAATAATCAAACTACTCAACTGACGTCCAATGCTCCATAGTTAGAAATTTCCTCCAATTAAATATTGGATGACTGAAGCCACTGTTTTCAGGTTCCTCACACACAATATTCCACTGATTCCCTGACAACAATCCAAGCTTAAACCAGTCTGTTCACTGCCTTGATCTCAAGATGAGCTTGCAATGTCATATTTGTGCCATCACTTCTATCTGCATAAATCATTAAACTTTGCTTGTATTTTAGCTCATCTGCTACTGAAACTCTTCTAAACATTCATTACTTCCAAACTTGACTTTTCTAATGTATTCCTTACAAGTCTTTCTGAATCTTCCTCCACATAAACAGAGGTCATCTAGACGTCTTACTCATGTCTTAACTCAAACTGTTCTCCAATCATCCTTGTGCTTGTTGACCGACAGTGGCTTCCAGTCAAGCAGTATCTCGATTTTAAAATTATTGTGCTTATTTTCAAATTTAAGACCATACCCTGCTCTAATTCTGGCTTCTTGAACATTCCCAATTATAATCTACCATTGATTACTATGCCTTCAGTTATCTATGTCCCAACCTCTGGAATACCTTCCTCATACGATGCTTTTCTTCCTTAAGAAAGTTCTTAAATTCTCTCTCTCTCTGTCCAAACTTTTGGTCATCTGACCAAATATCCCCTTATGTGGATTGGTGTCATATTTTGTTTCATAAAGTCCCTGTGAAGAGTCTTGGAATGTTTCAATACATTAAACATTTGTTGCAATTATGATGATAACTCTTTATATCTCACAAAAGGGGTGAGAATTGTCATTGCTAAAATAACATTTCTTTACTTAGTAGCCAATAGTACTAGAAGGGCAGGCAAATGGAAATTCAAGAATTTTGTCACTCTTGGACAATATATTGCCTTGTTATTTTTAGTAGCTACAGTGTTGAGACATTCATTGAAGTTGTTCGAGACCGACTTCTGTTGAATAAAACAAAATAACTCAAACGTTAAATGTCTACTGTCTCCTCATTGATAAAGAGCTACAACAAACTTGCTTTGCAATTTATCCCATTTTGACTTAATTTGCATTTGAATAACCACAATATCAAGTTAAAATGAAAAAACCCACACTTTTTCAGACAATATAGTCTGAGATAGTGACCGTGATAAAGATGGAATGAACGGTAAACAAGTAGAATTGGAAGCTAAAGTCAATGGCTGCAGTTTTTTTGACGTTGAGCTAAAGGAGGTAATAATTCATCCAGGATGTCAGACAGCCTGGAAGAAGTGAGAGCTTGAGCTATGTAATAGCTAATACAATGCCTGTGGATGATATTTTCAAGGCTTGAAATTTAAATAAGGAAATGAGAAGCAAGAATGGATTTTTAGTGCCTTCAGACATACAAAAATGAGAAAGGAAGGAAAAGAACTTGCTGGAAATATACTGACTGCAGTCAAATTTATAGAACCATGATTGTTCTATGAAGCTGGATCTGAAAGACATTAAAAGGTAAGCATTTTTAAACAAATTAAACACTGAAGAAGATGTAGCTCAGTCACACAGGATATCATTGGTGACTTTGGCAAGGAAGCATTTGAGTGGGAAGTTTGGCAGAGATGGACATGCTACTGAGAGGCAATTACACATTGAAGCAGCAGAAATCGATTAGAAATAATGAGATGCAAAATAGCGATATATACCTTTAAAACACTTTAACACTGCTTTTATTTTTGTATGTGACGAGAATGAGCGTAATTAAAAAAAAATTCCTTCCAGCACTGTCCAACCTTTACAACTAATTAATCAGCAGAAATAGGTGTTTATCCAATGAAACTGGATAAACATTTTCTCTTCAGAATATTAGTAATAAATTGTTAGCACGAAGCTTGACTGAAAATGTACACTCAAACTCTGGCTAGATTGCGGATTGTTTCATTCTGAGTAGGAAGATCCCTTTATCAACTATCATTTGGTCTTTTGCAAATTCAAAGCCAATCAAGTGACTATCCTTCTTTGAAGAAGCCAAATTTGGTAACTAGGTTATTACCTTACCAAAATTAGGCAAAATATGGCAGTATCATTAAAATAAAAAATTATTTTTTCAAATTTTAAAGACATAACTAAAAATATTTTTGCATTCGACATTGACTACTATCTACATGATTCACATCAAAGAAAGAAAGATTTGAAATTACATTAAATTTTCAGTATAGACATGCTTTCATAAGGTAGAAAGGCAAGTGATGCCATAAAATGAGCCACAGTTAGTGATAGTTAAACAGAGAAAATAAAGAAAGGAATGGGATTAGATTTTTTTTACTTAAAAATTCATTTATTTGATGTCGGTAAAAATGACAAAGCCAACATACCATCCCTAAAGGCCTTGAACTGAGTGGCTTGCTGAAGCAGTTAAGAGTCAACCATATAGGCCAGACTGGGTAAGATGGCAAATTACGTTCTTGATTGGAACTTTATGCACCAGGCAGATGTTTACACCAATCAGTAATAGCATCATGGTCTCCCTAAGAGGCTGTTTATTCAATTCCATATTTTTCAAATTCTTCAATTTAATTCATTATCAATTGAATTTACTGGTGGGATTTGAATCTTACCCTCAGAGCATTAATTTGAGCTTCAGGATTACTAATGGAGTGTCATGACCATTATCCCCCCATTATTCCTTGAATTAAACTGAACTGATATCAAATAAAGCAGTGGACAAGAAATAAAGCATCTTAAAAATGCTATTCCAGAGGGCAGGAGACCAGCCAGGAAGCCTGTACTTTTAGGCCCATTCTCAGGTATCAATATCTCCAGGCTCCATCTGGTGAAGCAGGTGAAGAGAAACCAAAGCTGAATTTTGGGGTCTGAAACCCTTAAGTTCGGGGCTTGGAGCAAAACCATGCGCATCCAGAGCGCAGAAACTGCAAAAGGTGCCTTAGTAACAGGTTCATTCTGGCTCTATCAGCCAGCAACCAACTGTCATGTTCTCCTCAGTTCAACTCCATTCGCCACGGCTCAATCTCTCCTCAGCACCCCACATGGACATTCTCCTTTCCCATCCCCACCGCACTACACCTTACTCTTCGATCAGACACCAGCGGGACTTTTTACCTGAAAATTTAATACTTGAACGGGAAGTGGCATCTTCTCCCTCATTCAGCAACTCTCAGCAGCCACAGAGCAGCTCCGCATCCGGGCACTCTCATCACTGGGGCGAAAGGTCAGCGCTTTCACGTTCTGCGTCATGACGTATTTGCGCCCGAAGCGTTTGCGTGGCATTGGGAGAAAGCCCCGCATAAACATGGCGATGTTTCCACACCTCCCCTGCCCCCTCCAAAAATTGATCTTGCCCAGTGTTCCAGGTTGGTCAACCTGCTTCCTTAATTTAGTGGATCCAGCATTTTGTATGTAAACCAGCTCCAATCTAGTAAAAGATCATTTTAAAATGATTTTTGTTTTAAAAAGCCCACCAATTTGCAAATTATGAAAAGGTTTCTTGTTCACTTACATTATATATTAACATATCAGTATAGAATCGCTAAACTGTAAATTGGCATGTGTGAGGCAATCCGGAGAGTGGAATGGTCAGATCTTTCATTTTGTTATTATATTTATTTTCGTTATTTGTCAACCTGTACTTCAATGTATACCACAATGCCATTTCTTTCCTTTAATTGACTGATATCTTTAAGAAATTGGGACAACTATTGAGATGCTTTGCAACTAATGAATCATTTTTTAAGTATAGTGTGATGTGTCCTCTAGTATTATGTTAAGTCTTGTGCAATGAACATTGAAATAGGGTTTTTATTGAGAACAAATTTCAGAAGATATACTCACAATCAAGACTATCACATGGCATGATGTCACACAGGTATAAACACTTAGATCTCTTAAATTTCCAATCACTTAATGTGAACTATCAACAGCTTTTCTCCATCAGTATCCTACACCAAAGACCCCCACATCCCCCACCCCAAGTTATTGCATAAATGCTGTCTCCTCCACACTTCACCAACTTTGATGAAGAGTCAACCAGATGAAGAAGGGCTTATGCCCGAAACGTCGATTCTCCTGTTCCCTGGATGCTGCCTGACCTGCTGCGCTTTTCCAGCAACATATTTTCAACCAGATGAAGAGTCAAACATTAGCTTGCTATCTCCATGGATGCTGTATAGCCCACTGTGATCTCCAGCATTTGTTGTTTTCAGTAATTTGCTCTTAAAGATATGTGCTTGCCTGATCATAGATACACTAGGAGAAAGTGAGGACTGCAGATGCTGGAGACCAGAGTTGAAAAGTGTGGTGCTGGAAAAGCGCAGCAGGCCAGGCAGCATCCGAAGAGCAGGAGCATCGACGTTTCGTGCATAAGCCCTTCTTCAGGAACTCCTGCTCCTCAGATGCTGCCTGGCCAGCTGCGCTTTTCCAGCACCGCACTTTTCAACTCTGATCATAGATACAGACAATATTATAACATTCCCCAATTATTCATTAAAGAATTGGATTTCTCCCATGAGTAACATATACAAGATCACAGATCAAAATTAACAGAAAACATATTTGACTGCAGATAGCGTGAAGTGGATATAATATGCTGGATTACTCACTTCCTTCCTGGAATGCTTGCAACATATTGAGAATAGTTGTCAGACATGATGTGCTGTGGGACAACAAAAGTGCTGAAGACAGCAGTTAATGTTGTAGCAACTGTGGATCTGGTAGTATTCTTGACTTGCTGGATGAAAGGAAATTGGGTAAAGTAATCTGTCAGCAATATGTAGTCTTATAGTGTTTATATGTCTGTTGAACTTTGTACCATGATTCAGAGGCAAGTTTCTACAGCATAATATTTTTCCTCGAATAATAGCAAAATACTATGGATGCTGGACATCTGAAACAAACACAGAGAATGCTGGAGAAACTCAACAGGTCTGGCAGCATTTGTGGAGAGAGAAACAGTGTTAACTTTGTCTTTTTCAAAGAGCCATACTAAACACGAAACATTAACGATTCTATATTGACACATCCTGCCAGACCTTCTGAGTTTCTTGTTTTTGTGTTTGTTTTAGTTCTTTATACTGCTCAGATGATGAAGCTGGCAATCCTTACAGAATTTTATCGATCAATCCATGCCCTGTTGATGCCAGTCCAAAATACAGATTTGCATGCCTGCCTTTAGTCTCTGCCCGTGCGACCACTGTGATGATGGTTCAACATGACTTCATGCAAGATTTTGGGAATCAATATTTGCTTACCCTTGAAAATTATATTTCTCAATTGTCTTAACTCATGTTTGTATGACCACAAGGAATGTTACCATCCCACAGTCCTTATGGAGACGAAGTCTTACTTCACACTAAGGATATCCTGCATTGTTCTTAGTGGTACCACCATCATGCTAAATGGGATAGATTCAGAATAGATATTGATCACTCAAATTGGATATACATGTGGTATTGACACCCTTTAGCAGTGGCAAAATTGTATTCAACAATAATCTGTAACCTCACAGCCTCTGATATCTCATATTCTACCATCAGTATCAAACCAGGGGCTTAACTCTGGCTCAGAGGTGAGTGCAGAAGAGCACATCAGATGCAGCACCAGGCATATCTAAAATCGAGGTGCAAATTTGGTGAATTTGCAACACAGGACTACCTGAATGCTGGATAGCAGAAGCAGCTTGTACTTACACCACAAGAGTTGAACTCAAAAGAAATCAAGATGGGCAATAAATGTTTGCTTTGCCAGCAACTTACACTTCCTACAAATTTAACAAAAACAAATAATTGTTGTTGTTAATGATCTGAAGTACAGATGGATCACAATGGATCCTGTACTGTGCGGGACATTGTAACTGGTATTTTTAGAATTATGTTAGTTAGGACTGAATGATTAAGTTGTGAGGTTAAGTTTCTATAGCTAAATTGAAAACAATTAGAAATTTTGTAAAGCCTTGCCTTCCTGAATGCTTCATCCCAACTTAAATGAGTAAATCAGAGGTCACAATAAGACAAACGCCAAGCCTTGATAGTTCAATGGACATTATTCAAATTTATTTTATGTACTTACTCTATGTAACAATAATAAATTTGAGTTTTGTCCAGTTCTCAGGCAGTACACTAGATGGAATGCTTCTCAGAAGCATGGTCTTCCACCCAATACATGACAACCAGCTAGCCACCCACCTTGCTACAAGTCTAGTTTCTGTTAGCAGATGAATGTTGACAACAATTGTGAAAACACTGAAATGTTTTTTTTTAGATTAGATTACTTACAGTGTGGAAACAGGCCCTTCGGCCCAACAAGTCCACACCGCCCCGCCGAAGCGCAACCCACCCATACCCCTACATTTACCCCTTACCTAACACTATGGGCAATTTAGTATGGCCAATTCACCTGACCTGCACATCTTTCGACTGTGGGAGGAAACCGGAGCACCCGGAGGAAACCCACGCAGACACGTCAGTCGCCTGAGGCGGGAATTGAACCCGGGTCTCTGGCGCTGTGAGGCAGCAGTGCTAACCACTGTGCCACCGAGCCGCCCACTGAACTGAATCCTATGATAATTGAAGTGAAAAACAAAACTTAAATAAAAAGAACAGAAAGTATATAAGCCAATACAATTTAATGTTTTTCTTTGCCTTCATATTGAGAAATGTTAAATAAAAAAAGTATGCCTGATTGAATGTGTATATTTGCAATGAGATAATGTCAAGGAAATGGTGTCGTGCTGTTTTTGAGTCGGTTAAGATTTTCATTCGAATTTACATTTAAGGTTTAGTATTCATTTTGCACCTGTACTAAATGTGAAATATGAATGCAACATAGAACTGGATATTTGGCCTGGGACCTGAGGCAAGTTTTGCTCGATTAGCCAAATGAAAAATGTGTGAACATTCTTTCGTCCTGTAGGCAAGGTCGTTTTATAGCTGAAAAACAAATTCATGATTGAAGACTGGCAAGAAGCAGCTGATAGTTGAAAACACCTCAATGACAACATAACTGAGAGGAACTGAGGTCATACCGGAGGAAGCAACCAGCCAAAGTTATGTAGGTAGTTGTTTATAAGTATTTAAAGGATGCCAAAAGGTGTGACACTAATGTATGGCAAAACAGAGACACTCCAAGTATAAAGCAAGAAGTGTATGCCAGCTTCAACACTTTTAATGGAGTGTATTCTCCATATCTTATATGAAGACTGCAGCCAAACATTTTATAGTGGTATGTCAATTTGTTGAGCACTGATGGCTACATTCAAATTCAATTTTCCAGAAATCAGGCCACAGCCATTGTAACCAATAGATATCTCTTCTCGATTAAACATTAATAGTTTAAGTTAATGCTATAAAGTGTATTCCATCTTTTGCAGATTAAGTTGCAAATTAATTTGAGAGAACTATTTCAATTCATTTTGAGTATGCTCTTGGATTCATTTGTGTGAATTTTATAGGAGTTGCAATTTGGAAATGTCTATTCTCAGTATGAGTGGGTTCTTGTGGTGCCAGGAGTCCCAGCTTCAAGTCCCACATGCTCCAGAAGTGTGTGTAATAACATCTCTGAACAGGTTGATTAGAAAATCTCCTAAAATAGGCATTGTGATTGATTAGCACTAAAGAAACTGTTTCATCATAATCAGAGTTAAGATTTAAACCCCATTAGGATTTTGCACTAACATCACCACAAGCAGTATTTCCCAAGACTGATGGCTACAGCAAAAATCACCTTTATTGGACCAACATCAAATTCAACACAAAGATTGTACTCACCGTACTTTGTTCTAGTTTGGACATTTTGTTTTCTTTAATGGGCCTATTTTTAAATGGGCACTTAGGAATACCTTGCTTACTTGATGGTATTTCCATCAGCTCTGAACAGAAATCAGTCTCATACAGCTGGAACTGATTTCTCCCAACAATTTAACATCTCTTCTTAATTTTTCTATATATTCGTTTTGATTTTTTCATTGCAAGGATGGGATGGACATTTGAGAAGGCTGGCAGCCTTTTCTTGACAGCTGGCCTGGTAGATGGATTCTATAGATGGGAGATTAGCCTTTGTGACTTTCTGGGACGAGTTCACCACTCTCTGTAACTATCTCAGATCTTGAATGGTACAGTTGCCAGACCAGGTAGTGATTCATCCAGACAGAATGCTCTCAATGGCGCAGATATAAAAGTTGGCAAGAGTATTCGATTCTTCCTCAGGCAGCTGAGAAAATTTGGCATGACAGTGAATACCCTTGCCAAATTTTATAGGTGCGCCATCTAGAGTGTACTGTCTGGATGTATCCCTGCCTGGCATGACAACTGTACCAATCAAGATCGGAGACGGTTACAGAGAATGTTGAACTTGGCCCAGACAATCACAAAGGCCAACCTCCCGTCTATAGAATCCATCTACCAGGCCCGCTGTCAAGGAAAGGCCGCCAGCATTCTCAAAGATCCATCCCACCCTGGCAATACTTTTCTACAACCTCTACCATCGAGGAGAAGCCTGAACACTCACCAGCCAGTTTCTACTCTACAGTTGTTAGAATACTGAATGGACTCACAAATGCTTAGCATTCATCTGTACCTGTGTTTTTTGTTTTGCTGCAGTTTACCTATTATTTACTTATCTATGCTATTTAACTCTCTGATCTGCCTGTATTGCTCGCAAAACATAGCTTTTCACTGTGCCTCGGTACACGTGACAATAAATTCAATTCATTCATTTATTTATTTTTAAAACAATTATGGCTAATAACACAATAGGGGGTGAAAAGCTAGATAATACGAGTCAAAAGTTCTGCCTTAAACTGTGGGAAAGACCAACTGTATTCTGTGTAAATTAGATTTGGCCACAGCCTAGTCCTCCACGTGAGGTGGCGATCCAATTTAAAGGAAGGACTTGCTCAGCTGGAGTGAGCTCTTGCATGTTCACTGTCTGCTTGTTGTTCCTTGGAATTGGAAACAAACACTGCTACGAAGGAACTGGGTCGAGAGTCTGTGGTTGTGACAGTCGCCAGTGGGAGAAGGTCCTCCAGGGTCCCCATCAGACATGGGAGCGGTTCTGGACGTGTGCGAGTGCCAGCAGGGCAGCTCCTCTGCCCCCGGGGGCTGAGGCTGAGCACAGACGATGCGTTTACGATGGAGTGCAAACAGTAAACTCTGTTTCCTGCTCTCCCTGACTCTCTGCGCCTCTCTTCTGCTCCTGATGGGACTCCAGCAGTGGGGACCCTCGGATCTGCAGCTCTCTCGATCCCTGCAGCCCTTCAGACAGACCCCCCATACGCTTGGAAATGGAACCGTGGACAGAAGCCTCTTTAAACAGGAGAAACGAAGCGGAGCCGCTTCAGCGGGGAGCTCCATCGCTGACTCCAGCAGCGCATTTAAAAGAGAGGACAGCCGCCACCAAGTTGCAAAATCGGACAAAGTTCTCCGGACTTACATCAAAGCGAAAGGGCTGCAGGGTTTTACGAAGAACTCGACAGTGAAAGATCAGCGAGGTCCCGGACCCTGGGAGAAAGCTGCAGCGCTCCCGTGGGACATCGCACCGCACAGCAGGCATAACATGCAACTCAGTGATATTTTTATTGCGGTAAAAACTACTCGGAAGTATCACAAAGCCCGATTGGATCTGCTTTATCAGACCTGGATATCACTAGTAAAAGAACAGGTGAGTGCTGTTTCGAAGCTAAGAAACATACAGTTCAGGTTTGGTATTTTTTTGCAAAAGCTCTCCCGTTGCTAGCCTCTATTTCACATCATTGTGTTGTACCTGGTCCAATTGAATCTTTCTTTATTTGATCCAAACTGTGAAGTCTAGCAATCTGATTGACCCTGATCCGATCATCATCCAATATACATACAAATCTAAGCAGAAATCTTTGGTGAGGAGTGGGTCTCCTCACTGGTTTCCTTCTCAGCTTAAGGGAGCTGAGACCACTGAACATTATTCTGCTGGCATGCTTGTTTGCCTCTGCTCAATCAGCTTGGACCTGTAGCCTTAACTCCATGCTGTGCAATGCTAAAGTAAAGAAACTTTTATTCCATATACAATTTGTGGCAGCTTCCCATTTAATCCAGCTAAGTCAAAAGTGAATGATTGAATCTTACTATAGGATAAAGTTAGAAGAAACTTGCCAAACTGCATGATGCATTGGCTAAATACACAAACCTCTGCTTCTAACCTCCATCTTAATGATTGTTTGAGCAAACTGTGGTATTTCCCAGTTACTAATGCTTGTCACATCAAACACTTTTACAGATTTTAAAGGATCTTATAAAAAGTACATTATCGTTGTTCATTCTCAGTGAGCAGGGAGCTGTTTGGAAATTAATCTTTTTTTTGTAGGAAATCAGTTTTCATTGCATCTCTTCTAACCCTGAAATTATTTCAATGTTTGGTTGGGAAAACTTAGCAGGTTTGGCACTCAGAGAAATCAGAGTTAACGTTTTGGATAGAGTGACCCTTCCTCAGAATTCGGGTTATTCGACCCAAAATGTTAACTGATTTCTTTCCACAGATGCTACCAGACTTGCTGAGTTTTTCCAATAAATTCTATTTTGTCTCTGACTTACAGCATCTGCAGTTCTTTCAGTTTTTATCTAACATTTATATGTTTGCACTGGCATGCACTCTCCATTGAAGGTGTCTCTTCAGTGTCAGAATTACTAAGCAATTTTAGTTGGCATTGTGGAATTTTAGTAATGTTGTTTATTTCCTAAATGTGACACTTCTTTTCCTCCCAGTAAGTAATTGCTTATAAGGATCGCTTTAAAAGTGCATTATCATTGTTCAGGAAAGGTAATGGACAAAACTGAAGCATTGACAGTTTTGATGCTTTTGATAGAATGAGATGAGCAAAATCCTTGAGATAGGGCTTCTTAGATCTAATTTCAGTTGTTCCTTTATCTTTTATAAATTTGTGCCATGGTGCTGATGTTTTGTAATTTGGCCAAAATTGTTTTTTTTGGTGTAGAACGTTTTTGGCACATAACAATAAGCAAGCTTTTAAAGTTCACAAACTGCTTTTAAACAATAAATTAATTCACTGATCAAGAAGGCTAATGGAATGCTGGCCCTTATATCTAGAGGACTGGGCGGCACGGTGGCACAGTGGTTAGCACTGCTGCCTCACAGCGCCAGAGACCCGGGTTCAATTCCCGCCTCAGGCGACTGACTGACTGTGTGGAGTTTGCACATTCTCCCTGTGTCTGCGTGGGTTTCCTCCGGGTGCTCCGGTTTCCTCCCACAGTCCAAAGATGTGCAGTTGAGGTGAATTGGCCATGCTAAATTGCCCGTAGTGTTAGGTAAGGGGTAAATGTAGGGGTTTGGGTGGGTTGTGCTTCGGCGGGTCAGTGTGGACTTGTTGGGCCGAAGGGCCTGTATCCACCTGTAATGTAATCTAATAAAAAAAAGTATATCTAGAGGACTAGAGTAAAAGGACATAGAGTTATGCTGCAGTTATACAAACCCTGGTTAGACCTCGTTTGGAGTTCTGTACTGTGAGCTCATCTGGGCCACACACCTTAGAAAGGATGTATTGGCTTTGGACAGAGTACAGCATAGGTTTACAAGAATGATACCTGGACTTTGGGGGTTAAGTTAGGAAGAGATTATATAAATTTAGGCTTATTTTCTCTAGAATTTAGAAGGTTAAGTGTTGAGTCTTCAAGATATTAACAGGAAAAGACAGGGTAGGTAAAGATAAATTATTTCCATTGGTTTGACATTCTAGAATTAGGGGGCATGGTCTAAAATGTAGGGCCAGACATTCAGGAGAGATGTTAGGAAGCACTTTTACACACAAAGGATGGTAGTGCTTTGGAACTCTTTCCAGAAATTGCAGTTGATGCTGGATCAGTTGTTAATCTTAAATCTGAGATTGTTTAACAAAAATCTATCTAAGGTATTAAGAGAAATGGGTTAAACGCAGGAAATGTGGAGTGAGGCTGAATGGCCTACTTCAGTTCCTATGTTCTTATTTGATTTCAGTCAGCTGATCCTTTAATTTTTATGGCCATTGACGTTTTGTACTGGTTTCATTTGTTTTCCTGAAGTGTGACATAGGAACTATTTGGTCCACCTTTTGGGAGAAGATCATTCTTAATAAGCATAGTCACCAACATGTGTGTCTTACAGATACTGCAAATTTGTGCTACTCTCATAAAATCTTTTAAGCAGTTTTGAGAAGATCTGACTTGGAGCCAGGATTCTTGACAACATTTGCTGCAGCTAACTCTGTGTTTGGTATGAAATGTTACTGGTTGCTGACTAGTCGAAAACTTCAAGCAAGGAAGAAGGAGCCCCTCTACCTTTTAACGTTCAGTAATTTAATCATCAAGGGAATAACTTGCAACCAGAAAATATTCAAGATATGATTTGATCAGATTGTCTGGTGTTTAGGCTTGAACAACTTTGAACAAATGATGGTATTTATATAGTGTTCATTTATGTCCGGATTACCTCAAAGTGACTCCATTAGCTTGCCGCTTGCTAGAAATCAAAAGGAGATAGGGAGAAATCTCCTATACCTTGGAACATAATTAGGTTGACATTTAAATATAGCAGTCACAAGCTGACAGCCAGGATTAGCCCTCTCTGTCCCAGCTTGGAGCAATTGTCAGTTCAACACTGGCCTACTAGCCTAGAAAACCCATTAGAATTCTCATCTTTAACTGGGACTAATTACAGCACTTCTTGAACAAAAATAGGCTGATTTAATAAGAACCATAATTTGAATGATTCAGTTGATTTTAGGTATGGCTTTAAGCCCTGAAGATTAAATGTTAGTTATGTACAGGATTTCAGGAGTAAACAGTAGTAAACAAAATATCACTTCTATCTCAGGAACTCTTAACTCTCTGGTTTTATTTTATCTGTTTTCTATAAATATTGCTAGATCGAATACACTATTGCTTTATATATTTGGATTGTTATTCTAGTCCATTGGAGCAATAGCAAGATGTATCAGATCTCTGTACCCAAATGAAAGAAGGATAATAAAATAAGAAATTCAAATAGTTCTGTGCTCTCAGACAATAAATGAGAGTAAAATGCATGTAAAATCAAAGCTGTTGGTTCACAGGAGGTGCTCTGTTGATTTTAATATGGAACCTCCTAAGCCCCTTTGATTGTTATCAATCACTCATTGTTTCTTGAACTTAATCTAAAGTCTTAGTCTGTGTGAGAAATGATTTTTAAAATGCCTCATTGTTTTAAATTTGTTTTTCCTTGTTCAGTTTCTATACCTTCCCCTCTCTCCTCTTTCCCTATCCCCTGCTGTTTCCTTTCTTTAAATGAATGCCAGATGTTTGTTAGTGCCGAGGACTGTCAGATTGCACAAGTTCAGTATAAAGAGGCATATTAAACTTTTGTGTTGTTTCTGTGAGATCTCCTTCATAACCACAGTGAGGCATCTATGTGGTTACAAACTATTGATTCATCCTCGCAGGAAGATGAACACTGTACTAATTTAATCAAATCCTTTCAAATCTCTTTCAGAAAAAGAGTGCATGTATTTGTGACATGTCTGAATGTTCAAGTAACATTTCCTAAGAGAAGAAATATTTTTGATCCTTTGATTCATCTTTGTTAGTTTGCCATTCCAAAAGGGAAACATGGTTAGTATCTAACAATAAAAGTGTTTATTTGAATTTGACACTCCACACGGGATAAAGTTTTGTTCTGAGAAACCCTCTCAATGCTCCGTCCAGCACTGGATATAATATATGCATTGACTCAGTTAGTAAGTGGGGACTAATTTATGGCAGGGTGGTGCATTCTGATCGTATGCAATGAAACTTCCAAATTTTCAAGAACAAAAAGGAAGAATTGTGTTACAATGACTGAAAACAGGAATGAGAAAATAACTGTCCAAGTAAAGGCCTAGGTTGGTTTTGAATTTGTAGCCGCATTGTTAATGAGTGAAGTGGCATTCCAGATTAGTTAGTCAAGTGTGAATTAAATTACGAGATTAAAAATCATCAGTACATCTGAAAACATCCTGCAATAGCAGATGAAATACCACCTTAAAAAGAAGAGAAGTTAAAAATTTTGATTAATCTCTGCATTAGTCTTTTGATTTGCCTGCCTATATTGCTATATTGGCAATATATTGTAACTTCCTGACCCATAGTCTGCAATCAGTAAGAATAGGTGACAACTCCTCCTCCACCATAAACCTCAACATCGGTGCTCAACAAGGCTGCAAACATAGCCCTTTTACTATACTCCTTATACACTCATGACCATGTGACCAAATTCTGCCTAAGCTCCATTTACAAGTTTGCTAATGATACCACTGTTGTAGGTCAGATGTCAAACAATGACAAGATAGAATTGAAATAAAAGATTGAGTGCTTAGCAGCATGGTATAAAGACAACAATCTCTCCAACATCAACATCAGTAAAAAAAAAGTTACTGGTCATTGACTTCAGCAGTGCAGGGTACGCTCCTGTCTGCATCAGTGGAGCTGAGGTGGAGATAAACATTAAATTTCTGAGAGTAAAGATCACCGACTGTCTGTTCTGGTCTACCCAAATCGATGTGATGGTCAACAAAGCACAGTGAGCCTCTAATTCCTCAAGAGGTAAGGAAATCCGGCATGTCCACAAGGACTCTTACCAATTTTTATAGATGCACGACAGAAGGTATTCTATCTGGATGCATCACCACATGATATTGCAACTGCTATTCCCAAGACCACAAGAAACTACAGAGAGACATGAATACAGCCCAGTCCATCATGCAAACCAGCCTTCCATGCATTGATTTCATCTATATTTCCCACTGCCTTGGAAGAAAAGCAACCGACATAATCAAAGGCCTCTCCCACCCTGGTTATACTTTCTTTCAACCTCTTCCATCAGGCGGAAGATATAAAATACCCATGTATGAACAGATTCACAAACAGCTTCTTCCCTGCTGTTATCAGACTTTTGAACAGCCCTCTCAAATGTTAATTCTGATCTTTCTCTCTGCACCTCCTCTGCAGCTGTAATACTGTATTCTGCAGTCTACCCTGATGCACTTCATATGGTATGATCTGCCTGTCTCACGCACAAAACAACACTTTTCACTGTATCTCAGTAAATGTGACAACAATAAATCAATCTTTAATTTTTGTCTATCACTGTCTGAATGTTAGTAATCTTAAAGAAATGTTATGTGATTAAATTGTTTGGCTTGATCCATGCTTTGAAGCTTTTATGACTGATTCCAAGGAGAAAAGTCATGGGTAAAGTAAAACTGCTGTGTAATACATAATGACTTGGAGGAAAGGGGAGATGTGATAGAATCTTCAAGAAGTAGATGAAAGATAAGAAGCTTTTTTTTTTGCAACATTTACAAGGAATTCTGAATATTCTTTACCTAAGAACTTGAGAGGAAAGAATGAAGTTTTGTTTTCTATTTTGGAAGCAATGATTGAGGGAAGAGCAAGAGTTTGGTTTTGGAAAGGATTTTGAAGAGTAGGATATTAGATTATAAAGCATGGCCCCCCCAACTGCCACATTCCAACCATCTGGCAACAAGTAGATTATATCATGCATTCCAGGACAGAGAATGCAGAAGGGCGTGTAACAGATTTCAAGGATATTGGATAAATTTTGAGGTGCTCAGGTTTCAAGAGTAGATGAATTTCACTTCAACAGAACCAGTGTGGATATCCATTCAGTGATGTAAGCGAAACGTTCTGATGAAAGGTCACAGATGTAAAATGTTAACTGTCTATTAGTCCATAAATACTGCCAGATCTGCTTAGTATTTCCAGCAGCTTATGTTTTTGTCTTATCGTCATAACCCAATTACATTAATTTTGAAAATATTAAAAAAAACATTAATTTCCTTGATATGAAAACTGACCGATCCCTGGTTCATTACATGGTAAAAGAGGCAGATCATAAAATATTTAAATAGAAAATTGCTAGGTATAGAACTATTAATTTGATACTACAGAAAGTGTGCATTGCTGGAAAATGAAATACATTTTGTTGAAGCTTTTCATTTGTACTAGTCAGGAATTGTACTCAGCAAGAAATACCAGTGTAAAGGGAAAACCACATTAATACTGTTTAGCAGGAGAGTACTGATTGGTTGGCAAGCCATTGGTAGATGCATTGCAATGGATAATACACCAATTAATGATGACTAACTGATAACTGCCAAGCTTGTTTAAATTTTAAACGGGCATGTTGATTCTGATTTGGTGAAGGCGGTAACTGAGAAATCATGGAATAGCATCTAATGTTGGACATTTTTTGTGGGTAACTTACCATAAACTACTTTTAATTCAGTTACTTATTAAGAAATCTCATAGACAATCAAGTACTGAAACAATGATTTGAACTTTATTTCATGCAGCAACCTCACAACTGAACTTGGCTATGATCCGATTTTATGGTGGAATTTAGCTACAATTCCAACCAACAGTTTCTGACTCTGATGTCCAGGATTTCATCCTTATGCAGTGTTGTTCTTTGAAGTTATACTGAAGAAAAGTTCTGGTGTTCTAGAGTCATAGAGATATACATCACGGAAACAGACCCTTTGGTCCAACTCATCCATGCCATCCAGATATCCTAAATTAGTCTAGTCTCATTTGATTGCACTTTTTTCACATCCCTCTAAAACTTTCCTTTTCATGGGTCCATCATGATGCCTTTTAAATGTTGTAATTGTACCAGCCTCCACCACTTCCTCTGGCAGCTCATTCCATGCACGCACCACCCTTTTGCGTGAAAAAGTTGCCACTTAGGTCCCTTTTTAAATCTTTCCCCTCTCACCCTAAGCCTATGCCCTCTAGTTCTGGACTACCCCAACCCAGGGAAAAGATCTTATCTATTCACCCTATCTATGACCTTCATGATTTCACAAACCTTTGTAAGATCACCCCTCAGCCTCCAATGCTCCGGGAAAACAGCCGCAGCCTATGCAACCTCTCCCTATTGCTCAAATCCTCCAAACCTGACATCATCCTTGTAACTCTTTTCTGAACCTTTTCCAGTTTCACAACATCATTCCTATAGGGGGGAGACGAGAATGGCACACAGTATTCTAAAAATGGTCTAACCAATGTCCTGTACAGCCGTAACATGACCTCCCAACTCTTATACTCAATGCTGTGACCAATAAAGGAAAGCTTACTAAATGCCTTCTACAATATCCTATCTACCTGTGGTTCCACCTTCAAGGAACTATGAACCTGCACTCCAAGGTCTCTTTGTTCAACAGCACAATTTACCATTAACTGTGTAAGTCCTGTCCTGATTTGCCTTTCCAAAATGCAGCACCTCACATTTATCTAACTTAAAGGTTAGTGTTGAATTCTTAGACATTTTCTCATCCTTCAAATCCATGGTGTGACATTATTGATTATCTTTTAGATTCTTTAGTCCAAAATATTGATTGCTCTTCTGGAGTCCTTGAGTCTGCAGATTGCTTCCTTATTGAATGTAACTTATTTGTTCCTTGTTCAGTTTGGCCTTAACTGTCTGAAGACACAGCTTTCCTGTTGTTAGCTCCTTAAATTCTTCTACAGTGCAGTCATTTGTCCTTATGGCATACAGCAGTCCATTATCAAGATGTCAAAACAATTTTGTTTATGTAGCCTTGACTCCTCCTCCTCCCCCTCCCAGAAATGGCTAATTGCTTTCAGTCCCCATGTAACAGCTTGTCTTTTCCCCTTTATTAGTTTATTCTAAACAAACTTTTACTGCTGACTTTGTTTTGTGTGTAACAGTTTATCTTTGTTGACTCTTTTTCAATCCATAGCTATTCAAGTTCAGAAGTTTATAATCAGAACATAAATGCAGGCTGGTTAAGTCCCATCAGTGTTCTACTCATTGTGAAAAGCTGAAGAGATGCGCTGTTTGATATGATCCGTCTGTCTTTTGGACATACGTTATTCATTTGATGTAATTGTGCAATTGGACAGCTTTTGCTAAATAATCCTGAGTGCATTTAGTTATAGTGGAAAGCAATTTAAAGTTGTCAGTCAGGCATGTAGTGTGGTAGCATATGTAGAAGCTACATATTAGTATGCATAGCCCTGTGCTTTGCAGACAGAGCATATATACACACTGCACCTTTTTTAACCCAATAAAATAGATGACTACCATTCGTTGGTTCAAAGAACAAACAGTACATTTAAACAGGTATTCAATAAATATGCATAAGCTAATATAGAAGAAAACAGACTGAGGAAGGATGTTCTAGCTATGGAGGGAGTGCAGTGAAGGTTTGCCAGACTGATTCCAAGGATGGCAGAACTAACATATGAAGAGATATTGGATCAGATAAGATTATATTGACTGGAGTTTGGAAGAATGAGGGTAATCTCATAGAAACCTATAAAGTTCTAACCCAATTAAGCAGGGTAAAGGCTGGAATGATATTCCCGAAGTTGGGGAAGTCCAAATTAGGGATCACAGTTTAAGGATGTGGGGTAGACCATTTAAGAATGATATGAGGAGAAATTTCTTCACCCAAAGAGTGGCGAGCCTGTGGAAATTTGTTCCACAAAATGTGTGGTAGAGGCCAAAACATTGAATGTTTCAAGAAGGAGTTAGATATAGTTCTTGGGGCTCAGGGGTATCAAAGATTATGTGAGAAAGTAGGAACAGAGTTATGAGTTGGATGATCAGCCGTGATCATATTGAATGGCAGCGCAGGCTCGAAGGTCTCCTCCTGCTCCTATTTTCTGTATGTCTCTGGAGAAGTTAGGACTATTTGATTGGTTGAAAGGTCTTTTGATAAAGGTATTCAGAATTGTGAGGGGTTTGGACAGAGTAGATAAGAAGGGACTGGTACCATTGGTAAAAGATTGAAATCCAGAGGACATAGATTTAAGACAGTTGGCAAAAGAAGCATTTGTAACATGAGAACAATCTTTTACACAGCAAGCAGTGAGGATCTGATATGTACGTTCCGAAAGAGTGGTGGAGGCAAGTTTAATCAATGCATTGAAAAGTATATTAGATTGTTATTTGAAAAGGGAGTGAGTGGAGAGCTAAGGGGAGAGGTAAGAGGTGAATTGCTCCTTCAGGGAGGCTGCGCAGATACAACAGGCTGATTACCCTTCTGTGCTCTAACAATTCTCTGATTCGAGAATGTTAGGAGTTTAAAATCCATCATGGTAAATCATGAAAATTAATTCAAATCAGTAAAATGTGAGCTGGCACCAGAAAATTGACTATGGAGCTGCCAGATTGTTGTCAAAAAAGAATATAGAACTTTTCACACAAGCTGCTTTTGAGGAAATTACTAACTTTGGACAAACAGAATTTGGAAAATATATGAAAAGGATGTGGCGAAAGAAGAGGGAAATTTGAATACAAAAAGATAGCTGAAGTTGACAGTGAGTGCTAGCTTTTATCTCTGATGCACTGGAGATAAACCAGAAATCAAATCAAATCAAATCAAATCAAACATGGGCCAAATGGACCCCTTCCGTATAATGAATTTTTTTTTGAAAGAGATATTTCCTCTCCTAGCATTCTTTTAGAATTATACAGCAAAACAGCTGGAGTCTGAGAAACCTCTTTTCAGTATATATGACAGATATGTTTAGTGTAAGTTTACCACCAATGTACATAAGGTCTAAAAAAAGCTCCTACCAAACATTCTTTTTTTCCCAGAGTTTACCTCATGACCAAAACCCCACATTCAAAAAAAAACTAATTTCCAAGATCCCCAAGTCAACCATGACTGCAGTGAAAAACAATTTTATTTCAATTATATTGTTTTTTGAAGTTACCTACTGTCTTATCCTTAGGAGCTTGTGTAGGTCAGCGATATAGCAGTTTGGCATGTCAGTGCACTACATCATGGAGTAACAGAACGTGAATCCTCATCCTTCATCTCATCATATATCCGTGATAGCTTATTGAAACAGAGGTAGCAAAGAGCAGCAGTTGCTTTGCTGCAGGAAAGGAATGAAAATTAGTGGGAGAGAGTCATACTCAACCATCTACTTCAGTTAATTACAAAGTACAATTGACAGGGTTTTTCTTAAAGGAGAATACACCAAAACTTTGACATCTCAGTCAACTTGTGTAACTGCTTATTTTTGAATGCAGTGAAGCAAAGGGGGGCAAAAGAGAAATATTTGAACAACAAAAGAATGGTCTGGTCTGAGAACTCTCTAATAGTCAAAAGTGAGGACTGTAGATGCTAGAGATCAAGCAATGCGGGCTTTTGCCTGAAACATTGATTCTCCTGCTTCTCCAATGCTGCCTGACCTGCTGTGCTTTTCCAGCACACCACTCTCAACTCTCTAATAGTAATGAGTAACTTGCTCACTACCATGAGTAACACCATATTGGAAAGGTCTGTTACTCCTTTTTCAACTGTAAATAAGAAATTCGCCAACTGTCTTGGAGAATCTGAAAAATTAATAGAGGAAAGGGCAATATGTATTATGTATGTCTATAGCAATTCCAGACATATCCAGAAGAAGTACAAAAACTTAATCTCTGGTGAAATATTTTGCTGCTCTCCCTACGACCTGGTGCTCTGTATTATTTTTGTGTATTGTACACCTAGTACTTTTAGGTTGATTTTACCTTGACTCAGTTTCTCTGGGTACATGCAGAACCTGCAAAGTATATGGAACAGAAACCAGGCAAATAGCAACACAAACACTTGTATGGATTAGCCAAAAGGAAATTATTCTGTAAATGAGCCTCTGGATTTTTTTTTCACCCATTTTCAAAATCAGTGCAGTTCATGTTTCTTACTGTATTTCCCTGGCTGAATACTACAAGTCAGCCTGTCTTTCGGTAGATTGAGTTCTTCTTTGTTCAGTAAAAATTGAGGAAGAGAATATGTAGACCTTTATTGTACAGAGCTGTTGAGATGTTTAGTATAGCCAAATAATCAACTTGTACACTTTTCCTTTGTGTTTCTTTTGCTGCATCTTCTCGGTTGTTAGCTGAAACATCAGGATTTTTAAAGTACTTTTGATGAGGTTCAAAGAACCCAGTACTGTGTGTGTGTCGATGTCTGCCTGCGTTAATAGCTTGACATTGGGGCCATCATGAATGAAAATTGAACGGTCAAAATTAAAAATAATTGTTTTAAACATGCAACAATCACATTCTCACTGGCCCAATAATTTACCTGTCCGACATTTGATTTACATTACACCATTAAAGGTGTCTCCCATCTGATCTGGAGATTGGTGTTTTTTTAGGAATGAGCAATTCAGTCTGAACAGCAGCTACGCAGCAGATTCTTTATAAGTAACTTAGGAGATGGGTTTTTCTTTTCTGCCAATTTTCTCCTGTCCTCAGGGCAACCACAGGAGCCTGCATTTCTCTGTAGTGCCTCACCACATCTGCATTACTAATGAGGAAAACATCAAAGAAAAGCAGTTTGGAGAGTTAGGATCACTGCTAGGCCTGCTACTGGAAAATATAAACCAAATACAAAAAACAAGCAAACCTTTTCCAGTGGATAAATGTCAGAGTTACACAGAGGTAAATTTCTTTGGCTTGCATGCTCCGGTCTTCACAACTGGTCTCAGAATCCACAGAAAGTGTCAACTCAATTCCATGTAAAATTGGATAATAGTCCAACTTTTAAGCACCTCCCCAGTACTCGCCAATAAAGCTACATCTTGATGCATCTTGTTGAGTTATTAAATGATCCATGTCATTTTAGGAAAAAGATAGTATTCACCTGTACTTTAGTTAGTGTTCGTCACAAGTTTTATACCACAGTCACTCGGTATGTTGCTACGTTAGCTGGATTATTTAAATCACTATGATCAAGTGTCATCCACAATTGCAATTATTGTTAGTTTAATACAAAGTCAATTCAGTAAGTGCAAGTCTTATTAAAAGTTACTGATAAAGAAATGTGCGCTACATTGGAAAGGAAGCATTTGCTAATGTCATCAACATTGGTTCTCTCAACATTCACTGACACAAGGTAATTGCATATTAACAAATCAATAAAACAAGCAATCTTGAAAGTCCACAGTATCCAACAGTACATTCTGGGACTCTGCCACATTTAGAATGGAATTCAAAATTCAATCTAATATAGTATGCAAGTTGCCTTTTTAAAGTAGATGAATATGTTGCCATGGTAATAGATTTGAAACAGTGAATGGGGATATTCATTATAAAAATATAATGTGACAATGACAGATCATGAATGCTGATGAACATGGATCACCTATTTCAATGACTGACAAAGCAGCAAAAATGTTTATGTAATCAGATAAATATATTTATCATCCTGGCCTATTTCTTTCCCCTCATGGTATGGTCAAAGAGTTGAACAGAGATTGCTATTATGCACTTCTGAATAAGTTACTGTTCGCGTAAAACTACTTCCACAGAATTTCTGGTTTCCTCTAGAGCACTATGTCTATCTGCCTTGTTTTATCTATGTATCCTGAAGACGAACGTTTATTTACTGATCTTTCTCTATTAACTCTTAAAGATTTCACAGGATTCTGCTCTCCTTACTACATTCCATTCTAACAATGACCTTTTCAATTCATTATTTTTGCAGTATCATGGCTGAATCTTTACACCATGTCTTCAGTGGGCAATTTAAGGACCCGTCTGTCACAAGTCTAACATCTTTTTACTGATTGGCTACAGCTCACATTCTGCTCCACCGATTGACATTCTAATCTTCATTACCTTCTCTGGCCTAGAGTGCAACTGCCAATGTTGTCATTACGAAGCAGTTCCATTTTATTTTGTGGCCAGGAATCTCTTTCAATATTCTAGTTGAAGCCAAAAAGAAAACCAAGATCTCAACTGGAGTATTGTGTACAGTTCTGAGTGCCATGTTATAGGAAGGACATGAATGCATAGAAAGTGTGCAGAAGTAGTTTACAAGAATGCTTCCAGGGATGAAGAACTTTCAGTTATGAGGACAGATTGAAGAGGTTAGGAGTGTTTCCTTTGGAGAAAATAAGGCTAAGAGATCTGAAAGAGGTTATCAGAAGCAAGAGTGGGCTAGATAGAGTAGTTAGGGAGAAACTGTTCCCCTTGTAAAAGAAACAAGAAGATGAGGGCATAGATTTAAAGTGATCTGCAAAAGAAACAAGAGTGTGGTGAGGAAAACCGATTTTACTTTGCAGGTTGTTCAGGTATGGAATCACAGCCTGAAAGTGTAGTGGAGGCAGGCTTAATTGAAGCATTCAAGAGAACGTTGCCTGATTCTTTGAATAAAAAGCAATGTGCAAGGATATAGGGAAAAGCAGGAGATTGGCACTAAGTAATGATGCTCGTTTAATGAGCTGGTGTAGGCATGATGGGCTGCAAGGCCTCCTCCTGCACTGTGATACTTCAGTGATTCTGTCTGGGGAATATCTGGGGAAATTATTTCTCCTCTTCAAATTTACATCCTATTGAAACCCAGTCACCTATTTGAACTTGTTCTATCCCAAGAGCCCTAAACAGTGGCACTTCCTTTATTCCTCCCACAACCTTTGTGCTTTTGAAATCTAAATTTTATCTCTCTTTTCCAGTTGAGTTTGTGTGCACTTTTATCTTTTCCAATTTTGGCAATATACTGCACTGTATCTTTGCCCTATACCTTTGCTACTTGGTGTAAACTTTTAAGTTGATTTACCTTGCTTCAATGATAAATAATGCAAAAACAAAAATCCCTGCTACCAATAGCAGTTTTCTAGTGGGCCTCAGTAAGTGCAACCCTATTAATGTGCAAAGATATTAGATTAGATTAGATTACTTACTTACAGCGTGGAAACAGGCCCTTCGGCCCAACAAGTCCACACCGACCCGCCGAAGCGCAACCCACCCATACCCCTACATTTACCCCTTACCTAACACTACAGGCAATTTAGCATGGCCAATTCACCTGACCTGCACATCTTTCGACTGTGGGAGGAAACCGGAGCACCCGGAGGAAACCCACGCAGACACGGGGAGAACGTGCAAACTCCACACAGTCAGTCGCCTGAGGCGGGAATTGAACCCGGGTCTCTGGCGCTGTGAGGCAGCAGTGCTAACCACTGTGCCACCGTGCCGCCCATATGAGGGAGAGAGTTGCCTAGCAATTGTCTTATAGCAAAATCCATCATCACCATCCCTGCATATGTCCTGTCCAGTGGCAGGATAGGCCGAGCAGAGATAACGGTACAGTGGTGTATAGTTGCCTTGGCAGTTCTCAACATTGATTTGGGACCCCATGAAGTCTCAAGGCTTTAGGTTAAACATGGGAAGGAAACTTTCTACTGATCACTATGTACACCACCACCAAAAGATGGTTAAGAAATACTTGAAATCATCCTTGCCAATCTGCCTATCACAGAGGTATCTGACCATGACAGTACAAGTGGCGGTGATCTTGTGAAGAAAGAGTCCCATCTTCACACTGAGGACACCCTCCATGATGTTGTATGGCACTGCCACTGTGCGAAATTAGATCATCTTCAAACAGATCTACTGCCTCAAAATTAGACATCCATAAGGTGCTGTGGACCATCAGCAGAACTGTATTTAACCATAATCTGTGATCTCATGACCCAGCATATCCCCCGTTTGACTATTATCATCAAGCTCAGGGATCAGTGCTGGTTCAATGAAAATTGCAGTAGGGCATGCTAGTTGCAGCATTAGCATGGCTAAAAATGAGGTAGCAACTTGAAGTTACACCAGAGGACTACTTGCAAGCCAAGCAATGGAAGTAACATGCAATGTATAAGGCTAAGCAATCACACAATCAGGATGGAAGTGCCTCCAGAGGTCATTGACTTCACAGATGCTAGACTTCAACCAATTTGATTCACTCCATACAGTAACAAGAAACAACTTCAAGATGTTGAACTTTGCAAAGGATGTGGCAACATTCCAACAATAATATTAAAGACTTGTGCTTCATGCCCCCTCACCAAGCTGTACCTGTGCGGTTCCAGCACTAGCATCTACTGACAATGGGGAAAATTGCCCTTTGTATCCTGTACACACAATCATAAGAAATCCAACCTAGCAATTACTGCCCTTTCAATCTAGTCTTGAATATCAATGAAACAATGGCAGCGGTCATCAGTGGTGCTATTCAGATGCTTTTGCAAAATAACCTGCTCAGAGACACCCAGTTAGGTTCTGCCAGGGATACCCCTCTCCTGCTCTCATTATATGTTGGTCCAAATAGGGCCAAAAGAGGTGAATGCCAGAGGGATGGTGAGAAAGACTGCCCTTAACATCTGGGCAGTTGGGTGGGGGTGGTCCTGCACTGGTTGGAGTCCTACCTAACCCATTGTTATTGTTATTGGAGGTCAATCATTGCAGCTGCAGGCCATTACTGTCTGAGTTCTTCAGGGCAATGTCCTACTCCACACCTCCTCCATAGATTCAGAAATGAGAATGTTCACTGCTGACTGCACAATGTTCAGCGCTATTCGTGACCTCAGGTATTGAAACAGTTAGTGTCCCGATGCAGCAAAATCTAGGCAACATCAAGGCTTGAGCTGATAAGTGCAAGTAACATTCACACTATACAGTATCAGGTGATACAACAAGTGAAAATAGCCATCACATCTGGACATTTAGTCACATCACTATCTCTGAATCTCCCACTATCAAAATCATGGGATTTTCCATTGACCAGAAACTGAACTGCACTAACCACATAAAATATTGTGTGCTTGCAAAAGCAGGTCAGAGGCTAGGATTCTTGTAGTGAGTAACTTGCCACCTGTCTCCCGACACTGCCCACCATCTACATGACACGAATCAGGAGTGCAAATAGAATACTTTCCACTTTTGTGGACGTGTGCAGCCCACTTGATTGACACCCAATCCATCACTTTGAGCATTCACTCCCTCTGTTACACATACACAGCCATCTATGCAGTCGTGCCATCTACAAGGTGCACCACAGTAATGTTACCATCAAGTGACTTTCAGCAGTACTTTCCGAACCCATAGTACGTACAAGGGAGGGCAAGTTTCCCCACAAGTGACACTCAATCCTAATTTGGAATTATATCACTTTTGGCTCGCTGTCACTGGAGTCAAAATTCTGGAATTCCCCGAGAAACGGTATTGTGAATTTCTATGCAGCATGTGGAGTGCAGCAGTTCAAGAAAGCAGCTCACCAACACCTTCTCAAGGGCAAATGGGGATGACCAGTTCATGCTACTCTAACCACTGATCCCCACATTCTATAAACCCATTAAATAAAAAGTATTAAACCAGAAGGGAAAAATTGAAACCAGTCTGTAACATTTGAATATTAATGTAATATGTTGATGTATTGTAAAATTTTGATTTCACAGTCATTTGTGAATTTGTAGAACAATGATTGGCTCACAACTGCCAAACTGAACTTTTGTTTTGAAAAAAAATTCTGTAACGTATTGGTCGGAGCTGCAGATTTGACAGTGCAAACTTCAGGGGGCTCCTTTCTGACCCACGGTGTTTCTGGACCAACCAAATGAGTGAGAATCTAGGCTGTTGTGCACTAGACTGCTTTGTGAACAAAACTCTGATTTGAGTTTTTTTTTATACCAATTTCCTTGTCCTTGAGGCAGGTAGATAGTTCATGGTGGGTTATAATTCCACGGGTGTCTGCAATTGCCCTTGGTACTTCATCAAATCAGCACTAATTAATGAGGTAGGCACAGTGTGTGAACGGTTTGCAGTCATGACTGCCACAATGCCTACTAATGGGAAATAAAAAATGAATACACCTAAGTTTACCAACCAAACAGTACTGATATGATGTAATCTAAATAGATGACAGGAGTGATTTTCCATCTATGCATCTTAAGGGAGTCAAACTTGCACAATTGGCACACTCCAACCTTTGTAACTCAAATAGCTTTGTTCAAAAGAAAATAGCTTTTTCATCTTTTTATCTCAAATATTCTTCTGTTATTTTGGTCTCTCTTGGACAACCAGTCTTCAAGTTAAGACACGCTTATTATTTCCTTCTCGGTCCTTGCCATTGGTACACTAGACTGAGTGCCAGGATTTGTACAGAAATGATCTAATGAAAACTTCCCCTCTTTGTTTCCTTTTTGACTGTTGTCTGCTTGCATCATACCATAGCAGCAAAGATCAGGTGATCACACCCTACCATTTTGTAGCATTGTGAATTGGTACATGAATTGTCCTGTGCCATTGTACCATTCAGCAAATGTGCATCTCTTAAAGCTGCGAAAGAAGTCAGTATGGGTTAGCATACGTGTTACTGTTTGTTCAGTGCTCCACATGGAAGCCAGTAGGCAGCTTGTTTTACATCTGCGAGTGAAGATTTTGCAAGTGAAAACATGGCACAGATATGCTCTGTGTGATGCAGATGTTTGCTTTCTGCTGCCAAGTACAATATTTATCTGTGCAAAGTATTGTGGGAGTGCAAATCTTAATGTCTAAATACTGTATATAGCGTGGTGCTGAGGAACTGCTGTGCAATAGAACATGATTCTTGCTGTCTGCATTTGATCACAATGAGTTATGTTTCCTTGGGGCTTGCAGTCTAAGTTGGATTCCTTTAAGTGTATAGTATTGAAGACATATTACATTGCTTGTACTTCCAACCTTGAACTTTAATTTTTGACTTGGGGCCAAAGCAGTAGGAAGGGATAAATAAACAAAGAAGCAAATGATGTATGATCAAGTATTAATATCACAAAATATTCATTATTTGCTGTTCATGTTTGCCTTGGGGAACAATTTTAAAACCATTAAAGTGTTAAGACACAGAAAGAGAGTATTCAACCTATCGTGTCTATGCCAGCTGGATAAACTAGCTGCCAATTCTAATCCCCACTTCACAGCAACTGGTCCATGGCCTTGCAGGTCACAGTGCTTCAGATGCAGATCCAAGTTCCTTTTAAAAGAGTTGAGGGTTTCTGCTTTAAGTACCAAAGTGGGCAGTCAGTTTCAAATACTCACCATTCTCTGGGTAAAACTGATTTTCCTTCAGTGCTTCTGGCAAGCACCTTAAATCTGAATAACTGGGGCTCTAGATTTAGGACTACCACTCTTTTTGTTTCTTATGTGGACATGTCTGCATTTTGACTTCAGAATCTCATTTTTTAATACGTCCCACTGATTTGCTCTTGGTAACTGACCTCTCCATTGGGTGAAACAGGTCTTTCCTGTCCACTATTGAAACCCATCAATATTTTGTACAATTTCATTAAATCACCCCTTCACTCCCTCTGTTCTAAGGAAAACAACCCTCGACACTGCAATCTTTCCTCCATAGCTGCAAATTTTAAGCCCTGGCTACATTCTTGTAAATCTTGTCTATAATCTCTCTAGAGCCCTATACTGTAATGTAGTGACCAGAACTACATGCCAAACTCCACCTGTGGCTTAACCAGTGTCTTGTATGGTTCCAGCTTTACATCCCTCCTTTTGTATTTACTATCTAAACCTATAAAGGAAAGCATCCTTTATACCTTTGCCACTTTCTGTACCTGTTCTACACCTTCAGGGACTTTTGAATATGCACTCTCAGGTTTGCACATCTACTACCCCTCTCAAAATTCTTTTTACGGTGTATTCTGATGCTTTGTCTGCCCACTCCAAATGCATCACCACACATTTTTTTTTCTGTTGATGAATTCCAATTGCCATTATTCTTCCCATTCAATCAAACCAAAGATACCATCCTGCAGTCAATAGCTATCCTCTTCATTATCAACGACACAGCCAGATTTTTCATCTGCAAATTACACAACATTGCCTTTCTAGTCAAGTCTAAGTTACTAATGTGTGCAACAAACAGCAAGGGACCTAATAGTGTGGAACACCACCAAAAACCACTTTCTATTTGCAAAAGCATCCAGTAACCATTTCCCTCTTTCTACTGTCACTAAACTAAGTTTGCGTCCAACTTGTCTTATTCGCCTGCTTCCCATTAGCTATGAATTTTCTGTCCAGACTGCCACATGGGACCTCTTCGATTGCCTTTCTAAAACCTCTGCACCAAACTCCATCCTCTGGCCTATCCTTCTAGATATTTCCTCAAACAGATCAATTATTTTGTAAGACATGACTTTCCTCAACAAAGCCATTTTGGTAATCCCTGTTTAATTGGTGCCTTTCTAAGGAACAGTTAATCCTACCTCTGCGTATTGATTCTCATAATTTGCCCATCACCAAGGTCAGAATGACCAGCCTGTAACTATTTGGCCTATCTCTTACACCCTTTTGAACAATGGCATAGCATTCATTGATCTCCAATCCTTTGGTGCCTTGCCTACATCTAGTGAGGATTGAAAAATGATTCTCAGAGCATCCATTATTTCCTCTCCAGCTTCCTTTTAATAGCCTCATTATCTGGAATATCTGCACCATCCTCTCCCTTGTGCTGACAAAGATGAACTACTCATTAATGATGCTGCCCACATCTTCTGCTTCCACCCATCAGTTACATGTACATTTCTGATAGATTCTATCCTTTCTTCATCACTGTCTTGCTCTCAGTGTTCTGATAAAAGTCTTCTTTGGATTTTTCATAATTTCGCCAGCCAACAGTTTTTGTATTGTCTCTCTTTATTTTCCTAATTTCCATTTTCACTTCACCCTGTAACTTCAATAAGCTTCCTAAAGTATTACTGTTTTTGAGATTGTCCTCATTTTTCTACTTTATCTAACCTGTATACTTCTGGATAACTGGGGGCTCTAGATTTGGGAGACCCACTCTTTTTTTTGTGTGTGTGTGGGGACATGTCTGCATTGTGACCTCAGAATCTCATTTCTGAATGTCCCCCACTGATTTGCAACTGCCTTGCCTTCAGTAGCCGTATTATGTCCAGGTTTGCCAGAAATCTCTCAGCTTTTTGTAAACTTCGCCTTCACCCGATTTTAGAACGTTTTATCCCTGTTCTATCTTTTGTCCCTTTCCGTGATGATGCAAAATCTAAGTGTTTAATAATCAAGATCTCTAAAATGATAACATGTCACAACTTCAACCAACTCCCCTGCTTCATTTTCTAAGGTTAAATCTCATTGCACTTGTTACATGTTGGTTAAAAGAGTTCTCTTGAATGTGGATTCAAGAATTTTGTGCCTTCTATGCCATTCATACTGTTTGTATTTCTCTTGATATTTGTGTGTTTGAAGTATCCAAAGATTATTACCCTCCTTTTGCATTCAGAAATTAGTCGACATGTTTGTTCCTCTAATAATATCACATTATTTGGGGTCTTTGTGCATGCCGAGCAATATGGCTGCCTCTTCTTGTTTCTGAGGTCAACCCAATGGCCTCAGTTGATGTTTCATTTAGTATAGTGTCGCTTCTCACTGCTGTAATTGATTGTTCCACCATTAATGCTATGGCTGTGTGTTTTTATCTCCTTTTCTACACCCAGTGATGTTGAGCTAGCATCCTTGCCTCTCCTTATGTAAAGTCTCTGTTATAGGACTGATATCATATTGCCATGTATTTACTGTGCCCTCACTCACTGATTTTATTTACAATGTCCTTATGTTTACATTTCTACCTTTTTTAAATACTGTCCAATTCCTGTGCTGTGCACTTTTTGACTGGTTGTGTTCTGTCTTTCAGAGACACTCCCTAAATTTCTGCCTTCTATTTCCTGCTCTGAAGTTGCTCGCAAGTTCTCAACCTCCTGCTGATCCACTTTAAATCTTCCCTGAGAGCACTAGAAAATCTCCCTGCATGGATATTATCCTGATCCTGTTCAGGTGTACATTGTCTGTCTGATTTGTTCAGGACCCCTTTCTCCTGAACCAATCCCACTGTCCCAAAAATGCTCCCACACAAGAATTTCAGCCTCATATTCAATCGCTTAATTTCCTATTTCTGTGCTCACTAGCACATGGTACTGTAAATAATCTTGAGTACTGCTTTAAAGGTCCTGCCTTTTAATCTCCTAACTCCTTGAAATCTACTATTATGATCTCATCCCCATTTCTATCTAATCATTATGAACAATGTGGATTATGATCACTGTACTTTACCCCGGAGCAATGCCCTGTAACCACTTCATTAATATCCTGTACCTTAGCATCAGGGAGGCAACATACTGTCCTGTGGTCGGCAGCAGCAGAAATGCTTGACTAAGTTACCCCCTATCTCTATTGCCCCTCTGTCCTCCCTCCCCCTGTAAAACTGAGCAGGCTAACAGTGCCACTGCGGTACTATTGGTTGCACTGTCCTGAAGAACTGTTGCCCTCACAAATATCCAAAACGTGATACCCATTAGCAAGCAACATAGACTCAGCCTTCTTACAATACTGCTTTTTCTCCAACTGTTTAGCCGTCACCCATTCCCTCTCTGCCTGCAAGTTTCTAACCTTCAGTGTTTTCACCTTCCTGAATGAGCTGTCTATTTGGTACTCTTGCCTTGCACAATCATGATCCAGCCACTGCTCAAGTTCCGAAACCCAGAGCTCAAGTTTGTGTAGTCAGTGACCGTTCCCGCAGATGTGTTCACCTGGGATATATGATGTCTCCATCAGTTCTCACACATTACAGATTTACACTCCACTTGGCCAAGCTGGCCTGCCATCCTGCAACTTTAAAATCTATTTACTGTATTACAATTAGAATAGTTGAATAACTTACCAGTACTCACCAATCACCTTCCACTGTACAGAAGTAAGAGCCAATTACAGGAAAATGGTAGAAGATTTTATACTCTTGTACAACCAAAGCAGCACCCAGTGCAGATAAAGCATTTCTGAGGGAGGCTTTCCTCTGTGTTTCCTGAAGAAAGCTGACTCAAGCATCAGAAAAACATTCGAGCCAATCACGGATTAATTAGCTGCAGCTCTTAGAGCTTGTGAATCACTGATTTAACTTAAAGCTTAATTTATAGAGTACTATTTAGTTGATTGCTAAATTAAAAAAAATACTGTTCAGATTCTAAAAAGGAATCCCTTAAGATTTGTACTCAACAGCTCCCAGTCCAAACAACTTTCTTCTAAAAAAGCATGCATAATAGATTTATCTACGAGTCATAAATTTTCAATTCCCTTAAGATTGGGAATTACATTGGTTCAGGCTAAACAAAGACAGATGACTTTCAGTAGTCACTCACTGAACTTTTAGTAATCTATGTTTAAAAAAGAACTTTGTATAATTGCATAGATTTGCAAGGGTATTTATTTTTAAGAAGGCTTTTACTTAGACCTTTTTAGTGATTACTTCTGAAAAAGAAACCTCTTATATCTCTCACTCTCCTTGTCTGAGCAATGTAACATTATTTCATATGAAACAAACCACGAGAAAGATGGCTAGAAGCTGCATTGCAGTTAAATGTTGTTCCTCAAGTCTAATGGGTTAAAAACTTTGCCATTTATGCCTGCAGTAAGTTTTGCAATATGCACTGTCATGCTTAAAGTGTGTGTTGTATAAAATTGTGCTGTCCTCTAATTGAAATTGGTCACGGCTTCTACCCATGTTTCAATATGATATTGCATATATTTAAGATGAATATTTGGTAATTGTGAAAAGGAAAGGAAATTAATTCTGTTGGTGACAAAAATAAAATTGCCAAAGGTTAAAGTTCAAGTGGTGGTCAACAAAATGTTTCCTTTTATTGCTCCTGATACAATGGAGGAAAGGAACTGTTGGAAAACAATTGATTGTTGTGCAAAAAAAAAAGTCAGATTTACTTTATTAAAGAGTGTCTCATTCTGGTTTACATTGTGTATTAAATATGTTGATCAGAGCTGGAAAACAATCTTTATGTTAACCATTTCTCAAAATCATGGGTAACATTAGTAGGCAACAAAGACAATAATACAGGCTTGCAAAGTAATGACTGTTAATGCTGACCTCAAAGAAAGCCTCACCAGGGGACTAGCAATGTATTGTGGTGAAAAGTTTAGCTTTTTTCACAATGTAATGGACTACAGTGCTTTTTATTGAGGATTACCAGTATAGAGCTACAGTGATGTCATCCCACTGCCCAATTACATTAAGGAATTGTCACTGACACCAAATGAGAAATACTAGCAATTAAATTGACTTGGAGATGCCAGTGTTTGATTGGCGTGTACAAAGTTAAAAATCACACAACACCAGGTTATAGTCCAACAGGTTCATTTGGAAGCACTAGCTTTCGGAGCGCTGCTCCTTTTATCAAGTGGTTATGGAGTATAAGATTGTAAGACACTGAATTTATAGCAAAAGTTTACCGTATGATGTAACTATAATTATATGTTGAAAAAGACCTGTAAGTACAAATATACCCCACAAACTTTTTGTGTGTGTGTTGGTGGAGGGGGTGGTGGTAGTGGTTTTGAGTGAGTGTGAGTGTCAAGGGATATGAGTCTGTGAGAGGATATGTGAGTGTGGGAGGGTACGAGAGAGGGTCTGTAGGAGTGTGTCTCGTGTGACATGAACCCAAGGTCCCGGTTGAGTTTGTACTTGCAGAATTACATTTTACTTTGTTCAAAAACTGCATGAAACCATGTGAGATTCTGTAAATCCGTTTTTTTGGATGGGAATCAGTCTGTCCATTGTGGCACAGACAGCCTCACACAGGGAAGCTAACACCTTCAATATATTATCTGCGCCAACACGACACCAATTGTTAAAGTTCACTTGAGAATGTAACTTTTAAAAAAATGTTTTGCAATTTATAGATGAAAGAACTGAAAACATGGTCATTCTAAAAGATGAGAGACTTAACAAAAAATCCAGGTCTTTTTCAATATATAATATAAATTCTGTGTCTTACAATCTTATACTCAACAACCACCTGATGAAGGAGCAGTGCTCCGAAAGCCAGTGCTTCTAAATAAACCTGCCTGACTATAATCTGGTGTTGTGTGATTTTTAACCTAGCAATTAAATCACTTTTTTAAAAAAAAAGTTGTAAATACCATGAAATAAAAATTGAGATATACAAGACAGGTGAAGGTACAAGCTGAAATAGCCAGAGAAAAATCTTCCAAAAAAATGGTTTTAAAGATTTCGTAATTTATTTTACTAGAAAGACATAACACTGCACAAGTGATTTTTTTGGGGGCTAGACTTATTGTTGAGATTGATTTTAATGGTGGTTACTGTTAAAACCTATTGTTACTTGATTGAACAAGATCTGGCTATTTATAGAGCTTCTAATAGTCAAAGGGGAATGGAAATAGTGAAATTCTCCCATCAGTAACTGAGTTCTCAGTGGGGCAGTTGGGGTGGGCTTATAGCTGGACTGTGTGTGATCGGCAGCATCTTCAGGATTTCTGTGTTGATGTGTGCTTGTACTAAATCTTGAAGTTTTAGTCAGTTTCAGGATTTCACGCCGATGTGTGTTGACCGTTCCCTGTTGAAATTCTTAGTTTGACTTTCTTCCAGTTGTAGTTCGATCAATCAATTGTTTTAACAGAAACTGATACCCTTAAGTTGAAGTTCGCTTGAGATGGGCATATCTTGAGTTTAACTCCTAATATCAAATTCACAAACTGGCTTTAGTAATGCTAAGTAATATAAACCATATAGTTCCTCTTAATATTACTGTTCTCTTTTTTTCTTCTAGACATTCATATTCACAGATGGAGAGGACAAAGAGTTGCAAGCAAAGGCTGGTAAGTATAGAGGCAAGGATTGCTCCTGGAACTTTAACAAGTGGAGAAGAAGCTTGTTATCCTCACTTCACTGGGGAGTTCATTGGCTGTTGTTCAGCTGTATAAACTACTTTCTGAGTATCCCAGGAGCTCTATTCATAGATTTTTTTTCCACAGATTAGTTGGAATTCTCCAGAAACTCTCGAGAAAAACACTTTACAGTTTATATCCTGCAAGTGCTACTAATGTAAAAGTTAAGAAAATATTCTCCATTACATCTGCTGTCAGCATTTAGTCATAGAGTCATAGAGATGTACAGCATGGAAACAGACCCTTTGGTCCAACCCGTCCATGCCGACCAGATATCCCAACCCAATCTTGTCCCACCTGGCAGCACATGACCCATATCCCTCCAAACCCTTCCTATTCGTATACCCATCCAAATGCCTCTTAAATGTTGCAATTGTACCAGCCTCCACCACTTCCTCTGGCAGCTCATTCCATACACGTACCATCCTCTGCGTGAAAAAGTTGCCCCTTAGATCTCTTTTATATCTTTCCCCTCTCATGCTAAACCTATGCCTTCTAGTTCTGGACTCCCCAACCCCAGGGAAAAGACCTTGCCTATTTATCCTATTCATGCCCCTCATAATTTTGTAAACCTCTATAATGTCACCCCTCAGCCTCCGGCGCTCCAGGGAAAACAGCCACAGGCTGTTCAGCCTTTTCCTATAACTCAAATCCTCCAACCCTGGCAACATTCTTGTAAATCTTTTCTGAACCCTTTCAAGTTTCACAACATCTTTCCGATAGGAAGGAGACCAGAATTGCACGCAATATTCCAACAGCGGCCTAACCAATGTCCTGTACAGCCGCAACATGACCTCCCAACTCCTGTACTCAATACTCTGACCAATAAAGGAAAGCATACCAAATGCCTTCTTCACTGTCCTATTTACCTGTGACTCCACTTTCAAGGAGCTATGAACCTGCACTCCAAGGTCTCTTTGTTCAGCAACACTCCCGAGGACCTTACCATTAAGTGTGTAAGTCCTGCTAAGATTTGCTTTCCCAAAGTGCAGCACCTCGCATTTATCTGAATTAAACTCCATCTGCCACTTCTCAGCCCATTGTATCTGGCAATGTGAAAGCCATGTAAAAACAGCTGCTCAAATGTATATACATAAATTGATTTGTATTTTTCGGCTTTAGAAAAACATTTTGAAATGAAATAAAGAAAATCCTAGAGCTTATTAGGATAGCTGGTTGAAAATAAATTGGAGAGATATTATTTTTAAAAGGCCTTGTATGCCTTTTTGCTAATGGGAAGGGGGAGCTTGTTTTGGATGTGGCTTTATATAATCTGATTGGTCCTGACAAAGCTCAGTTCTCTTATGGAGTTCTGACTGGATAGCTGTGTAAAACCTCAACATCGACATCTTCCCTGGATGAGCACAGTGGAGTAGTCTGATAACTGGTTCATTACCATCAAGCAGATTTCTAATATCAATAAATCTCCGCATGATATGTTGGTAAGTCATAATTTTTTAATTTGATGGGCATTTGTGCCGACGGTCCATAGTGATGGACTTCTTCATTTCTACAAGAGGCTATGAATGAAGTCCTTCATGTCAGAAATGTATTTCTGAGGATCTGGTAATATTCTGCACTGGTGCTTACCTCCACACCTTAGTTAATTGTTTACTCAATAATTTGCTGAGCTGTGTCCCCGCCCAGTCAAGCACACCTCTCACTCTCTTGCTCATGCGCATACGAGCACACATGCACAAATGTACATACACTGCAAAAATACTCAGGTGCGTGCATTCACACACGTGTACACACACACACACCTGAGTGGAATCCATGCACGTAATGCTCCATAGGAAGTGAGTGCTCACAAAGCAGTCACAATGAAATGACTGTGCCTCTGCTTCCTGGTTGCTAAGGGACAAGCAACATCACTGGTCTGTTAAAGGCAATTAAATACATTGGTTGAATGTAGACTACACAGCAATAAACAAAGACACAGTGAGATAGTGGTCGGAAACAGTGTTCTATATGTTCATTAAGTCATTGAATATCATCAAAGAAAGGAATTGTCTGTTTCAACATGTCTCATCCTTTGGAATAGTCTGGAAAAGGCCCAAAGAGGTTTTTGGGTAATCCAAAATGGAGGACGGGAAAACACTGTGGCTATAGGAATTGCTCCTTTGTCTGAGGTATTTTCAGTGTTGGAACTGATTCCCTCAAATTCAAAGAATAGTAATTACTGTTTTATAAGCTGCTGCATTGTTTCGGAACTTTGGGGGGGAAACAATTTCAAAACAATGGCACTTTAAAAAGGAGGAAGAGAGACAAAGGCAGTGACCATATGGAAAGTGATTCAAACGGAGATAGAAATCTACACTGCTGTCTGACCCAGCAATGAAACTGTATAGCTGTTGTTTTAGCTGTCTGGTTTCAAGTATCTCTGGACATTGGGATTCATTCTAAGAAAAATAAACAAACAGTGAAATTCACAGCTTACCTTAGTGTGGGAAGCTCAGAGCAGGGGAGCACCTGTGTGGCTTTTTAAAGCGTAACCTTATTGTTTGTCTTTTGTAAATCTACAATAGTGGGTAGAAGAGGTTCTTTTTTGTTGTTATTGAGGTCTGGAGGCCTGTGACCAGCAGTGTGCCACAAGGATGGTACTGGTTCCACTGCTTTTAGTCATTTATATAAATGATTTGGATGTGAACATAGGAGGTATGATTAGTAAGTTTGCAGATGACACTAAAGTTGGAGGTGTAGTGGACAGCAAAGAAGGCTGACGTCCGAGTACAGCAGAATGTTGATCAGATGGGCCAGTGGGCCGAGGAGTGGCAGATGAAGTTTAATTTAGATAAATGTGAGGTGCTGCGTTTTGGAAAGGCAAATCATAGCATCTACTTGTGACTCCACTTTTAAGGAACTATGAACCTGCACTCCAAGGTCTCTTTGTTCAGCATTAATCTGCCAGGACCTTACTAATTAAGTATATAAGTCTTATACACTTAATGGTAAAGTCCTGAGGAGTGTTGCTGAACAAAGAGACCTTGGAGTGCAGATTCATAGCTCCTTGAAAGTGGAGTCGCAGGTAGATAGGATAGTGAAGAAGGCATTTGGAATGCTTTCCTTTATTGGTCAGAGTATTAAGTACAGGAGTTGGGAGGTCATGTTGTGGATGTACAGGACATTGGTTAGGCCATTTTTGGAATATTGTGTGCAATTCTGGTCTCTTTCCTATAGGAAGAATGTTGTGAAACTTGAAAGGGTTCAGAAAAAAATTACAAGGATGTTGCCAGGATTGGAGGATTTGAGCTACGAGAGGCTGAATAGACTGGGCCTATTCTCCCTAGAGTGTTGGAGGCTGAGGGGTGATCTTGGAGAGGTTTACAAAATCATGAGGGGCAAGGATGGGGTAAATAGGCAAGGCCTTTTCCCTTGGGGGGAGTCCCAAACTAGACGGCATAGGTTTAAGGTCAGAGGGGAAAGATTTAACCCAACGTTTTCATGCAGAGGGTGGTGCTTGTATGGAATGAGCTGCCAGAGAAAGTGGTGGAGTCTGGCATAATTCCAACATTTAAAAGGATGGGTATATGAATAAGAAGTGTTTGGAGGGATATGGGCCAATGCTGACAAATGGGACTTTAGGATATCTGGTTGGTATGGGCGAGTTGAACCGAAGAGTCAGATTCCATGCTGTATATCTCTGAATCTGTGAAGACTTTGGATCCATAACTCGACAACTGTTGGTGATTATTTGTGACACTAGTGGCAACTGCAGAGAAACTGTTTACTGTTCTCACATGCATGCGTTGGCTGCGTTTAGGTTCTTTATGTGAGAAAAACATAGATTAAATTACCAAGGTAAAAGCAGCTAGAGAACTTGCTGAGATGTTGTGCTCCACAAAATGGTGATTATTCTATAAAATTATGCACCATACTAGCTATACTTTGATATTGCAATATTTTAAATAAAGTTTACTTTCAATATAAATTTAAACATTTGACCCTGCATACATAATAACTGTGAATATGTTTCAATGTGATTTCTTAACTGGACTCACTTTAGGATTGGCATGAAGATGCAAAAGCGTTATATTAATGCAAGTTTTTTCTTTCTTGCAAAGCTGTCTTGGGAGTTCATTTGAAAGGTAACATGACCCAGTTTTATGTAAATTGTTTATTGATGAAGCTACCTTAAAGAATATACATTTGGATCAGAGGTCATAGTGTATTGGAAACTCTTAGAATGGGGAACTCATTGCGTTCAAGACAATCTTGGAAATGATGGGAAAGACATATAAATTGGTGGAGTTATAGTCGCCACTAGCTTTTGAAAATCAAATTTTTATTTTTCAAAGAGAAACATGCTGTGGTACATGACTGTAAATGTTAAGCATATATTTTTGAATTGGGAAAATCTTATTTCATCCAAAGAGTTGAACTAAAAAGAGATTTAGCCACATGAGAGTAATTGAATATTTGGCTGTTGCTCAAGTGATGAGCTAATCATGCTATCTTTCTGTTTTTTCTTTGTTTAGGAGATCGCATGATTAATACCAATTGCTCTGCTGCACATACACGTCAAGCGCTTTGTTGTAAGATGTCTGTGGAGTATGACAAATTCATTGAATCCAAAAAAAAGTAAGCTTACTTAGAAAATGTGTCCATCCAATAGGCTGCACTATCACTTTGGCGAAAATGAGGACTGCAGATGCTGGAGATCAGAGTCAAGATTAGAGTGGTGCTGGAAAAGTGCAGCAGGTCAGGCAGCATCTGAGAAACAGGAAAATCGATGTATCGGGCAAAAGCCCTTAATCAGGACCACTCTAATCTTGGACTATCAGTTTGTCTACTGGAGTGCGTAGATTCCAGGGGTCCCTGGCATTTTCTATATTTGACTTGTTTTTGCGCTGTGACTTTCACTGGTATATTTTGACTATTGCTGGATGGTTATAAAAAATAACATTTCCTGCAATTTTTGGGTTGCTGATACTTAACCAGATTGAAGTTGGGGTCCTCTAAAAGTGTACCACTGGTTCCGCTTTCTCCAATACAACCCCGCCACTCCACACCTCCCCTGCTTTGAAGCATAGGAAGATTTGAAAACCACTGAAATAAATACCAGCAACATGAAATGCATAAAAAAAATAAAGTGACTGAGGGGAGTTACGCATATGTGTTCAGCTTGTGAGCTATGTCAGTCTGAAGCTGTTTGACCAGCTCAGGACACATTGACAGATTTTACAGACTTATTTAAGTTAGCTGTAAAGAATTGAGAGACAATCCAATGTTTTATTCCAGGGAAACTTCTTATCAACCATCATTGGCAGAATGAAGTATTATCTGTTATACAGAAATTCAAGCCTTCATACCAATAATAATATTAAAGTATCGATATCAATTAGCATGTTAAACCACTCTAGCTGGCACAAAGCTCTGTTATGGAAAAAAAAATGAAAAGGCACTTTGATTATGTGCAATTTTTAGAAATCTATTAATTCCAGTTTCAGAAATAGTCTTGCAAGTAATTGTTTTTGTTTTTCCTTAGCTCAGGTGGATTATTGTGGGATAATCGTAGTTGAATTATGATTGAGGAAAGTCAGTTTTTTTTAAAGAAAATCATTCTAAAGGCTAGCAATCTCAAAGCTAATTCATTATCACTCAGTCTGGGAAGCCAGTCACTCCTTTTCTTTCTTTTAACAGTCCATAGCAGAGATACCGAAGTACAATGTTCGAAAGGACAATATGCCATTCTGCAAAAAAAAAAATCAGAACCTGGAGTCTGACAAAAGTTAGATTAGATTAGATTAGATTAGATTACTTACAGTGTGGAAACAGGCCCTTCGGCCCAACATGTCCACACCGACCCGCCGAAGCGCAACCCACCCATACCCGTACATTTACCCCTTACCTAACACTACAGGCAATTTAGCATGGCCAATTCACCTAACCTGCACATCTTTGGACTGTGGGAGGAAACCGGAGCACCCGGAGGAAACCCACGCAGACACGGGGAGAACGTGCAAACTCCAAACAGTCAGTCGCCTGAGGCGGGAATTGAACCCAGGTCTCTGGCACTGTGAGGCAGCAGTGCTAACCACTGTGCCACCGTCCCGCCCACTTAGTTTAGTGGTTATGTTACTGGAGCAGTAGTTCAGACTTTGGACTAATCACCTAGGGATCACAAATTTAAATGGCACTATGGCAGTTTAAGAATTTAAAAGATGTCTAGAAATTAACGGAGAAGGTTGGTATGTGTAAGAATAGTAATCCAAGCTGTTAAATTCTTGTAAAAACTCAACTTTACTTGATTACCTAACATACTGTAGTGAAGGAGACTTGTCCTTACTTGGTCCAGCGTATATGTGGACTCCAGTTCTCACGTGCTTAGTTCCTACAACTCTCTTAAATAAGCCATTCTGCTGTGTCAACCCTACCAAAAATTACCTTTTGCAGCCATTATGAAGCAAACATCACCATTACCTGAGGGTGTGAACATACAGGCGTACGTTCCCATCTACTCCCGGTAACCTTTGATTCCACTGCTTAGTGAAAAACTTGTCTACCACCATCTTAAAAATATGTCAACCGGCTCACCATATCTATAGTACATGTTACACCATCAAGGTACTCCAATAAGTTGGCTAAACATGATTTTCCTTTCAGAAAACCATGCTGACTCTTCCCAATTACCTTGACTATTTTTACGTACCCAGCTACAACCTCCTTGAATGATTGAATCTTAACCCCTGCCTGATGACAAATGCCAAGCTCACTGGTCTATGTTTTCTGGTTTCTGCCTCCCGCCCCGCTTGAATAGAGGGGTTATATACTACTTTCCAGTCTGGAACCTGTCCAGAATCTAGTGAATTTTGGGAAATTAAGATCAGTATCTAGTTAGCTATCTCTTTTCAATCTCATATTGCCCATGTGCCATGGTTCAAAGTTCAGTAATTGATTTTTCAATCTCTGCTGTGTTACTGAAAGGCTAAGACTGATGTTTTCTCTCAGGAAAGGAAACAGAATAAGATGTAATTTCACCAGGCAGTCTGCAAGCTGCTGCTGACAATAGCTAACAGGGAGTCACTGGCAAATCCTTTACTGTCATTCTCAGCCAAACATGAGTGGAAACGAAAATATAAGTTTCATAAAAAAAGTACCTTCTTTCTCTCCAACTTGAATAGAGTTTAATTGTCATATATAATCTGCTGCAAGTATAATTTACAATGGTGTTACAATTCACGTATCACACTTGAATTATTGAAAGGAAAATGAAGCAAACTACTAATTGGACACATTTCTTGCACACTGATTGCAAGGTTTTGTTAGGATCCTCATTACCTTCTGATACTGGGACTCGAATTTTACAGAGACGTTAACTTATTTCTTAATATATTAAAAAGAAAATATATTTTCTACTGTCAGAAATGCATGGCTATCACAATGTATCATTTGAATTATGAAGACCTTTCTATTTTAACATTGTTTTCCAGATGGTTTTGCCATGTTGACGATGACAATTATGTAAATATTCGCAGTTTAGTCTACTTATTATCCGCATACTCGCACACTCAAGATGTTTATATTGGTAGACCAAGTCTTGATCATCCAGTGGAGGCTGCAGAGCGGGTGAAGAGTGATGGGTCGGTAAGTGCAGTGTGTGTATATATGTACGGATTCAGTAGATGAATCTTTTTGTCAATGTCAATTATACTGTTCATTTCATTTGTGACAAGATGTTAAATACATATTGATGTGTCCAGATTGCCTAGTTACTACTTATCATTTTCTGACATTGGGGTTCTGAAAACCTGTGGTGATAACCAGTCATTACTCCACTTGGAATTCTGTCTCTGAACAAATGAAGTTCTCAAAAGTGAAATGTAACTGACGAGACAAATTATACCAGCTTATTCCTATCTTTATTACAAATGACATTGTGGAAACATAGTCTTATTTGTGTCCCTCAGACGACTGTGAAGTTCTGGTTTGCCACAGGAGGAGCTGGGTTCTGTATCAGCCGTGGATTGGCACTAAAGATGAGTCCATGGGCCAGGTACTACGTTTTTCTCATAGATGTTGATTAATGCAGCTAAGTAGATTGTCAGTTGATACTTTTGCTGATGTGCTTCGTCGCAATTCCGTGTGAGTACTTCACTTATGTTTGAAGGTTCACTTTAGGGAATACACCTATTTAGTTGACAAAGAAGTGAAGTGGACAGAGTCTACCATTGCCAGGATTGTGTTCTCTGGTGTTCATGTCTGGTAGGCTCAGTTGTTATCACTCTCACAGCCTTGAAGCTGAAAACAACGCCTACATGAAAATGAGAACATTTGTTTTGGATCATACCCATTTGGAAGTGCTGGAGGAGTGATTCACCGTAGGTTAAAACTCCATTAAATCCTGCTCTTCAGAATAGAGATAGCTTAATGAGCTAGCACTAGCATCAATATGTTTAGTTTGAGGGCTTTGTGTTAATTTGTGCCTTTCTGTTGCTGGGAATAGAATTAGATTTGTGTCAATGGGTTACAAGCTGCACTCAATAGGAATTCACTTGGTTACTATGACAACAGCATTTCCACATGTTCCGCACACAAGCTCCAAGCTTTTTAATTTGTTTGTGGGAAATGGCTATTGCCGGTAGGGCCAACATTTAAAGTTAAATTATAATTATATTTGAGAAGATGCTGAGTCACCTTCTCTTGTACCACTGTAATCTATTGACAGTGCAGTTAGAGAGGATGTTCCAGGGTTTTCACCCAACAGCTGACTTGGTGGTGTTTCCATCCATCTAATGCCATTGCTCTTGAATGGACTTGTAAGTTGCTCTTAAAGGAGACTTGCAGCAAATCTTGTATGTTTTACACACTATTACCACTGCGCCAATGGTCAAAGGTGTCAATATTTTAATGTGGTGGATGGGATACCTAGTTAAGCAGGATGTTTGCCCTGGATGGTGCCAAGATTGAGTGTTCTTGGAGATGCACTGATGTGAGCATGTGAAAAATATTCCATCGCGGCTCCTGACTTGTGGCTTGTAGATTGTGAACAGGCTTTAAGATATCAGAATGTGAGTTATTCACTGCAGAATTCCCAGCCGCTGACTTTCCTTTGTAGCCATAGTATGTATGTTGCTGATCCAGTTAGATTTCTGGTCAATAGTAACCCCAAGAACACTGACGATGGGAGATACAGTGATTATAATACAGATAAATGTCAAGGGTAGATTCTTAGATTAATTGTAGTTGGGAGATGATCATTGCCAAATACTTGTGGCACAAATCTTTTTTTATTACATATCCACCCAGACCGTTGGCTGCACATTGGCTCAGTGGTTAGCCCTGCTGCCTCGGAGCACCAAGCACCTGGCTTTGGGTTCGATTCCAGCCTTGGGCGACTGTCTGTGTGGTGTTTGCACATTCACCCAGTGTCTGCATGGGTTTTGTCTGGCTGCTCCACTTTCCTCCCACAGTCCAAAGATGTGCAGGTTTGGTCAATTGGCCATGCTGAATTGCCTGCCGTGTCCATAGATGTAAAGGCTAAGTGGGTTAGCCTTGGGAAATGTAGGGTTATATGGATAGGGTAGCAGTGTAAGTCTGTGTGGGATATTCTTCGGAGGGTCAGTGTGGAATCAATGGGCTGAGTGGCCTGCTTCCAAAAGTAGGGATTCAGTGAAACTGGAATATTATCCAGGTCTTGTTTAATGTGATTTGGAGATGCCAGTGTTAGACTGGTGTGCACAAAGTTAAAAATCACACAATACAAGGTTATAGTCCAACAGGTTTAATTGGAAGCACTAGCTTTCGGAGCGGCGCTCCTTCATCAGGTGATTGTCCTTCCTGATGCAGGAGCGTCGCTCCGAAAGCTAGTGTGCTTCCAATTAAACCTGTTGGACTATAACCTGGTGTTGTGTGATTTTTAACTTTGTTTAATGTGAACACAGACCAATATCTAGAATTTTGAATGGCACTGAACATTTGTACAGTCATCACCAAATATTCCACTTCTGATCTTAAGGAAGGAATATCAGTGAAGCAGCTGAAGATAACTTGGCCTAGGACATGGTTTTCTTAGGAAATGAAGATTAAAAATTAAATAATTAAACAAACTTGTTTGAAAGTTTACTGTTTTCTTTAGTTCAATGACTTGTGTTTTTGAACATCATTGACATTGGCCAACATGTATGGATCTTGAATACAGCAAGTGATTTCTGTAAACACTTACTTGTTACTTATTATTTGGTCTCTGTTTGTATATCTTGAATTCTTGAATGATTATTAAACACCCTGCCTGAAACACTCCATAGAAAATTAAAGTAGGTGTTAGTAAAATAAAGAGTTCAGATTCACAAACTGCACAAAAGCTTTTCTAGTAAGACCAAAGCTAGTGAAAACTGAACAACATATGAGTGCCACCCACGCATATACAGCTTGTTTGAATTCAGCTGCATTCACTCAGCTTTTAGATTCTTTGAGTGTGAATAAAACAATTGGGCCTTTCTATCTTTCTCTCTTGCCCCCCCCCACCTCTGGCTGCACCTACTTCCTTCCAGGTTACAATCTGGTTGCCACGTCCAAGATCTTCTCTTGGTCTCTACCACTGAACCTTGCTCCTCCACATTGCTTCAAGATCTTAGAGCCACTAGCTTACATCCTATTCAAGTGGGTTAGTTACTATCTGGCTGTTGTCTCGCAAAACTTCAATATTGGCAGTTAAGTTAATTTACAAAGAACAATGCAGCACAGGACAGGCTGAATTGCCCACCGAGCCTGTGCCAACACTTGACACTTTATAGACTGAAACTGTTTTGCTTCGATGTATTCTGTATCTCACTGTTCCTGCCTGTTTATATATCTGTCAAAATGACTCTTAAACATTGCTGTTGTATCACTGCCTCCACCTTCTCTGGGAGCACATTCCAGGCACTTAATCACCCTCTGTATTAAAAAAAACCTGCCTCTCACATCTCCTTTCAGCTTTTCCCCTTTTACCTTATCCATTACTAGAGGAAATTGGTTATTTCCACCCTGGGATAAAGACTCTTGACTATCCATTCCCATCCATGCCTCTCATAAGTTTGTAAACTTCTTTCAGGCTGCCCTGTCATCCTTGGACTTTCACATGAAAACAAACAAAGTTTGCTCAATCTCAAAGCTAGTACGCACCAAACCAGGCAGCATCCTAGTAAGCCTTTTCTGTACCTTCTCCAAAGCCTCCACGTCCTTCTGGAACTATGACAACCAGAACTACACATCATTTTCTAAACGTGGCCAATCTAAAGTTCTTGCTAATTTTTATATTCTGTGCTCTGACCAATGAAGGCAAGTATGTCATATGTTTTCTTGACCACTTTATCCACTTGTGTTGCCACTTTAAGGAACTATGGACCTGTACAGCTAGATACTTCTGTATGTTGTTGCTCTTAAGGGCTCTGCCATTTACTGTATTCTTCTGTCCTGCTAAAAGTCTTCCAAAATGCATCATCAACTGTTTGTCCAATTAAAACTCCATCTGCTGTTTCTCCACCCAACTTTCGAGCCTATCTTTGTCCTGTTGTACCCTCTGGCAATCCTTCTACTTATCTGCAGTTCACCAATCATTGTGGCCTCTATAAACTTGCTAATCAGGCCACCCACATTCTCTTCTAATCATTTATACATATTAGAAACAACAGGGGTCCCAACACACAACACATCTGATAACTGATCTCCAATCTGAAATATACTTTCCACCTCTACTCTCTGTCTTCTATGACTAAGCCAGTTTGATATCCATCCAACCAGCTCACCGTGGATCCCGTGTAACTTCATATTCTCTATCTGCCTGCCATGAAGGACCTTGGCAAAGGACTTGCTAAAGTCCATATAGACAGCATTTAATGCCCTGCCCTCATCTATCAACTTTATCACTTTCTCAAAAAAACTCAATCAAGTCAGTGAGACATGACCTTCCATGCTCAACACTATGTTGCCTATCAGTAATAAGTCCATATTTTTCCAAATGTGAGTAAATCCTATCCCTAAGAATCCTTTCCAGTAATTTCCCTACCACTGACGTAAGGCCCACTGGCCTGTAATTTCCTGGATTATCCCTGTTGCCCTTCTCAAACAAAGGAACAAAGCTGGTTATTCTCCAGTCCTCTGGGACCTCTCGTGACTAAAGATGATATAAAAATCTTATACAAGGCCTCAGCAATTTCCTCATCTGCCACCTTCAGCATTCTGGGATAGATCACATTAGGTCTGGGGACTTGTTTACCTTCATGCTTTGCAAAACGCTCAACCATTTTTTTTATACTGACATGCCCTAGAATATTAGCATACCCCTTCCAAGACTCCCCATCCACCACATCCTTCTCCTTTGTGAATACTGATGCAAAGTATCATTAAAGACCTTATTCACTTTCATTGGCTCTACGCATAAATTTCCAAATTTGTCCTCGAGTAGACCTACCTTTTCCTTAGCTACCCAGTTGTTCCTTGTATATGTATAAAATAGTGAGTATCGAGAAGATTTGTAGCTCAGGTTGAGGTTCAGGATGTAAGTTTGCTCACTGAGCTGGAAGCTTTGTTTTCAGACATTTCGTCACCATACCAGGTAACATCATTAGTGAGCCTCCGGTGAAGCACTGGTGACTCGCTTTCTGTTTGTGTTTAGGTTTCCCTGGGTTGGTGACATCATTGCCTGTGGTGATGTTCCTGTTGGAACTCTATCCAACCGGAACTCTATCAACAAACATGTGACTTAGACTCCATTTATCACCCTTTGAGAAAAGAACAGGAAATGACATCACCAACCCAAGGAAAACCAAACACAGAAATAGAAAGTGGGTCACAAACATCAGTGCATCACCAGAGGCTCACTGATGATGTAACCTCATATGGTGACAAAACATCTGAGAATGAACCTTCCAACTTAGCGAGCAAACTTGCATCCATATGTAAAGAAATGCTATGGGATTTTCCTTAATCATGGTTGTTAAAGATACTTCATGGCCCCTTTTAGCCTATTCAGTTCTTCTGTATTCTTTTGTATTCTTCAAGCGCTCTGTATGTCTTCGGTTTCCTAATCGTTACATATGTCTCCTTTTTCTTTTTTACTAAGCTCTCAAATTCTCTTGTCATCTAAGGTCCCCAAATCTTGCTATCCTTATCCTTTAATTTCACAGGAACATGCTGGTCTTGATCTCTAATCAACTGGTCTTTAAATGATTTCCACATCATAGATGTGGCTTTACCCTCCAAACAGCTGCCTATAAACTACACTCCCCAGCCTCTGCCTCATATTGTGGTAGTTAACGTTCCCCCAGTATTTTAGTAATTTAGTACTTTCAACCAAGGACTACGCTTATCCTTGGCTATAAGTAACTTAAAACTTGTGGAATTATGGTCATGGTTCCTGATGCTGCACTGCTAAAACTTCAATCACCTGCTGGGTTCATTTCCCAGTACCAGGTCTAGAATGGCCCTATCTCTAGTTGGACTATTTGCGTGTTGTTTCAGAAAACCATTCTGGACATAGTTAACAAATTTCAACCCACTATCCAAGCTCCTGACACTAAGTCAGATCTCGTCAATATAAGGGAAGTCAAAATCACCCATTACAACACCCTGTTTTTAGATATTTCTATAATCTGAACAAATATCTATTCCTCCTCACCCACTGGCTGTTGGGAGGCCTGTAGTACAATCCTATCAAAGTGATTGCACCCTTCCTATTCCTGAGCTCTACCCATGTGGCTTCACTGGTTGCAGACACCACCACCCCAATGTCCTCCCTCAGTACAATTATGATATTTTCCCGAATCGGCCATGTAACTCTCCATCCCTTTTACATCCCTCTGTATTTTGCTTGAAACATATAAATCCCTAACCGTTAAGCCAGTCTTATCCCTCCCTCAACTAAGTCTCTGTAATAGCTATAAGATCATAGTTATATGTACTAATTCAAGCATCTGCCTTACCTGTCATACACCACAAGTTAAAACAGACAACCTGCCATGTTCAGTAACCTCTCTCTCTCTTCCTCTTCTTCTTACTGGCTTTAGTCTTTGACTCCTCTGCAGTCATTTTACTTGCTGACCTACTGCTCTGGTTCCACATTCCTGAAAGCTTCCCTCCTATACCAGCTGATTAGCCATGTATTTACCTGTACTATCTTCCTATTCCTAGCCTCACTGGCATGTTACAGAGGGCATAATCCTGAAATTCCAACCCTAGAGGTCCTGCTTTTCAAATTCCTATCTAACTCCCTGAACTTTATTTTCAGAACCTCATCTCTCTTTCTGCCGATGTTGTTAGTACCAGTATAGACCATAACTTCTGGTTACTCATCCTCTCTCCCTTCAGGATACCTGGTGCCCGCTCAAGGACATCCTTGACCTTGGCACCAGGGAGGCGGCACACCATCCTGGAGTCTTGCTTGTGGCCACAGAAAAACCTATTTGTGCCCTTAACTGCTGAGTTTCCTATCACAACCTGCTGCTATTGCTTTCCCCTAAGAGGCCATCTTCCCCCAGAAGTGTCCACAACAGTATACCTGTTTGAGAGGGGAATGGTTACAGGGGGCTCCTGCACTGTCTGCTCACATTTACTCATCTTTCTGGCAGTCACCCAACTCTTCTCTGTCTGTGTAGCCCTTCCTGGTGGTGTGACCCAGCTTACTAACTGTGCTATCCACCACATTCTCAACCTCATGGATGCTCCATAGTGAGCCTATCTGCAGCACAAAGTGCTCCATTTGGCAAATGAGGAACTGCAGCTGAACAAATTTCTAGTGTATGTGGTCACCATGGAGACTGGAAGTATCCCTGACTTCCCACATATTGTAAGAGGAGCATTCCATGGGGCTATTCTGATCTTATCAACTAACTCAACCTCAACCGACAACAATCCAGGAGCTTATTACACAACCTTATCCATTCATCACCAAATTCGAGCCTCTCTTTCTTTCCTGTTCTTTATTCATAATAGACTACAACTAAAATTTGTAGTCTCTCCATGCACTACTCAATCAATCTGCAAACCTGCTTTCTGAGCAGCCAAGGTGAGGTTATTTAGTGAGTTGTGACATCTCCAGAGCATCTCCCTTAGATTCACCCCCAGGTATGCTCTGACTGACCCCACTCCTCAGGGATTTATCCTGCTGTTTCCACCCAGGTTCACTCTGATCTCGCTCCTCAGGGATTTACCCTGCTGTTTTTCCCTAGGTACGCTCTCCTTTGTTCTGTTGCTGGAGAAAGTGAGGTCTGCAGATGCTGGAGATCAAAGCTGAAACTTTATTGCTGGAACAGCACAGCAGGTCAGGCAGCATCCAGGGAACAGGAGATTCGACGTTTCGGGCACATGCCCTGAAGAAGGGCATGTGCCCGAAACGTCGAATCTCCTGTTCCCTGGATGCTGCCTGACCTGCTGTGCTGTTCCAGCAATAAAGTTTCAGCTTTGTTCTGTTGCTGCTGCTGTGGACTGTTAGACAGCTGAGTGCAAGTGAGCTAAGTGTCTTGTGAATCATGCTGCTTTTTCAAAAGTTTATTGTGGCCAAGTTTTTAAACAATTAACAACAGAACATGGTAGATCATTTTCTCGGGAATGTGCACTGTCTTAATGCCTAGGTCTACTTTATTTACAAATGAAATCATGAATCAGTGCAATACAGTTGACTTTATTAAATCAATGTCTGCTGTTCTATCTGCTAATGAACAAGAAACGACAAGTCTGAAACTTCTACATGTTCTCCCCGTGAGCGTTTTACTGGTGAGGAGATGAAATGTGGAGATCCAAAAGGCAGCGTCAATGATTCTGTGTTTCCTCACAGGCTGCACAGTTGAGGTATCTCACCCAGACCTCAATCAATGGAAAATTAATTTAATTCACAAGGACTTCTACCACTACACTGTTAGTCTCATAGTCAAACTTTAGAAAAACTGCTATCTTGTTGAATGAGTTCTAACTGGATGTTAACAGTGCAGTAACTTAACGGATGCTGCTGAACACCCTAAATGGCCCAGAGAAGTTGATCTTTTCTTAACCTGTGAAATGAAAGTTGCTCAGTGCTGAATTCCATATTGTTTTAAAAACGTGTACTTTAGAGTCATAGAGATGTACAGCACGGAAACAGACCCTTCGGTCCAACCCGTTCATGCCGACCAGATATCCCAACCCAATCTAGTCCCACTTTCCAGCACCCGGCACATATCCCTCCAAACCCTTGCTATTCATATACCCATCCAAATGACTCTTAAATGTTGCAATTGTACCAGCCTCCACCACTTTCACTTCCTCTGGCAGCTCATTCCATACCCATACCACCCTCTGTGTGAAAAAGTTGCCCCTTAGGTCTTTTTTATATCTTTCCCCTCTGACCCTAAACCTATGCCCTCTAGTTCTGGACTCCCAGACCTCCAGGGAAAAGACTCTGTCTATTTATCCTATCCATACCCCTCATGATTTTTTAAACCTCTATAAGGTCACCCCTCAGCGCCCAATGCTCCAGGGGAAACAGCCCCAGCCTGTTCAGCCTCTCCTTATAGCTCAAATTCTCCAACCCTGGCAACACCCTTGTAAATCTTTTCTGAACCCTTTCAAGTTTCACAACATCTTTCCGATAGGAAGGAGACCAGAACTGCACGCATTATTCCAACAGCGGCCTAACCAATGTCCTGTACAGCCGCAACATGACCTCCCAACTCCTGTTCTCAGTACGCTGACCAATAAAAGAACGCATACCAAACGCCTTCTTCACGCACAAAGCCATGTTGACTATCCCTAATCAGTCCTTGCCTTTCCAAATACATGTACACCCTGTCCCTCAGGATTCCCTCCAACAATTTGCCCACCACTGAGGTCAGGCTCACTGGTCTATAGTTCCCTGGCTTGTCCTTACCACCCTTCTTAAACAGTGGCACCAGGTTTGCCAACCTCCAGACTTCCGTTTTATAAACTTTTTCTGCATCTTTACTTGACCATCGACCTTAAACCAATCACTTGTCATTTACTTTCCAATATGAAAATATTAATTAAAAGTAACAATTTTAATTTCTTTAATCTTCCTTGTTTGCTGTGTATGAATACTTTAATGTGATAGGCTGCTTAATTGCATGCTGAGTCACTTCTGCAGCACATCAAGACATCTCTTTATTCAGTCAGTCTATGCAGCTGAGCTTGAAGAAGGTTGAGCTGAAAGTGCATTTACTTTGCTGCTACCTGTAAAATCCGCATCTCTGAATCACTGATAATCACTCACTCAGTTTCCTTCCATAATCATTGTAATCATCAGGCAAAGGAGGAGGTCAAAGATCAGGAGGTTCATGGAAGTTATCTTTTCTCTTTGAAGATGAGACCATGTCTTATCAATATTCAGGCAACCAATGTGTCACATATTTTTAATACTTTGGTAGACAAAGTAGAGTCAGCTTAAACTAAGACTTTGAATCTAAGGATGGAGTCTACAGGACACTTAAGGGGCAGGGTGAGCAGCCAGAAGTCACGGTATACATTGGTACCAGTGACATATCTAGGAAAAGGGATGAGAACCTAAAAAGTGAATATAGAGAGTTAGGTTGGAAGCTAAAAGGCAAGATGAGCAGAGTATTCATCTCGGGATTACTATTGGTGCCATGGGCTAGTGAGGCTAGGAACCGAGAGCGAGTGCAGTGGCTGCAAGGCTGGTGTAAGAGGGAGGGCTTCAGAAATCTGAATCATTGGGATACCTTCTGTGGAAGGTGGGACCTGTACAAGGAGGATGTGTTGCACCTGAACTGGAGAGGTATTAATATCATTGGTAGGAGGTTTGCTTGAGCTTTTTTAGAGGGTTAAAACTAGTTTGGCAGGGGGATGGGAACCGGAGCTATGGATCAGAGGATGGGGTAGCTGGTGAACAGGCAGATACAGTGTGCAGAGAGTCTGTGAGGAAGGAAAGACAGGTGATAGGGCAAAGTTGCAGTCAGCGTGGTGAGTTGAAGTGTGTCAACTTTAACGCAACAAGTGTCAGGAATAAGGGTGATGAACTTAGAGCATGGATCAGTCGTTGGAGCTGTGAGCTTGTGGCCATTACGGGACTTGGATATCACAGGGGCAGGAATGGTTGTTGGATGTTCCAGGGTTTAGATGTTTCAAAAGGAATAGTGAGGGAGATAAAAGAGGTAGGGGAGCGGCATTGCTAACCATACCTGCAGAAAGGGAGATCATAGAGGAGGGTTTGTCTACTAAGTCAATGTGGAAGTAAAAAGCGGGAAAGGAGCAGTCACTTTATTGGGGGGTTTCTATTAAACCCCCACCCCCACTAGCAACAGAGGCATGGAGGTGCAAATTGTGAGACTGATTTTGAAAAGATGCAGAAGTAACAGAGTTGTTGTCATGGGTGACTTCAACTTCTCTAATAGTGATTGGTACCTCCTTAAGTGCAAATAGTTTGGATGGAGAAGTTTTTGTCAGGCGTGTCCAGATAGGATTCCTGACTCAATGTATAGGTAGGCTGACGAGAGGGGAGGCCTTATTGGATTTGGTACTTGTCAACGATCCAAGTCAGGTGTCAGATCTCTGGGTGGGAGAGCATTTTAGTGATAGTGATCCCACAACTCCCTGTCCTGTATTATAGTCATGGAGCAGACGGTAGGGGAAAGTATTTAATTGGGGGAAGGGCAATTACAATGCTATTAGGCAGGAACTGGAGTGACTAAATTGGGAACAGATATTCTCATGGAAATGCACAACAGAAATGTGGAGGTTCTTAAGGGAGTTCTCGCTGTGAGTGCTGGATTTGACCCACTGAGGCAAGGTAGGGATGATAGGGTAAAGGAATCTTGGATGACAAGATGTGGAACATCTCATTGAGAGGAAGAAGGAAGTTTACTTATGGTTGAGGAGGCAAGGATCAGGCAGGGGTCTCAAGGGTTCCAAAGTAGCCAGGAAGGAATTGAAGAATGGACTTCCAGCTTGATGAGGGCATGAGAAAACCTTGGTGAATAGAATGAAGGAAAACCCCAGGGCATTCTACACTTAAGTGAGGAACAAGAGGATGGTCAGTGTAAAGGTACAGCCAATCAGGGATACTAGAGGGAACTTGTACTCTGAATAGGAGGATGTTGGGGAGGTCCATAATGAATACTTTGCTTCAGTATTAACTATTGAGAGGAACCTTGTGTTTTGTGAGGACAGCGTGAAACAGGCTGATATGCTTGAGCAGGTTGATCTTAAGAAGGAGGATGTGTTAGAAAGTTTGAAAAATGTGAGGGTACATAAGTCCCTTGGGCCAGATGGGATATACCCAAGGTAGCGAGGGAAGAGATTGCTGTGCCATTGGCGATGATCTTTGTGTCCTCACTATCCACTGGAGTCGTGCCAGATGATTGGAGGGTGGCCCTTGTTCAACAAGGGAATAAGGATAACCCTGGGAATTACAGACCAGTCAGTCTTGCATCAGTGGTGGGCAAATTATTGGAGAGGATTCTGAGAGATAGGATTTATGATCATTTGGAAAAGCATAGCTAGATTGTGAGGGGCAGGTCATGCCTCATAAGCCTTATTAAGTTCTTTTGAAGATGTGACAAAACACATTGATGAAGGTAGAGCAGCAGATGCGGTGTATGTGGATTGTAACAAGGCGTTTGATAAGGTTCCCCATGATAGGCTTACTCAGAATATAAGGAGGCATGGGATACAGGAAAATTTGGCTGCCTTGATACAGAATTGTCTGGCACTTAGACAGAAAGTTGTAGTAAGATGTAAAGTATTCAGCCTAGAACTTGGTGACCAGTGGTGTTCTGCAGGGATCTGTTCTGGGACCTCTGCTCTTTGCGGTTTTTATAAATGACTTGGATGAGGAAGTGGTAGGATGGGTTAGTAAGTTTGCTGATGACACGAAGGTTGGTGGAGTTGTGGATAGTGTGGAGGACTGTTGTCATTTGCAACGGGACATTGACAGGATGCAAAGCTGGGCTGAGAAGTGGCAAATGGAGTTCAACCTGGAAAAATGTGAAGGGATTCATTTTGGAAGGTTGAATTTGAATACAGAGTACAGGGTTAAAGGCAGGATTCTTAGCAGTTGTAGAGGAACAGTGATCTTGGGAGTCCACATCCATAAATCCCTCAAAGTTGCCATCCAAGTTGATAGGGTTGTTAAGAAGGCGTATGGTGTGTTGGTTTCAATACCAGGGGTTTGAGTTTAAGAGCCGTGAGGCCTATAAAGCTGCAGCTCTATAAAGCCCTGGTTAGACCACACTTGGAATATTGTGTTCAGTTCTGGTTGCCTCATTCTAGGAAGGATGTGGAAGCTTTCGAGATGGTGCAAAGGAGATTTACCAGGATGCTGCCTGGACTAGAGGGCATGTCTTATGAAGAAAGGTTGAGGGAACTAGGGCTTTTCTCATTGGAATGAAGAAGGATAAGAGGTGACTTGATAGAGGTATGCAAGATGATGGAAGGCATAGTGGTTCAGAGACTTTTCACCCAGGGCAGAAATGGCTGTCACAAGGGGTCATAATTTTAAGGTGATTGGAGGAAGTTTTAGGGGAGATGTCAGAGGTAGGTCTTTACTCTGAGTGTGATGGGCGCATAGAATGCACTGCCAGCAGTGATAGTAGTGTCAGATACATTAGGAACATTTAAGCAACTTTTGTACAGGCACATGGATGATAGTAAAATATAGGAGTATGTAGGTTAGTTTGATCAGAGTAGGATAAAAGGTTGGCACAAATTAGGGGCTGTACTGTGCTATGCTGTTCTATGTTCTGTGTTCTAAGACTTCCTAGAGCCTGAATAGTCTGCTTCTGACATCTAACATTGATTTAAAAGTACAATTCTAGCTGAGGTTGAAATAGGTACAATATCTTTTCTCCCTTGAAGAACTGTAATTGGATGACTTTCTAAACCAAAGCTTTAACGGAGCCCTAAGCAAGCTCTCCAGTCTGGGTTTTTTGACTGGTATTATTTTCAATGCTGTTCTGAAATATAATGCCTTCAATCAAATATTCCATTTTTCCATGGAAGCACTTGGACACCATCTTAAATAGGTGGACTCCTCTCCAGGATATACCTCTTGTGTAGAACTTGTCCTTCAACTTTGCATTCCTAATCTTACATTCATTAGAACATTCCAGTAATCCAAATGGAATAAGAAAGCTCTCAATCTCTTCACATTCTCTCTTTAGTGTTTACGTATTATTATATCCTGGTCATAATTTTCCATTAAGTTAATACTTCAACTTATACCATAACAATTAAAGTGCTATTGTACTTTTCATTTTTTTCACTGCAGGGATTTGTTTTTATATGGGGCTATAGCGTAGTTTATAACCTCCATGTGCTTGGATTGTTCCAATCCATCTCTTCACTTTATTACAGTATTTCTGTTTACTTCCATCCTCTTCCTCTTTAGTTCTTAATGTTTCTCTTCTTCCTTAAATAGCTTTTCTTGATTCAAATTCTAGTTGCTTTCATTTGTCAGAAATAAATTTTATATCTCAGAAATGGTGTTATCCTCTTTACTCTTTGTTAATTTGTCTTTGTGCCTTACATCTTCCAAGTTATGATGTTTAATAGCTCTCTACGCTGAGTAGAATGAAAAGTCAGTATTATTCCAGATGACCTCTGCACCAAAGTCAAAAGTATTCTTATTTTAAGAATGTACAGTTTAGTATATCCCATTTGTGTAAATTTCACTTTTTAATTTTTAACAGTTTTGGAAACTTTATTAGCACAGCAGAGAAGATCCGCCTTCCTGATGATTGTACAATTGGCTATATCATTGAAGGTCTACTAGAAGTGAAGATGATTCACAGTGATCTGTTCCACTCGCACCTAGAGAACCTGCAGCAAATCCCACCAACTATTATCCCCAGACAGGTCAGCCTTTCAGAATTACCTGGACTTTTTTTTTCCCTCCATTTTCTTGGAAAGCAAACAGTGGTATGATGATAGCAGCATAATGGTGTGTACCAGCAGTATTCCATTGCCTCATCAATAGTATTATGTCATCCCCATGAGCTACAACTCTCAATGTTAACAGATTATTTAACTTCTTGCAAACTGATAATGATGTCTTTACCTTAACCAGTGTCCACATTTTCCAGAAAAAGTGGAGTCACAGGTTATAGTCAGCATTGTTTCTGCTCTTCCTGATGTATTAAAATAGTGACCACTTTTGCCCAACTCCTCTCTTCACCACTTCTTGCTGCTTCCAGGTAACTTGATACAGTCCAGGAATCAAACCTGGATTTTCTGGTTTATATGGCCTAGTGCATATGTCCATAAGGATAATGAAGAATATACACCTCCAAGGATGGTGAAGACCTTAGTTTTGTGCATATCGTTAGACCAGCATCCCAAGAGGAAGTTGTGCCCATCAGAGTGACACAAACACTGTCGAAGCATCAGCATATGTTTTCCTCATTGTGGAAAAAAATCAGCCTTCTAGACGTTCTTAATTTCTTGAAGGCTAGTGTCTCCCTTTTGGATTATGTCAACCAGACCAGTGATAATTGGCCAACTCCAATTACAATAATCAATTTAATGACTGCTAATTTGAGTAAGGACCTGCTTAAGGTGAGGATCTAGTGACAGATAGTCAACATTACTGAACAAACAGGACAGAGTCAGAGCTGGAGCTAGATTCTTTGGAGCTGATTAAAATTGGTTCGTTTTCTACTACATAGAAAGGAGCAAGTTGTTTGATCAGTCTCTGCTAAGTGATTAAGGTGTCTTCTATTAAGTTACAATGTTGTATACAAATTAAAGCTCATAAGATGCATAATAAAGCAAGCTAAGTAAATAACTTTAAACGCTGCAATTGTACCTGCTGCCCCCACTTCTTCTGGAGGCTAATTCTATATATGCACTAATCTCTGTGTAAAGAAAATTGACCCTCAGGTCCTTTTTAAATCTTTCTCCTCTCATCTTAAACCTATGCCCTCTAGTTTTGGACTCCCCTCCCCTCAAAAACACACCTTGGTTATCCCCCCTATTAATGCCCCTTATGATTTTATAAATCTCGCTAAGATTACTCCTCAGCCTCTGACACTACAAACACCTTCTAGAAAGAGAGAATGGGGAATTAATAATAGATGATATATGGATGAAGTGAACAAATAATTTGCTTCTGACTTCACAATAGAGGATACAGAAAGCATTCCAATAATAACTACAAACAAGAAGGTGGAAAGGAGAGAGGAATTTCATGAAATTACAATGGCAAGGGAAGAGGTACTAAGCAAACGGGATCATCAAACTGACCAGCTTCTAGGTCCAGATGGACTTCATCCTAGTGTCTTAAATGAGGTGACTAATGAGTTAGTGCATACATTGGTGTTAATTTTCCAAAATACCGTCTATTCTGGAACAATGCACCCTCTACTCAAGAAAGGGAGGGAAGAACAAAGCTTGAAACTTTTTGCCACTTAGCTTGACATCTGACATGGGAAATGTATTGGAATTGATCATCAAAGAGGTTGTGGCTGTGCATTTAGAAAAACTCTAGATAATTAGGCAGAGTCAGTATAGTTTTGTTAAAGGGAATCACATTTAATCAATTAATTGGAGTTTCTTGAAGTGGTAAAACGCACAGAGATAGTTGTTAGGGTTCAATTGTTGTTGGAGGATCGTTGCCTTGGGGTTGGTGGTGGTGGTGGGGGAGTGGTGTAGTTGGGATGGATTTGGCGAATTTATGATTTGGTTTTAATCTGTGTAATGTTTCTTGTGTAACTACCATGATATGTACTGGAGAACAGTCCAAAGTCTCTGACAAAGGCCCCAAAGAGCAGGGAAATATCCATCAGATATTGAAACATCGTGAGCATTCTCACATAGACCAGTGTGTCGAGACTTTGACAGCTAGCATCGTTGACCATATCACAAATAAAAACAGGACTTGCTGGAAACATTTAGCAGGTCTGGCAGCATCTGTGGAAAGAAAGCAGATTCACTTGTTTTCACATCACTTTGTTCTGCTTTCATTTTTCCAGTGATTTCTATTTCTTGTTTCTGATTTCTAGCATCCGCAGGTTTATTTTTAAGAATTTTTGACCATATGTCTGGTCTCTGATGATCCAGAGACCCGAAAACTTGGCCCCATGTTTTCGATTTTGGCAACTATCCTTCTCATTTATCCAAGTTAATTGTTGCTGGTCCCCTGCCTTAAATCTTGATCCTCAGGAGTGAAGCCAAATTGTGGGTAATTTGAAGAGTTGTTCTATCTAACTAGGTCTTTGTATTTCAGACTTAAAATATTTATTTTACATTATGTGCATTCTTGCTGTATTGATAATGAATGGGTTTTGAGGTATCTGAATGATGACTAAACACAGTACCTAAACTACTAATGCAATTATTTTAGGTCACCTTAAGTTATGGAAGTTTAGAAATGAAGCGGAATGTACTGAGAGTCCAAGGGCCTTTCACTTTGGCAGATGATCCCTCAAGGTATTGTGACTGGCTTTTCAATTTCACCTCCTAAAGACAAATCTATCATATTTTTGTCAGTACCGCAAATGATTTATAGTCAACCAAATGGTGTACATAACAGCTGCTATTTATATAATAGGACTTCAAAGTTTGCAGTAAGTATACTTAAGTAAAATAAGGGTTCTGTGCACAGTGGTAGTGTCTGTAGCTCTGGGCCAAAAGGCCTCGGTTCAAGACACGGTGGCTTAGTGGTTATTGCTGCTGCCTCACAGCGCCGGGGACCAGGGTTTGATTCTAGCCTCGGACAACTATCTGTGTGGAGTTTGCACATTCTCCTTGTGTCCATGTGGGTTTCCTCTGGATGTTCCAGGTTCTTCCCACAGCCCAACGATGTGCAGTTTAGGTGGATTAACCATGTAGTATTCAGGGATGTGTAGGTTAGGTGGATTAGTCATGAGGGATACAGGGATAGGTAGAGGGGTGAGTAGCTCTTCGGTGGGTTTGGTCTCAATGGGCTGAATGGCCTGCTTCCAAACTATGTAGGGAATTCTACGATTCAAGATCCACCTGCTCCGGAGGTATGCTGTAATATGTCTGAACAGATTGATTTAAATCAATCTCCTCAAATAAAAATGCCATGAATCTATAAAGTAGCACAACTAGATATTTTAAATGTAATACATTTCAAAAATAATTTAAAAATGAATTTTAACATTAAAGTATTCTTGTCTAATTTTGTTGGTGGCTTGTCCTTATAAACTTTTGATTTAAATGTTTTGGTACTGAGACTTTTTAAAAAAAAAAAGGCAAAATGAAGGAGAGATTCATGTGATCTGCTCTGACAATTGCATAACATCAAACCTGCTTGGTTTGATCATTTAAAAATTAAATGGAACCCAGGTATGAGGAGTTATGCTTATGCTAAATCAGCATCTGAAGCTAGGTACAATTACGATCAACTGACTATGGAAACTTAAATGCAAAAGGAACTTCTGACTAGCATTGCAAACCATTTGGGTATGTGCTTCATCATATCTTCTGCCTTCCTGCTTATAGTTTATTAAATAAGTAAATAGAATAGCCTGAATTCAATTATATTTTCATATCTTGTTTACCTGCAGGTTCAAGTCTATACATTGTCTCCTCTACCACGATGCCTGGTGTCCTGTCAAAGACAGGTACTGATCATGAAAACTATTCTGAACCTTTTCTCCAATCTTTATGAAGAACTTTGTGAGTGAGAAAGGACATTTATGGTAATGAGGAAGAATAAGACTGTGATGCTCCAAAACATATTGCAACACAACTATGTATCACTTTTTTTTTTGTTGGGTGTAAAACAACTACAAGTATTCTGCAAAAGGAAGCAGCAATCAACTCTTTAACTGCCCTAGTGAAAATTCCAAGTCTGATTTGAATTGACATTCATATTCTGACCCATTATCTTGGATCTGCTTGTTAAAACAGGATTCACTGAAGTGGGTCTGCAATTAAATTGTGTCAATGCTGTGTGCCAAAGTACTAATGTTACCTCTTCTAAATTTAACCTTCTCTGCTTTACTGTTTTAACTGGTAAAGCTAAACCGTAAGTTGGCTTTATGCAAGCAGAGACTCTGAGTCACTCGACATTTCTAATACTTTTATTTCCTGTGTATACAGTGAACCTTGGCAAATGCTGATGGATGATGTTAGAATGGTGCCATCCTAAATGTCCTGTCTATACATTTGGTATAAATGTATACCAATTCAGTTATCGGAATATTACGTTGGCTGGTTGTTATCCAGTTCTAGACAGTTAACAATGAAACTCTGGGTTTTCTTTTGGATATGCCTCCCCCTTTAATTTAGCAGTTGATATTTACATCTCTGTGAGATGGTGATTATTGATAGAACTACATCACTGTGGCTTCATCGTGCCATATAATGTCAGGATTTTGGGATATTTGCCACTGAGTCATTTGAAATGCTTTGATTTCTTACTCCAATAACAATTTCATCGTAAAATGATGTTTATAAACAATACTTCTTCATTAAATATGTTCACCTCGCCTGTATAGTATTGTATTAATATGCTGAATAACTCACCCAACTCTGTCAGGTTATGTTTCATCCAAAGGTTATCTTGTTAGCCAGAGGCTAAAACATACTTTAGGACTTGCTTTACTGCAGCAATGTTATCAATTTCCATTGCACAATATCTAGGAACCAAATTGCCTACTGTATTCAACTCCAAGTAAGTTGACAAGTCATTTAAATTGATTAATTCCATGCTTTCTGGTTTGAGATGGTCAATAAACAGGCTTGACTAGGTGTGGACGTCTAGAAGGAATATAAAGTGCAATTTTACAAACAAAAATCTCCAATATAAAACCTTTATCTCTAATACAAGTGTAACTTTGTAGACTGGTTCATTATTGGGCTTACCTCAATAGACCTGTCATCTATGATCTTTTTATAATAGTTAACAATTCTATTCTAGACAGGATTTTATGGTATTTATTTTAATAGTACTTTGCAAAGTACTAACTCAAATAAACTAAATGTGGACTGCCTTGATGGATCTTCCAGCATGTTTTTAATGATTTCTGAATTTAAAGATGTTTAGATGTTCCAAAGTAAAAGCTGTATCTGAAAGAAAAACACATCATAAGTCATATGTTGCATCAAAAACGCCTCCTGTCATTGGGCTCAGAGGGTATATGGCTGGGTTGGTGGAGATTTAATTTTGCAGGAATTAGCCAAAGGTCGTTTTGATTATCAATTCTTCTAGTATGCTATATTCAATTAATGATAGCAAGATTGCAAGACCAACATACCTCTTGCTTGATTTGTAGCAGATAAATATATAGAAAACTCAACTCAGTTTCAGTTTAGATTATGTGTACGAGTCTGGGAGTGGGACACAAATTCCTGACTTCGAGGCAAGAGTTCTAGCATAGTTAGAATAAAGAGAAAATTCTATTTCTGTTAGCGCATACATACAGTCCAGAGCTCCGTAAATTTGATTATACTGGAATTGATGTGTTAGAATGGTTTGCACATAACATTCAAATGAATACTCTGAATGCAAATACAGATAAAAGTTTTTTAGAGACTATAAAAGAATGTGTATTGTGTACTGTATAAGTGACCTAATTAATGGTTTGGACTCTTAATTCACTGGTTTTTCTCAACTGAATATTGTTCATATTCTGAGGCCTTGGCTTTTCCACTGTGAGAGAAGAAATATGAATGATAGATCTGTCTATAACTGAAGACAAATATTAGTATGTGGACAGTAAAACAACATTCAATTCACTGTAATCTATTATGTTAGAAGTCTGATTAGCACAGGTAATTCAAACTTTTGACTGAAGTTTTGTGGGAAGTTTACAAATATTGGTCATGAGCATGAACGTAATCCAGAGTGGAAAGAGGTAAAGGAGAAGTTTGAAATAAGGATCCCAATATTCCTTAGTCTCCTGACAGAACTGGTGGAGCTTCCATGAAAATCATGGAAACTCTATTGTACCAGTTCTCTGCTACCAAAGAACTTCCTGGTTGAGTTATATGGAGCAGTGTAGCAGCAGATCAGAGTTAATGGAGTTTAGTAATGCTGAGTGATGTGAATCACCCCAGGAGCTGTGTGGCAAGGTACCAATGGACCGAATTGTGACATAAACCACAAAGGTTCTGCAGAAATTTCACTTACCTTTTAGATGCTTAATGAAGGGTACCAGCAAATTTTCAGTCTGAAAATCAATGTTTTCAGAAATTAATTTTTAATATATATTTTAATCCATAACAATTGTAAATATTAGAATGCACCTCATAACGAGTGCAATAGCTAAGAATATTGCAAATCTTGAAAGTTTTTAATCTATTGCAGTTTTTCAATGGGCATCATGATGTCTCTCCTCTCGTTGGAAAAACAATATTGTATGTTAAGTCTGAAATTGTGTATGCATTTCTGACAAGGAGTTCGATCCTTTCATGATAAACAAATGTAATCATTTTTACACCTATAATTCAAGTTAACTTTAATTGATCAACAGTTTCAATAGAATTCAAAGAACCTGCTGAGATTGAACAGCTCATTCCAATGGACTTTAGGGCAGAGGTAATTGATTTGGTGTGCAGATCGTGGAATGAAGTAGTTACTGTTAATGCCGAACATTGTGGTATAATCACTATCAGAAGATCTGACCATGGGACTGAAGTGAACAACTGCTCTCCAGGATGGTGAGCATATAAAAAGATCAATCCTGGAAAAGCACATGAATTGGTCATGGATGGACCTTAGCAATATTTCAACTAAGAATGTGCAATACTGTTACAAAGACTGAAAAATACTCTGAGATTGTAGAAATGCTTACTAATAAACAGTGTTATATCTGTATGTGAAAATGCTATTTTAGAAACATATATGTTTACATTCAGCTGGAGAAGCCAAAGTTACTTTTAAATGCCAAGAATATAACAACTCAGATTCTTTAAAACCGGAGATTTCTTTTATTCACCTGCATTGTTTATAAATGAAAATAATGCAAATTGTAGTAAGCTTATATGAGGCTGGTTTGGAATGATGATTGCCAGTAGTTTGCTTAATTAAAATGTAGACACTTGTTAAAAGGTGAGAAATCTAATTAAATGATTACATTTAAACACTTCTCACTTTCTTTGTCATATTTAGTTTAACCTCAACGTTACCTTTTAATGGGAGATTTCAAGTGAGTATGACATCTTGCATCTGATTCTTCAGGCCAATCTGAAATGGATAGGATGAATAAGGGCACAGACATTTTTAATACAATATAGAATGAAGATTACTGCAACTAAAATTAAAACTTTTTTTCTCTTCATAGATTCATTTTCCCAACATTGCAATTATTCTGTAGCATTAATGCTGTTATACTCGTTATGGCTCATACAGTATTTTTTAGAATTGGGCACCCAAACTTCAGACAGTAACTGTGGCCTAAACAATTTTCTTTTCACAAGTTTGCCTTTTTTTTAAACTCCCATATTCTACACCTGTATTTATAAAACCAAGTATCCTACTGAGGTTTTTATTTTTTTTTTATCTAGTTGCGCTTGTACTTTATGGGAATTAAGCTTTATATTCAACTATGTTCTCCATGAATGAACCTGTTTGGGTGTTTAGTGACATGTGCATGGTTGGGGAATGGGATGGTTGGTGTGATAGGAATTGCTGGAATTCCAATCAGTAGCAATGAAGTAAATATAGTGGCAACAAGAAGGAAAAGTACATTTGTAATATACATAAACACAAGGAAGAAAGGAGTATATTGGTGGGGTTAGCTGAGGATTACAATTAGCAGAAGAAGCTAGTCTGGAACAAAATGTCACCTTGCATCTGTTGGGCTGATTGACAAGTTTTTGAGGAAAAGTACCCGCAGTTAAATAAAACCCTTGGGGCTTTGCAAAATGCTTTAGTTTGCATAGTCCACTTTTTGTAGTGCAATCACCATTGTAATGTTGAAAACAAAACAGCCAATTTGTACAAAACAAGCTCCCACAAACAGCAATATAATGAACCTGATCAAACTGGATTTGGATTGAGGTATGAAATTTGCCATGGAAGACATCAAGGATAATTTCTTTGCTCTTTCATTGAAATGGTGCCATAGAATCAGACAGGGTCTCAGCAGAACATCACAATCAATTTGGATGGTACCTCTGACAGTGCCACACTCCCTCAGCAGTGCACTGAGGGTATCAGTTTTAGTTTGTGCTGTGGGACCTGAACCCACAGCCTTCTGAGAGGCTGGTGTGCTACTGACTATGAGCCATAGCAGACTCATAACATGGAATAAAGAAGGACTTGAATGATATCTTTGAATGGTGGAACAGACAAGATAGGCTGAATGGCTTCCTCCTACTACTTATGGTTTTATTTATGAACTTGGCCTTGGGGGTCAAAATGATTCAAAGATTTTACAAAAGGGAAGAAAATATTTAAAGAAAAAAATGTCATTTCAGGGTGCCATAGTGGCTCAGTGGTTAGCAGGCTGTCTCACAACACCAGGGATCCAGGTTCAATTCCACCCTCAGGTGACTGTGTGGAGTTTGCACATTCTCCCTGTGTCTATGTGGGTTTCTTCCGGGTGCCCTGATTTCCCCCCACAGTCCAAAGATGTGCAGGTTAGGTGGATTGGCGATGGGAAATTGCCCCATATTGTCCAGGGATGTGCAGGTGGGTTAGCCTTAGGAAATGAAGGGTCACAGAGGTAGGGGTAGGGTCTGGGAGGGTTGCTGTTCAGAGGGTCGGTATGAACCCGATGGGCCAAATTGTGTGCTACCACATTGCAGGGAGTCAATGATAATTGCATAAGTGACATAAGGAAGTCTTGAGAAGCAATGGGTGGTGCTTGTGAAAAGGGGGAGGTACGGATGGTTCAGTTTGAACCAATCTGAGCGTAAATCGCTGCAGAGTCTACACCAAGTGGCGGCATCAGCTGTGTCGGTAAAAGAGGGAGTTTACCCTGGTTTCGCTGTGACCGTACGGGTAGGGGAGGCTCACTCAGTCAGCGTTCCCTTCTGAGCTGCACCCTTGGAGGATGGAGCAGACTCTCGCCCATAAACGAGCGCTGGTTACGGGCGCTGGGAAAGGTAAGGAGCGGGGTGTCGGCCCTCTGCTGCAACAGCACAGTCCCCTTGTGGACTCTGAGCTGCCTCTCTCTCTCTCAAACTAACCTGCCCTGAATCCGTTAAAAAGCAATAACTATTTCTTTCTACTTTTCCCTGCTTAGCAGAGACGCCCTCACTAATACACTAACTTTTCAAAACAAAGGAAACTTGGGGGAGCACTGTTGGAATCTGTTGTGCTGTTTGTGTAATCTCACCTCCTTATTGTGGCCTAGTGAATGATCACGGTTTTAATCGCTTCGCCGTTGGTTGCTGTGTGTAACAACTTTGACCTCAAACTTCAGAATATTTTACAACTATTTTGTCTGTCACTCACTGCACGCCTCGTGGTGCTCCTTGGGCTTAGCTTTTGGCTACTTACACTTTGTGTGTGTTTCTTGGGGGTCAGGTTTTATGATATGTTACTGTAGGTAAGAAGTTGATACTTAAAAAGCCACCTTTTAGTAAAGGAAGGCCTTCCAGCTAACCCATCTCTGAGACTTGCAGGTATGGATGTGCCTGCTCCCTGTGCCTCCTCTTCAACACCTTGATGAACTCAGTTATTTCTTTAAAAAAAAAACCTGTCATTTCTGACTGCCACTTTTTCACTCTTGGATAACCTTTTCCCCACCTCCAAATAGGCTGACTTGTGCCCTGATACTGCAAGATCTTTTAAACCCAGAATTACTGAGATCAGCAGGATTCTGCTCCCAAGTAAAATATTACCAGAAATAAGCATTCTGGTTAAGCTGTGAACTTTAGTCAACAAGTTCAAACTGAATTGTCATTTTTACTCTCTTCTTTCCCCCCTCCCCGCCTTTTGACTACTGAGGTATATTTCTGATCTTAATCTTGCATTCATAAAAATTGTAGTGTGTCCTTCCTGCAGAGTTCAGTTAAATTTTCCCAATAGTTTTGCCTCCACAAATCAATCCAGGAGCTAATTCCACTATACAACTGTTCTTTTTGTGAAGGATTTCTTTATTAATCCTGAAACTGCATTTACTGTTGAATATCCATGTTTCTTGTGCCAGTAGTTAAGTTGAGCATTTTAAATAATGTACTTTTCAAAAATTTCATGCACTGTCATCTCTCCTTTTTTTTTGAAGCTGAAAGTCAAGTTCCACCAGCCCTTTTGGACTCTGGGTCTGGGTTCTAGTTTTAATTCCATAAGCCTTTCTTTTGGGTGAGGTTGGAAAGGAGGATATTGTCTGTCTGTAGTACTGTATTGTACAAGGATGTTCCAATCTGTTGTGTAGGGGAATTTTATTAATTATTCTATTCCACTAAATAATAACAAAATTGATTGGTAGCATACTTTTTAACCAATCAAACATTCAATGCCAACATTTTTTTTTGAAAAAGTTATCTGACTCTAACAATGTGTGGTCTGTAGATGTGACTTTCAGTACAACAATTTCAGCAGAAATTAAGTAATGTTTGGGTTAAATGATCATCATCTGATCTGTGATTACAATCCTGGGGAATGGATCGGGTGGTGATGAAGATTGTGGTGGTGTGGGACGAAGGATGAGGTGTGTTTTGGGGATTAGATCCAAAAGCTTTATTTCTTTATTTTGCGCTAAATGTTTGTTACAGGCATTGGAAGAGCCACTGCTAAGGCCTTACTAGAATGTGGTGCAGAAGTTATTGCGTTAAGCAGGACACAATCTGACTTGGATAGCCTTGTTCAGGAGGTATGTAAAAATGTGCTGTAAAGACATTGCACGGATTTTCCAACGTGAACAGGTTTCCAGTACTGCTGGACAAAATCATTCTTCATGTTAGATCTTCAAGTTAGATTATCATGTCTTCACTTTTTCGTGTTCTTTTAAAGTATTGAAGATAACTGGAAGTACAATTCGGCAGATGTCGGAAATAAAAATAACAAATTTCTCAAGTATGAAATGGGTCAGGCAGAATCTATAAAGAAGAAAACCAAGTTAACATTTCAGATCAAGATCCTTTGTTGAATGGATCTCTCAACTGATCTTATCTGACCTTAAGATTTCTAGAATTTGATTTGTTTAGTTAAATCAATTTTGCACCGGTTTTTATTCTGTAGATGATTAATCACTTGATCTCTCTTCAGTGAACCTCCTAAATGAGCTTACCCATACATAATGAGGATTTTTTTAACCTTTTCAGTGCCCTAAGATGTTGACTATTTGTGTGGACATCAGTAACTGGGAAGCCACCGAAAATGCTCTGAAGGATGTAGGCCGTATAGACCTTTTAGTGAACAATGCTGCAGTTGCCATTTTGCAGCCCTTCCTAAGTGTCACAGAGGATGCATTTGATAAGTATGTAAAGATATATTGTAAAAATTTGAGTTTTTTTTTTGGCTTAGGTACAATACGTGTCCATTTTACCCTTGCAATTAAGCAAAAACCTAGTATGCATTTTTAAATTGTCTTGGGAATTCTTGCATTAAAGCTGTGAGTGCATTTACCTAAATTACCTAAATAGGTGGCTTTGTATTTCCTTACTTGTTCAATAAAAGGTTCTACGGTGAGAACAGGTGCTCTGGTGAATTTGAACCCAATTAAGAAAACCAAAGCATTATGCTCATTATGAGCAAAACCTGAGTTTTTTTTTATATACGAATTGCCTGTTTGTAATCATTTTTAAGACTTTTTTGTTTACAAGGTGTAGAACTCTTTAAAATATGCTTGAGCATTAATATCCATGTAGGAACATATGATTTTAAATGAAAAGGAACTGGCTAAACATCTCTATTCAGCAATATAGAGGTGGGGTTGTAATACTGATTTTTTTTTTTTCAGGAGGACACTATTATTAAGACCATAAGACATTGGAATGGAAGTAAGACCATTCAGCCCATTGAGTCCACTCAGCCATTTAATCATGGCTGATGGGTATTTCACCTCCACTTACCTGCACCCTCCCCGTATCCCTTTAATTTCTTGTGAGATCAAGAATTTATCAATCCCTGCCCTGAAGTCATTTAATGTCCTGGCCTCCACTGCGCAATGAATTAGTATTGGAAAGAGAAACAATATGTTTGGTTAGTTGAAGAGTAAAGACCACAAATCATGCTATTTGCGAGTATTTTACAGGCCTCAATTCTGAGAAATAGGAGGAAAAAATCTACTGGGAACTCTCAAATGCACTAGGTCTATAGTGATAATATTGGAAGGACTTTTACTCTAAGATTTGGATAATGTTAATGGGAGGAGGGGAAGGAAGTTCTGCAATATGCTCAGGAGGACTTTTCTTTTTGACCAGTGCATTTTTGGTCCAACTAAAGAGAGCATTGTGAGATTTGGATGTGATGAAAGAAATAGGCTACATGATCAAAGCACTTGTAGGGCAATACTTCTGTCATCATCATTGATCATTGTGTAAGAAGGTTTTGATTTTACTTGAGAGGAAGAGCAAGGCATAATTGAAATTCGTCCCCTTCCTGTGCACTTTTAAATGTGATGAGCGATCCAATATAAGAGTACAATGGAAGCAGAGGTTGACTGGTAAAACTAAGGAAAAGTGATCTCCTGAAGGAGATATTTTAGATACATTTCAAGGGAGCAAAGAATCATATAATCCCTACAGTGTGGAAGCAGGCCATTCAGTCCAAGTCTGCACTGCTTGCCCGAAGAGGAGCCTGCCAAACCCCTCCCAGCCCACCCTATCCCTGTAACCTTGCATTTCTCTTGGCTAAGCCACCTAACCCACATGTCCTTGGGCCTATGGGCAATTTCGGTTAGGGAAGTAAACTCAAGTCACCTTGGGTGATGAGGCACATAAAATATGATGCTGCCTGGTGAGTTTGAGCATGAACAATACCAAATAGCCCACAAAGGCAAAATGAGGCCCAACATAGTGATCCTGAAAATAATGGCAGTTAACATATATTTTTAAACAAAATCTTTCTCTACCAGCATGTAAATAGTTTGTGGGTAATAGTCCGTTCGGAGCTGCTTTTAAAAGCAGAAGTGATTTGCTTACCAATGAAAGACAAGGCTGGAATACGTTGTTTACTAAGGAAGAGGATATCAATTTAAATTTCAGCAAAAAGCTGGAAGTAATTACAGGCAGAGGAAATTGATAGGGTGCATTGGAAGGGCAGGCCATACTTGGAGTGGTTAGAATTGTGGGGGCAGGGTAGCTTTCATTTCAGGTGGCTCTGCTTGGACAGTCCCTTGTAGCTGAGGATGCCTTGTTCCTAGATGACTGAAGGGTCTCATGCATGACCTCCAGTGTCGCTCACTAGGTGAGTAGGTGATAGAACTTGGGAGAGAAAGATGTCCTGCTTGGCAGTGCACCTTTTCTGTCAATATTTGCTTTCAGCTTGTCATGCAGTGATGAGTTTTCAGACTGCCTTGAGCTAGGGTGTCCCAGGTGTCTGATGTTGCATTTTTCTTTGGAGAAAACTTTTAGGGTGTCCTTGAAGGTTTTTCTTCTGTTTCTAGTCTCTGAGGGTGAGCTGGGTCTTTGCAAAAAGGAAGATTAAGAAGTGTGTTAGTACAATGACACTGCTTCACTTCACCCAGAATTGGGTCTGGTATCCATCAATGGCCTTGTATGTTATCCTGGAGCAGGTGGTAGACAGCTGCCTCCAGAGTTTGGCACTGAAATGGAGGAGGACATTCCATAATCTCCTATAGTTGACAATGTTAAAGGTCTTTGAAGTCCAAAAAAGCCACTTATGAGGTTTGATGTAGCTCCTTACATTGCTGTGAAGGGAATATCATTTCCCTTTTGCCCCTTGGAAAAGAAGCTGTATTGAGATTTCTGTAGGAGCTCTTCATCCACCAGGAGATGATGTTTTGAGGAGAATTCTTGTGAATTTTCCAGTAGCTGACAGCAGGGAAATTCCTTTTTGTAGTTGCTGTTGTCGAAACTGTCTTTTGTTTTTGTTTTGAAAAATGGATGGCCCTAACTGCCTCACTGTCCTTGGTGATTAGTTCTGTTCTTGAGCAGCAGTGGAGTTTTTTTTTTGAGGCATAGACTGTAGATAATCTTGACAGCACTAAATAAAATATGTACGTATTGGTTGTTGGCCAACTGCTAAAATTAAAAACTGGGCACAGGGGTAATTACACCTGTCGGGTAAAATGGGTGAAAGGGACAACTGGATTAGAACATAGAACAGTGCAGCACCTTTTACCCTACTATAAGGTCAAGCTAACCTACACATTCTTTTTATTTTGCTATCATCCATGTGCCTATCTGAGAGTTGTTTCAATGTCCCTATGGATTGTTTCACTGGGTTTGCATTGTCTCAGTTGGCCAAATGTTAAAGCTTTCCAACTGGCTATACAATACGCAGGATTTCTCTCTTATATCTGAGAAGTATCTTGTTATGGGAAGAAGGGGGAAAAAAAGAGAATATTGAACCAAGGGTAACCACTCCAGAGCCCAGCAGGGAGCCAGTTCTATTAATGGATGTGAAAGACAAGGGCCAGCAAGGCATTCAGTTCTTCCAGAGTTGACTGGAACATCTGGATGTAGAGGTCCAGAGGCTGCAATGGAAACTTGCATCCTGAAAGCATTGGTGTCCGTGCTGTCTAAATGACTTTAGCAAGGTGTTTGATAAGGTTCATTGGAATGAAACCTGTTGACGTCCAAAATTCTGCTCCAACACCAGGGATTGTGAACTGGGCAATCTCTACAGAGCTGGGTAGCCTATTGCAGAAGGATAAAACTATCAACTAACCTGTTTTCTAACATTAGAACCATTCTATTAACTTTATCCTTTCTGTATCTGATTTTCAGAGTGTTTGATGTTAATGTGAAAGCACTAATGCATGTTGCACAGGTAAGATTTCGAAGACTGGATTCAGTTTTTATTTAAAGGTGTCAATTCTCTTGCAAAAAATGTATATTTTCAATTGGCTATTTGTTTAAAAACAAAGTACCCCTCTGGTTAAGGCAATAGGGAATAGGCAGCTGAAAGCTTGTGCTTATGTTGAGGATGATGCCAGAGATTTAGAATGGGCTGAAATGCTATTGTGGAGCATGTGCCTCAAGTTGCAACAGGACCTGCATATAATACTTGAGATTTCCAACAGAGAACTAGCAAGACTTGCCTGTTAAGTAAGCAGGGTTTTGAATCTTGGGTAAATTATACTTTACTAGTGAAGTTGTTCATTGTTGCTTTAACACTGATATTGCTGATTGGGTAATCTGCACCACTGCAATCATTTGAGTCCTACAGTGTCACCCCAAACGTTTTTGCTCAGTCTTTGGTACACCGATGTAGACGCCTTCAATGAGGAATAGGTGGTATGCATGTTAACTTCCAAAAGAATATTGACTTTTATTTTTTGTTAATGAAGTGCCTTATCTTCCAATAGGACACATTAAGAAATTGAAGCCCATGGTTTTCTGCCCTTTTTTGTAAAGAGTAGAAAAACTTTGCAAAACTGCAATTTCTTGAGTGACTTGCAGAACCCTCAATCACCACACTCTAAATGAATAGTTTATTATAGAACACTATTTCTTGGCCTTACAAAGCGTGTTTTGAGGGATATGGACCAAATGCAGACAAGTGTGTCTAGTTTAGTTTGGAAACTTGGGTGTGGATGTGTTGGCCCGAAGGGTCTGTTTTCTGTGGTTTGCAACTATGACTCTGTTTAGTTGGCGTTATCTTTGTTTGTTGTTGGCTTTACTGGACTGTGATGCCACAGGCAGTAGCTGCTGCCTGATGTCCAGGATTAGGACCATTCCTTGTGTGTACTTGAACAGTGGGTATCAGGGAATTCTCTGCAGGGCTTCAGTAAAGCCTCATTCTGTCTTTATCTAAACCACTTTAACACAAGTGTTACTAGATCCCAGCCAGAGTTGAGAAGCTAAACTAATTTTTTGACTTGCCACCAGTTGCTGCAATGAAAACACATTGTTGGAAAAGCTCAGCAGGTCTGGCAACATGTTTGGAGAGAAATCAAGAGTTAATGTTTTGTGTTGAGTGACCCTTCCTCAGTCAATCGATCTGAAACATTAACTCTGATTTCTGTCCACAGATACTGCCAGACTTGCTGAACTTTTCCAGCAATGTCTGTTTCTGTCTCTGATTTGCAGAAACTGCAGTTCATTTGGGGGTTTTTTTCTTCCTACTAGTTGCTGCAGCGGAGATAAACTAAGATCATCTTATCTCTGAACTAGTGCTACTCAATCTTGATGAAAGATGTTGTGAAACTTAGAGATTGAAAGGGTTCAGAAAAGATTTACAAGGATGTTGCCAGGGTTGGAGGATTTGAGCTATAGGGAGAGGTTGAATAGGCTGGGGCTGTTTTCCCTGGAGCGCCGGAGGCTGAAGGGTGACCTTTATAGAAGTTTATAAAATCATAAGGGGCATGGATAGGATAAATAGAGAAAGTCTTTTCCCTGGGGTGGGGGAAGTCCAGAACCAGAAGGCATAGGTTTAGGGTGAGAGGGGAAAGATATAAAAGAGATCTAAGGGGCAACTTTTTCTCAGAGGGTGGTACGTGTATAGAATGAGCTGCTGGAGGAAGTGGTGGAGGCTGGTACAATTGCAACATTTAAAAGGCATCTGGATGGGTATATGAGTAGGAAGGGTTTGGAGGGATATGGGCCAGATGCTGGCAGGTGGAACTAGATTGGATGGGGATATCTGGCATGGACAAATCGAACCAAAGGGTTTGTTTCTGTGCTGCATATATGACTCTAGAATTAAGCCATTTGGCCCATCAAGTCTGCTCCACCATTCATTCATAGCAACTATGTTTTTCAACTCCCATTCTCCTGCCTTCTCCTTGTAACTAAAATACTCCAAATGCGGTCTGACTAGAGCCTTGAACAGCCTCAGCATTACATCTCTGCTCTTGTATTTGAGACCTCTTGAAATGAATGTTAACATTGCATTTGATTTCCTATCTGCCAGTTGCACCTGCACGCTAACTTTGCATTTTCCAGGTGTATTCTTTTTGCACCTTGAGCTAAATTTGTCAATTTGAATTTGGCCTCTATTTAGAAATGAAGTGAATCTTCTCTAACCAAGCTGAAGATATGCTGCAAATTCTTGCTTTTGAAACAGTTTTGAGTTGTGCAGGCTGGCTAGATGGTGGGAGGGATCCTACTTTGCATGTCTCATCTCATTATAAGCCATGAGTGACCAGGGAGTCCCCAGAATAAACCTAATTGCTATGACGCGACTGTGTAGCATATTTTATTCAATGGTACTATACCATCTGCACTCCATGTCTCCTAACACGTAATATTTCTGCACGACTTCTGCAGATTGCTACTTCAGTACTTTCAGAATTTTCAGAGGTAGTTGAAGTTTTCTTTTTGTTTTCAAAAGATAATTGCAAAGGGGATGATGTGTCGTGGAGAAGGTGGTTCTATTGTGAACATCTCCAGCCAGGCATCCAAGTGTGCTTTGAGAGATCATGCTGTATACTGTGAGTGCCATCCCTTGCTTTACCCATCTTTTTCTGAGCTGAATCTTTTAGTGCATTATTTTGAAATTGACAGCACAATAAGTCATAATTTGTGGCAGTTTATGCAGATGCACATCTTGGGATATTGCAAAACTCTTCTTTTGTAATGAGCCTGAACTTTTTATTAGGAAAAATCTCCAGTGCATGTTTGTGTTATGAAGTTTAAGGCATGTACTGTACCTTTGAGAGAGTGAATGCTGCTCTGCACTGAGAGCTCACAACACCTGAGTCATGACTAGATCAGTCTGAGTATATTGTAAAATTGAAAATAAGTAACATTTGGCTGTGAAATGGATATCTGCGTTGGTTGCTGTTTTGACGACAATTCAAATTTAACCAATTAGTTTAAGTTATGCCCCATTAGTTTGTATTTATTGGTTTGATGTTGGCAAAACAATGAGACGATCCAATGTTGGGGATGTAAAAAAAAAAGCAGGCATTTTGAAAACCAAAGAGTAATTACCATCGAGAGAGAGAGACCCAAAAAGATTGAAATGCACTCTCTATCAAAGGTACCTTTTCCGCATGAAACAATCGCAGTAAAAGACAGATGACGACCCAGAGAGATCTTTAGCTAGAAGAAGAAAGACACCGGAAATAACTGCTGTATGGCTTTGAAATATAGTCTATAATTTTAATGTGTTTTATTGGAACAGTATAATTGGAGGCAGATATTAAGCAGTTAAGAGAAAGAGGGGCCTAGAGTCATGAACAGTTGTTTGTTGTTCACTTTGAGAGTTAAGGAATAAATTTGATATTATTTTCTTTTTAAATAGTGGAATTTGGGAGTTCAATTTGGCAGACAATTCATATTCCAAACCAAAGACTGGTTCCCCATTTGACTTTTTTTGAAACATCAAAATCCCATGCCACCACTGTATTTTGCACTAGCTGTGAATGCTTTAATTTCCCACTACTCTGGGGAACTGCCTGCTTCCTTTTTAAAATTTTTTTGGGGGAAAGTGAACTTTTTATTTTTCTATGCCTCTTTGTTTAGCTTGTGAAGTGCTTGTGATCTCTTTTGTCTGTTGAAATAAATGCCTCCGTGGCAAGGGTACTTTTGTGTTACGTCTGCCTTGATATTGTACTTGTCTTTGAATGGAACTTGATTGCAGAAGTTCCTTTATGGGATTGTGAATGCTACCAAATGAGGCAAGCTGACACTTGAAATGACAGATGATTTAATCAAAGTGTGTGTGACTGAGTTTAATGAATTGGCAGCTGCTTTTCCAATAGCTACTTAATTGAAAACCTTGCTTTCAGATCAATAAATGCAGCTTGATTTTAATTAACTCTTTTTATACCTGCCTACAATTCTCTCTACCAGAAGTTTAATTTTCTTGAAGCTGGTGTTGACATCTTTTCTCTTCTCTTTCCCTCCCCTTGCCTCAGTAAATAAGTGTTTCAAAGGGAGTAAGAATTGTTGTAATGAAGCCAGTGAGTGTCTGCATATTTACTTAATCTGAAGAAATAATGTAGTACTTCTGCTCCTTTTTTTTGTCCTCTGATTTTCTTTTTTAATGAGACAACTGTTGCTTCCTCCACTGAAGTCCAAAGTTTTAACTGTTAACTTCTAAAGTGCATTCAATAGTAAGGGACCTCCATTTTTTTGAATTTTAGTGGTTAAACATAGTGTTCCGTGGCTAACTGACCACCACTCAGCTCTCTCCTCACCCCTCCCCCTCCCTGAAAACCAACTGATCCTGTGTGTGTGTATATACACACTGAATGAAATCCTCTGAAGGACATCTTGGCTGATGTGTACTGCCTCAATACTCTAATATACAATTAATAATTGATATAGTGGCATGTTTTAACGAAAGACTCCCTTGGGAGAATGAGTTGCCTCTTTAAATGTATTTTTTTACCTTTGCTGTTTTAAAGGTGCCTCAAAAGGAGCTGTGGACATGTTAACAAAAGTGATGGCACTTGAGTTGGGACCACACAAGGTAGGCATTGACAGATGCAAACTACTAGCTGACTTTTTAGATTCCATAGTTTAGCCTTCCAAAAAAGGGGTTTTTGTAAATGTCTTTTCATACAAATGGAACATCTTCACAGCATTGACCTTCAGTCTGATCCTTTTATTGATTTTGGGCCTTTTCTATTGGAGCAATATTCAGTGTCTGAGGATAGGTGGCAGTTGTCAATTGCATTCAACAGAAGTCTAACAATACTGGGGACGTTCTGAATGGGAGATGAGGAGTGAGTCCTTTATTAATATCAGCAGCAGATAAAATGCATTTCACAGACCATGCTGGAAAAACCTGATTACTACAAAATTGTTTTTCCCATCTCCTAGTCTCAGCTGGTATTCAATAAATATTTGTAGGACTTTTTCATCTAATTTATACTGAAAAGATAAAATACAAAGCGTGAAATAATAAACTGATTTAGAAATGCTATATTTTTGCTGCTAAAACTTTTTCTTTCACCTTGCTAAACAACAAAATGTAAATCGTTATTCAAATTTCCCTCTTCATTAATACTGGCCCCCAATGCTGCAAACAGCAAATGTTTCATGTCCTAAATATAGTTCTGGTCTGCTTAATAAGATGCAGAAATCTTTAATTCCCAATGAGTACCATTGTTGCAGCAGGTTTACTAATGTATAGATTCAGCATCTCCAACACTTTTGGGTATTAATGTTAGCAGGAGTTAAAATAATGTAATGTAGAGTCATATCACAACATGAATATAAAACAATTTCATTTCATACACTTCTTTGAAAGTGCTTTTTAAGATGTTTTGCTCTTTACGAATTGCTTTCTTAAAGCTTTTAAACTGCACCCACAACAAAATGCTAGCATCTCGCACTCCTGCAAGTGTTCTGCTTTTTGTTTTAAGATTTTTGTTTTCTTAAAAGATTACTTTCAGATGCAATTTTGACTTTGGGAGAATTCCAGAAGCCAGTGTTCTCTATCTTGAACTAGTGAACATGTTTGTTTTCTTGAAATTTCTGCTTTCTTTTAGTTACAATTTGATGCTTTGGCTTTCAGTATGTCTTTGTGCCTAAAACCACCAAAATCCTGTCCTCTGATCATGGATAAGGTATCTGTAGAATTCAACTGGGCACGGCTGAATGTTGTAGGCTATCGAGCTAGTATGGTACTTGAGACAAAAAATTGTATGAAGTTAAACTTGATTCTTGACATCTATTTGTCTGTGGTAGCGCAAATTCTAAATATCAGAGCCCACAATTGAGATTGGGAACTGGTTCATTCACATTACTTATTATTTCAGTACTCCTGTTGATTCTTCAAAAGCACCTGATGCTTTGTTAATATTTCTAATCAAATACTGTACATCTACTTTTAGATATGTAACAATTTTACACTTGTCCACAAGAGGGTGCTCAACAGCCACTTCCTGAAGTGAGAAACAATTTGTTTTAATACAGTATGGGAAATTATTAGTAAATTGCAGTAATTTTTCACTTTTTAATATAACATGCTGAATTAATTTAGTTCTCCTCTCTCTGGCTAGTCCATCTCCTGTAACTACTATGAATTTCAATGTAAATTGGTTTCTGGAATTCTAAGAAGATATGAAATCCAGAAGTATTTTGACTGCCTTTGACTCAAAATAAGCACAACGTTCAAAGAACTTTTTTTTTGCTTTCTCAGATCCGAACGAATGCAATAAATCCCACCGTAGTGATGACTGCAATGGGTCGGATTGGATGGAGTGACCCAGCAAAAGCTGCAGGAATGTTGTCTCGTATCCCATTGCATAGGTTTGCAGGTGAATGAGCAAGTACTTCTGGATTTCTCTCAATGGGGGAAGGGAAGCCTACACTTTTCATTAATTGACTATAATGATATAACTTTTATCCACAGCTGCCATTCTGCTGCATAACTATTTTATTATATATTTTGTACTTGGTTGCTTATTGACTTTCATGTTGCCACTCTTACTATTTCATTACCATAAAAATAGCCTTGCTGTATATATTTTTAAAGCATCAACTTGTATTTCATTTCTTTTTATAAAGGTATTGGAATTTATTGAACTAACATGAACATAATGCCAACAAGCAGGTGACTTTTTTTTAAAAAAAGGTCCATCTCAAAACATAACAATCTACACTAAAATGAACAATCTTGGATTTGCAGCCATTGAATCTCAATAGAATGTTCCCTTTTGTGGAAATATTTTCTGCCAGACCAATTCCTGACATTTCACTGATCCTAGGAAGGAAGTTTGCATTTCACTCGCAGATGATGAGCAAAAGTCTGTCCCTTTTTATTGCCTTAATACCTATACAGAGGGGAATATTCAGGTATTGAATGTTTTATAAAATTTCATGCATAGTGATTTTTAAAACAGGGGTGTGTGCGCGCATTGAAGTGAAATGGCACGTTTCCACCACCAACCCATATGTTGGGAAGGGGTCAGAATGTTTTTCCCTCTGGACCTTTGCCATTTCTGCTATACCATAGTTACTTCTTTCCTCAACAGGGGCCAGATAGCAGCTCCTCATCTGCTCATTCTGCCTTTTTTTTTTGTTTGTATGGAAATATCTGGCACCTGTTTTGTCACTTTCATTTTCTACTAACTACAAATGTTCTGGATTCTTTACCATATTTAAGTTTTAAATTTTAATTCTTTTGTAGAGGAAGAAGATGTGGTGAATACAATAATTTTCCTCCTCAGTGACAGAAGTGCAATGATAAATGGAGTGACTCTACCTGTGGATGGAGGATTTCTTTCTTCATGAATTAGTCTTTTTAGTGAAATTGGTAAAATAGTCCTCACAATGTTGCTAAGGATGTGTCTTGTAATAGCTGGTTCATTTAAAAACCTTTATCAGATTAGCTCATCAGTGAAGTCCTTCATTTTATTAGCTGCTGTATTACATAATCCACACAAATCTAGTTTATGCCTTGATTATAGTCCACTGTTACCATCTTCAGCCCGTGCCAATTGTTAGTAGGGAGAGTGGAGATTTCCTTGCTACTTTTTGAAGTGTAATTTCAGGTGTCAAAAGAGCAGATCTTGATCGATAACCTCTTTAATACTGACCCATATTGGTCATTCAAAGTCAAACGATACTATAGAAAGCCTTCCATGGAGAAAATTGCTGAGAGGTTTCAAACTTTGTTCAATAGTCATGACCCTATGAGCTTTGGCTGTTCTGTTAGAGATCAACCATTTTTGTCAAATTTTGATTTTAAATGGGGAAACTTTGGTGCTGGTTTAATGCGTATATAGACCACAAGTCCCATTTACTTGGGTGACCTACTCAAAACAACAGGTTCCTTTTAGTTGTTCTATTGGCAAAGTAAAGACTATACTCAACCAGCCCATCCTTGCAGAAACTCAAAACAAACTCTCTACTGTTGATGTTCTGAAATTGTTGAATTTGCTGAACAACACTAAGTGGGCTAACCGCTAAATTACCAGTTGATCTCATCATGTGACTCATCTGTGCTTGCAAGAAGTTTATATATTTAATACATTAGCAGCTATTTGTTGCAAACCAAATGAGTATGTTTCAAGCTTTCATTTTCATTTACCAGTAAGTTTGGGCTCTGTATAGTTCCCTGTTGGCTGGGTTATTTCTCCATGCCAGCAGTCAACTTGCTAACCAGTCAGCGCCCTTTCCTCCTGTAGTAAATGTCATTGCTTTTTTTGTATTCTTTCATTTGTTGTCATGTTTAAGGTAAAATACTTGGTCTCTTTTAAGCATCATAACTAGGAAATTTGAAAGCTCCTATCAAATTCCAGGTTTGACCTGGAGTAGTAGCTGTATGTGCTTTCTGACCAAAACCAAGATGTGTTTTTTAAAGTTAAAATGTTCTACAAACCTACCAAATCAAATCTGAAAGTCACTGCTCTCTACATGGTATTTAAAGCTGCAGTATTGTCGTGTGCATGACATGATTTCTAAGGTTCCTAAATGTCAGGAGTAAGTAAATTCTGCACAATTTTTTTAAGTTGAGAACTGCAGATGCTGAAATTACCTGACAATTTGAATAACAAACCTACCTGGCACACTGAATTTACAGCAAATTGAATAAAAGTCCATTTCATCTTTCATTAAACATTAACGCAAATACTGGGTTGCCAGAAATCAGAAACAAATGGAATATTAGAGAAACTCAGCAGGTCTGACAGCATTTGTGCAGCAAGAAAATTGGAAGATGTGAGGGCAGTAGTACCAGAAATAGGCTGGACAAGGCTGAGGGTCATGTCAACCACTAATGGGGGGGAGGTGATTGGCAAGGAAGATAATCTTTGATTTTTAGATGGGTGTGGGGTTATGTTGGAGGCAGTCACTGAAAGGTGGCATAATTGGAACAAATATGACTGACGGAGAAACTGGGAGAAAGTGAGGACTGCAGATGCTGGAGACCAGAGTTGAAAAATGTGATGCTGGAAAAACACAGCAGGTCAGGCAGCATCTGAGGAGCAGGAGAATCGATGTTTCTGGCATAAGCCCTTCTTCAGGAATGAGGCTGGTGTGCCAGGCGGGCTGAGATAAAAGGTAGGGGGGAGGGGTGCTGGGAATACGATAGGTGGAAGGAGGTGAGGGTGATAGGCTGGAGAGGGGGTGGGGGAGAGGTCGGGAAGAAGATTGCAGATCAAGAGGGTGGTGCAGAATCCAGGGGTTGGGACTGAGAAAAGGTGGGTGGGTGGGTGGGGGGGGGGGGGGGGGGGGAGGGGAAATGAGGAAGCTGGAGAAATCTACATTCATCCTGTGTGGTTGGAGGGTTCCTAGGCGGAAGATGAGGTGCTCTTCCTCCAGGTGTTCTGTGGAGAAACTGGGAGAATGGAACAGAATCCTTGCAGCAACTAGTGTGACATAGTGTAGTCAAGGTAACTGTATGAGTCTCAATGGGTTTATACTGGATGTTGGTGGACAGTATAGAAGTGGACACAGAAGTCCAAGAAATATCTGAGCTGGGCCAGTTAGTGACAGATGGATGGAAATTTGAAGTAAAAGTGATGAATTTTTCCAGTTCTAAATGAGGGTGGGAAGCTACATCAATGTTACTGCATTAGAAAAAGAACTGTGGGTGGGATATATGCGAATACCCATAGCTGCATATTTGACTTGGAGGAAGTGAGATGAGCTAAAAGAGAAATTGATCAGTGAGGAAAGAGCTCAGCCACTGATAGTGAATAGTAGTAGTTCGAGACGGTTCAGGCTTCTTTTATTTTTTTGCCCCCACGAAGTGCAGAGCTTTCAGACCAGCCTGACTGGACATACAGAAGGATTATACATCTATGGTGAAGGGGAGGAGACTAGGGCCAGAAGACTGAAAATTGTGGAACTGACATAATGCATCAGAAACCTTTTGATTCTTCTTCTGACAATGCATTTCTTTGTTTCCATTTTGACAGGCAGTCAACCAGCATCCATTACAAGCCTGCCAACTGTCACAATTACCTTAACTACAATTCTTCCTCAACCATGGCCAGTAAGGATTCTACTTCATTCTCCCAGTTTTTCTCTTTCACATCTTGTTCTGATGTCTCCTTCCACTGGGCTGCCTCTGGCATAACCACCTTTTCCTCAACCAAAGATTTACCCCCACCCCTTGCTGTGGTTGATATGGCCCTTAACTGTATCCATCCCATTTCAAACACTTCTGCTTTCATCCATTCTCCTCCTCCTTTCCAGAACAATAGGGATTCCTCATGTCCTCACTTTTCACCCCACTGGTCTCTGCATTCAAGGGATCATCGTCTGCCATTTCCACCACCTCCAGCAGAATACCACCACCAAACGTATATCTTCCCCTCCTCTATGGTCAGCATTAAATAGTTCTGAAAATGAGACATGGGACTCTGTTAACTGTCTCTGGGCAGATGTTGCCAGACTTGTTG